>NW_024609879.1:47501750-47991750 GCF_016920785.2 Ixodes scapularis | reverse complement strand
GCTCAACTCTCCAATGTTCCCTGCACGAGCCGCCGGTCGGTGCGAGACTGTGCTCTGGTCGTCTGAAACAGAGGCACATGCTGCTCTTGAGGGAGAACGCTTCTCAGCACAAGACCAGTCCGTCGCAGACGTAACACCATGCGTTCTTGGAGAATCCTATCTTGGACACGACGCGAGTCCAACTCGTCGAGAAAGAGATCACACAGACAATCGTCTGATGCGTCCTGAAATGCACATAGCGCATTTTGATGGTGTAACGCTGCTAGAAATACCGGCCTCACCAGGTTGCTGGACGTGACCGCGAAGCTTTCTTACATTTCAAAGCAATCAAACCGGAAAAGACAAAGTGTTTTTTTTACTGTGGCTATAAAGAATGTATATTCATCAAGAAGCTCCGTGCGAGGGAAGTTGTTGAACCCAGAGGCCGAAACGATTTGCTGCCCTTCTATGCCCAGTAGTGAAAACAAGATCTGCTTCTTTCTCTTTGGCTCTACACGTCGAGCCCTAAGGCTCGAAGGAAAGACAAAAATGATTCCTTTAACCCAGGCCAAGGTTGTGTAGGTGGTCCATGTACTGCAAGATAGAGCAGGGGTGGTGGCAACGCCGCCAATTGAACCAGCAGTGGTGGAACGGCTGCGCCGTTTGCGCCAAACTGCACCAGAACTAACAACGTGCTACAATCTACTCCAAAGGCTGCATTTGTGCACAATTTGTGCCATGTCTGTGCCAAAAGGGAGCTGTTCTTAAAACGGAAACAAAATGTCTGGCACGTGGCATTGTTGGCGATGCCACTGAGAAATAAGAAAGTACAGTTTTTTTTTTTCGGATACCTAAGCACTATGTGCAAAGAGTAGAATTGCACAAATATTCAGATCTCCAAATAGTGGTGTCTAATAATACGCTATTTGATGTCCTCTTCAAAATTATCTGCAATATTCATACTTTTCTAAATGATCATGGCGGGTTAGCCCCTTCTCCTCAAACACCGGTGCACTGCGGAGAAGCAATACCCGTGGAGCTGACACCACAATCTCGCTCGACTCTCCGCTGCAGCAAAGCCGTGCGCTTACGCGAAAAATACGCCTTGAAAGTGGTCTGGTGCACGCGCGTGCAAAAAAGATAACATTGTGATTGGTGATATTTGCATTGTAAGTAAAATTTTTATAATTTAACTGTGGCTATTATGCAAGGGTATATGTTAGGCTGTGATGTTGTGACAGCCTGTGTTCATTATTTGTGTTTTCTTTTTAATGCATAGAGCAAGAACACTTATAAATCCCCTCAATTAGGTACGGCTGGGCTCCTTCATAGCTTTAATTTTATGTCAAATTTCTCGTTTACTTGCCATCCCAATGTGGGTATTGGACTTTCTGAGGCCACAGTCTATATAGCTAGGTTAAATTTAACGGAGCTCATAAGTGGGCCTTTTGAAGCTTGGGACCAACCTTCCCAAGTTAAGCTGAATTTAATTCAAGCATGGTGTAATAGTAGTGAAAGGGGTGCAGAAAAGTGCAGCAACTATTCAATATTTGCTTAAAAAATTTTCGGCCAAAACCATATTCGCTTTTAATTTGCTTCGGACCCAAAATCCTTTAGTTGCACATATCTAAATGAGAGTTATTGGTCTCCATGCGAACGGTGCTGACATTAATTGCAATGAATAACTAGCGCCATTCATTATGATTGGTTTGAGTAGCTATGCGCTCTGTTTTGCTGCTATATGAACTGTAGCAGGTGGAATACGAGCGAGAGTAGCGAGATACAAAGCCTGCACAGTAGTCAAAAACATCTCTTTACAACTAACACAAATTAAAGACACTATCGGTACTTGTAATAGCTTAATTGAAACATTGCAAAATTACCGCCATATGATTGTTGAAGGCATAAATATCTGTAGCTGTCGGGTCCTTTGTAGGTATGATACTTTAAATAGCTTTAAATAGTCTTCCAACGCTCCAACAACTGCTTTTTTCTCCATAGGTTTAACTTTTAAAGAGATTAAAAATTTTGACATCAAAGCTTAAAAACATTTGCTCCAAAAGTAAGAATTTCTGCTCCAAAACTCGTTTTTTCCTGCTACAAGAGCCACTCCAAATTACCACTTGTCAGTTCCACCACTGAACCAGGCTTATAGGCTGTTGCACAGCTTCCATGATGTTATGATGTTTATGTTATTATTCAACAATGCTCAATGGTTCCAAGTGCAACGCCGAAAGCAAACATGTAACTACATGTACAATACTGGAAAACAAACTTGGATCTTGTGCAGGCTTTCATGCTCTACTAAAATATTAAGGTGGGCTAGTTGGATATGCATATTTCGAAATAAATAGCGCGAAGGTCAAGAACAAACTGACGGTACAAGCGCTAACTCACAACTGTCGTTTTAATGATCACACAGAAAACGAGAAAGAGGTAGCGTTTCTCTCTCGTCTTTCTTTTCGGTATGAAAAATTCCCAAAATGAAACTGTCTTTTGATGGAAGAGGAAGTTACGTTGAGGGAACTGAGAAATAACAATAAAGGAAGAGGACGTTACGTTAAAAAAACTGAAAATTAGCAGAATGAAAGGAAGAAGTTGTCCACATTGAACCAAAGAAACCACCTTAGGTAGGTAAGTTAAGGTAGTTAAGTTCTTTTGCAGTTAATGCCACTGATGGTGCACTGACACACGAGTTCTCCTTTTCTTTTATGGCCATTGCCTCGTATATTTCCCTTGATGTCTTCTCACGGTACCTTTGAAGGATCCTTGTCTCTTTAAGTTTCGGCTTGCAGTGACAGTCCCTTACGTGCACTGCAAGATGCCCCGATGGTGTTGATTTGAGTGACGCAGCGTGTTCGCGTAACCTGGTGTTCACACACCGGCCAGATTGACCAACATATACTCTGCCACAGGTGAAAGGTATTTCATATATAACCTGGCTTTGGCAAGGTATATATGTTTGCTTGTGCTTCTGGCCGCATTCTTTTCGGCGGTCTTGTGGGGAATTTATCACAGGACAAAGCTTTTTTAGCTTGTCTGGTGCTGAAAAGACGACAGGGATGTCATATCTGGCAGCCACCTTTTTCATGTTGTGTGATACCCGGTGAATGTAGGGTATTACAGCCGGGCGTTGTCCTTTGTTCTGGGCTTTTTCTTTCTGTCTGTGGATGTTGATCATTTTTTCTACTATATCGTACAACATGGTACTTGGATAACCAGAGGTCTTGAGTCGGTTTATCTGTGTCTCAAAGCTCTGTCTTGCCGTGTGGTCACATGACTTTTTTAGGGCTGCGTTGAGAGAGTTTTTGATTATAGCCATTTTAATGAGTTTTGAATGGGAGGACTCATATTGGAGTAATTGTTTTCTTGAGCGTGGCATGTACATCCAGCAAGTGTGGTTTTGTTGGTATATAATCTGTAGATCAAGAAATTGAAGGCTGTCGCCTGTCGGTAGCTCGTGTGTAAAGTTGAGTCCTTGTGCGTTTTCAGTGAAGATTGAACGCATATTGTTGATTTGTTGCTCGTTATTTACATCAGGTCTGTTTTTTAGTAGCACGAGATAATCGTCCACATATCTGTATATTCTTGACACCTGATTGTTGGATATCCGCTGGGCGATGGCCCGATCGCATTTGGATAAGAAGATGTCGCATAACACTGGTGCCACACATGATCCAATGCAAATTCCTTTCTTTTCATGCTCGATGTCGAGCGAAACCACAACTGCATTTTGAGGGCAAAAGACAAAGTGTTATTTGGACGTACTCAAACGACTGTAAAGGCACTGTACTCCATGTGTCGTACTGTTTTAATGTCGACGCCAACTGTCCATGGCCTTGTCGGGAGGTCAAGAGAGACGTGCAACAAGGTCTGCAATCTGTGTTGAATCCTCGCCGAGGCTGTGAGCCTCGGCCTTTTTATTAGCTTATTAGATAATTTATATCAATGACCTTCCTGTGCATGTTTCTTCCTCTATTAGTTTATTCGCTGACGATTGTGTAATTTATAAAGAGATAGTTAACGACTCTGACATTTCCGCCCTTCAGGTTGATATTAACAACATCTGCAAATGGTGCAAGGAATCGCTTATGGAGCTTAACATCACTAAATGTACATCTAGGAGAGTATCTTGTCATAACAACACTTGTTCTTCCTACTCTATGAACAATTCTACTCTAGTTTCTGTGTCCTCCTATAAATATCTCGGCATTCACATAACCAACGACCTCTCCTGGAATATCCACGTCCAATATGTCACTAACAACGCAAATAGGCTTTTGGGCTATCTCAAACGTAACTTTTCGCTTGCTCCTCTTTCGTTAAAACTTCTCCTCTATGAAACCCTAGTTCGTCCTAAACTGGAATATGCAGCTTCTATCTGGAGCCCCGGTATCACCCTTGCATCAGCTGTCGACTCTATTCAGAATCGTTCTGCCCGTTTCATACTCTCGAACTATCATCGTACAGCCAGTGTAACTTCCATGAAATCGTCCCTCTCCTTACCTGATCTCTCTCTCCGAAGACAAATATCTCGTCTATGTTTATTTCACAAGATTTATTACTCTAACCCCGCTCTCCGTCAAGCATTGTTTTTAGAACCATCGTACATATCATCACGTGTAGACCATGACCTAAAGGTTCATGGTCTACACGTGATTGTAGCACATCCCCATTGTAGCGCATCCACTTTTAATGCTTCTTTTCTACCCCAAACCTCCATTGATTGGAATCTCCTTCCCGCACATATAGTCTCAATAACTAACACTGTTGATTTTAAAAATGTCATTACCAGCTTTTTAACAGATGATGCGTAGCGCGTGTTTTTTTTTTGCTGTGTGTGTGTATGTTTTTTTTGTTTTTTTTTTTTTTTTTTTTTTTGCCTCGTTCAGCTATGTTACTTTTATGTGTCGACCGCCCACTCCCCTCCGTAATGCCTTCGGGCCCTGAGGGAAAATAATAAATGAAATGAAATGAAATTAGCTTTATAGGTCACATGACATATATACACATGAGTATACCTCCAAACTATCATTCATGTGATGTGGCGTCACCTGACCACGGCGGAATGTATTTAAGCTGCACTCAGCGGCAGCATTCTGGAATGATCTGCACTAACGCGGTGACTTGATTTCATTGACAGTTGCCTAAATAAAAAAACAGTTTAGTAGTGCAAACAAAATTCTGAGAAGTGAATATTCAAAACAAATTAGGTGAGTTTCACAAACTTTCTTGACATGGCTTTTTGCCATACAGTTTTGCGGCAGTGTTCTTGTCCGTGATGTGAGCTGATAGTTTGTGAGGGGGGCTTCACAAACTTCATGCAAAGCAGTTGTAAAAAGAGCTGTCAGTGTTGTCTCTCGACATATCTGCACGTCAAAATGGCCAGGTTCCTTATAACTTTTACAGCACTTCCACACTGCATTGCAAGGGCTTCACACAGTGTTTCTTTCTGTGCTGCAGTGCAATGTCCACAAAACTTTCAGTGCTGCCAGGGCAGTAATAAGCTCAGATGTGGGGTAGCAGGGTCCTCCTCTACCTTCATAGACAACTAAACCATCCACAGGTGCATTGGAATTTGGTTTTAGCAGAAGAAGAGTGCAGCTGTCGCAGTTGATCTTTTACAAAATAGCTCTTGCTACAAAGCCTCCTACCATGGCGATGCTTACAGCACCAGGACCTGGCTGTTGGGGCCTTAGGGAGAGGCAGAGTTCCTGCAGTTTCTCTTCGGCTGTCACTGGGAAGCTGATGGTTGCCTTGGCTGGATCGCTGTTAATGGTGACCACACTGCTGGTCCGGTACGAGCTCAAGCTGGCCATGTTGCTCTGGTTGGACAATGCAATTAGTCCAGTTTTTAGTGCCTTCTCAAGGCCATTCCGGGTAGCCCTCATGTCAAGGGCATCATTGCATCCTGCTGTATGCCTCACAAATTCCAACAATACCTCAAGTGGATCACTTTAGAACTTTCAGGTCAACACAAACCCAAATTCTCTCTCGCGAAGAAGGTACCGGATGCACTCAACATTTGAGTGTGGTCAGAACGAGGGCATGTGGTAGGTCTTCTTGGTTAAACAAGGCCAGGATTCATGGACATTTGCCTTAGTTCATCGAGGAGTCACCACATGGCACGATGAGCAGAGAAGCGGAGCGGCAGCGGCTGAGCGCCCGTTTCGTCTTTCCTCCTGCTTTCTCCCCCGAACTGGGAGCGTTGTGGTTACGCAGGCGGCGGGTGATGCGGGTGCGGCCGTAAGCGCGGTGGCTCGTACTCTGGTCGGTTGTGGAGCAGTTCAGTGTTTCCAATTTGCCAGATAAATTTTACCCTCATCCAGGGTGGTGCACGAATTTTGTACTTTCAGTAAATACCACTTAGAATTGTGCCTTGACAATCCTTGACGGTTTTTTCTTCTTCACGCAATAGCTCTCGCAGAAAAAAAGAATTGTAGGAAAACGAATAGCTTTCACTTCTTCAAAGTCTCTAATCTGGAGACTTCCCGAAAAAGTCGGTAAGAAATCCGGCGGCCGTGATTGGCCGGTGCCGCGCTTGACATTGACACTGTTTGATTGCGCTGGCCAATCACGGCGGCCAATCACGCTGGCTAATTCCGAAGACTCGTCTTCGCCAAGTGTCGTAATCTGTAGCCGATTATATGCCACCACTGTTTAGCGTAGACACGCGCTGCGGCTTTTTAAGCGCTACGTGCACTGGGTTGCACACATTGTTAAGGTTTAGATGATTCCCGTCAGCGCAGCGATTGGACATGAGTCGCTACCCAAATACATGTCAAAATATTGATTATCACGAGCACAAAGTGAAGTTTGCGTAGTGCTTGTGTCTACTTTTTAGGCATATTTAAATATCGTTACCACAGGGATTCCAAACCTGGATGACGAAATCCTGGGCATCGCATTGTTGACCACGCCACCAATGTTATCCCCATAACTTCATCAAGTTTCGCGATGGTGCGACTGAATAAAAACGTCCAGTTCTATCCTTAAAATTGTGCGGCGACTAGGCCCGTCTGTAAGTAGCATGCGTGGGAGAAGGACGTTTTCTGTTTCTGACGTTCTCAGTCACATGGGTTCCATATCTGGTGCGTGGGATTAAAAAATATTCAAGTATTTCAATCTAGAATACGCGAGAAAATATAGGCGAGGCAAAACGAGAATCTGTGACAATCACACATTTTTCGTGAACACCTTCCAGCGGCGTGGAGAGATCAAAACAATGTTTACTGATACCAGAAGTGAAGACATTCAAGATGGCTGCGCCATTGGGGAAAAGGTTCATACTCGCGTACCACTATCCTTCGTTTCACGCGATAACTTTTTGATCTGCGGAAGCTGCGGCCCCATTGATCCGATAAGAGAGTCGGAGCAAGGCACGTGACAACACTCCATGGTTGAGGACGGAGCCCTTCTTACCACCACAGCCACAGCGCGATGCGCGACAAAGAGTAATTCTAGCTTTCGTTTTCTTTTTGTAGTGTTGCGGTCATACTCTTCTCACCACAACACTAAACGACTCGGAGAAAAGACAAATACATGGTACTTTTCAAAGATACCTAATGCGGATCAACACTTTTCCGAAAAAAAACATGGCTTTTGAACGATGTCTGAACTATCGCAGCCGAGTAATACACCGCTTCCGCTCAAAACATTGCCCTGGCATTAGCACTCGCCGCAGATTCGCGGGTAAATTGAGCGTATGGTTGTCTCATGAACTATTCCCAAAGAGCTCGCTACTCTAGCGGACGGCGATGTTGCGGTGGTGGGCGTTCATTCGAAGCTGGTTGGTTTCGCAGCAGACGACTCTTGACCAGGAGACGACAGCACGTCACGGGAGCGATACGAACGCTCCCGTGACGTAGTATTACGTGCCTCGCACCGACGCTCTTTTTCGGGTCCCGGGGACCGAAGCCTCCGCAGTTCGCCAAGCTATCGTGAAACGGAGCATAGTGCCAGTTAGCTTGTGCGAAATGAAAAAAATTCATACCCACTATCGTTGCATGGCGCTTTGAGGCAAAATTTACCTTTTACAAAAAGGCTTTTGTTCCAACGTGAATAGTGAACTACTTAAGAAGTCAAATAACACAACTAAATTGGGGTATAAACTTCCTTTGAAGACCATTTTAATGCTAAATATGCACGTAAAACATACATTTCAATTAAAGGTTTTGCTGTGGGTGCTCTCCGCCAGTGCTAAGTGGGAGCTGGGGCGAAATGTCATCATTTTTTTTTTATAAATTGTGCATCATGCACTGAGTATGTCTACAAAATATGTCGTAAAACTTCTGTTTCGAGAAAGCTAACTCTGAAGTTTCTGAGAACTAATTCTGAAGTGTGGGCACCCCCGCTAATTCTAGCGGGGGTGGCCACGCTTGAAAGAGCTTGCTCTGCCATAATAGGTATAATTCATTACACAAAGTACACACTCAAAAGCGCATAATTTGTCGCAGAAATTTAACGGTTACTCAGCTATGGCGATTGGACACGTGGGGTCCGTGTTTCACATGTAGGGTTCAGAAATGGCGTGGAGAGACTCGGGCAGAAAGGCAGCGGGATGCCAATCATCGCCCATCCTATTGACCATGGCGGAACATGTCCCTCTCTACAAGGAAGCGCAAGTGACAAGGATTGAGGCAAACGGGCACCCTGCGAATAGGGAGCGAGCACGATTGCACGACTAGATTGTAAGACACAAGAATACATCATTCAGTGGTAACGAACAGTGTTGCGTCAGAGTTGCCACTCCGGAGCTTGAACGATTCCGTTGTCATTCTGCACCTTCGCAACCCGGGAGGAAACAGGAATGGAGAAATGGCAGCGCTGGGAGGAATAGAATATAATTATATGACTTTTGCCGGAAAAGACTTTTCCATTGCTTCCTCCTCTTCCTCTTTCTACCCTTTCCATCGTTGCTTCTACCCCTACTAAGGAAGTAAAAACAACGTCAGTGTAACCGTCGGTGTGTGGTTGATAAGATAGGCAGACTGGCGCTGTCGGCTCCGAGAACAGAACTGGTCGGGGTGGTCAGCACAGCGGCCGCACTGGGTGCTTCATACAGAAAGAGACATGTATAGATAACAACAGGAAGCTGTCACAATCGTGAGTCATAGAGATACTGTTTGTATTGCTAATCTTTTCTTCGTTTCTTTCTTTTATTATTCTTGAAATATTTACGACAAAACTTGCGGGTATGAAAACAGGTGATCAGCGTGTTTGAGCGAAATAAGGTAGGACCTCCCAAGAAGGGAGAAGGGGCAGTGAGCTATGAGTTATTGAGCTCCACTACTGAATCCTTTGCACATACTCTGGCTTATCTGCAGCTTATCTTTCGCCCTGAAGTTCGTACTAAGAAGCTTCTTCACTCTTCCTCTTTTGTGGTCCTCACATTTTCGTACCAATGCAATCGGAACCAGGCTTCCGACAGGGGGCAGCAGTTATTTAAATAAAAGGAAGAAAAAATGTCAATTTACGTTTAAAAAAAAATGCAGTAACTAAAGAAGCAACCAGCGAAGTCGCACCGCGTTTCTTGGTCTTGGAAGGTTCCTTCGCTAATCCTTCAGTGCACAGGTTATGACGCCTTCATTGCGGGGGCACTCTTTTTGCAGGCTTATTTCCATTCCCGCACTTGCTTGACCTTGAACCGCCCCACCATCGGAACCGCGCGCGCAGACCGCTTTTTTTAGTGCCTTCTTTTCACCCTTCGGTCTCCTCGCTCGAAGACGTGGAGAAGAGGTGGCGCACCCAGTGATGCAACCGTTGTGATTTCGAGCGCCTAGTTGCCGGTCATAGACCACCAGTGAGAGAAAACGCCACGCGCCACCTGCCTTTCTCGGATGCGGGCTTCTTAAATCCAGAGACGCGCGCGGAGCCAAACGTTCCAACTGGCTCATGCTTCTGTGACACGCAGGGCCACTATGGTCTGTTTCATACTCAGTGTGCAACGCTGTCAAAACTACTGGCGCGAGCATGGCAAGAACGTGTTTCAATCATGATATCGTCATATAAAATCTGGTGCGAGCCAGCAAGAACTACTGGCGCGAGCCAGCAAGAACATGTTTCCATCATGATATCGTCATATAAAATGTGTAAAAAAACGTTGCAGGTAAATAATTTAGAAAAAAACAAATCCAAACAAGACTATCATCACTGCTTAAAACATTATCCGAAACAAGCACATAGTCGAGAACTATAACAATCACATGAACTCTACAGCTAATTACACATTTCAGTTTGCTGAGCTTTTCAGTGCCTTAGACAGCATGTCAGTATGCGTACCAATAAAGCGCAACTCCGTTCGCAACTCTCCGATGCTCATGCTTTCCATGTTTATCTCCCTGGAAGCTCGAAATGACTCCTCAGCAGAACGCTGCCTTTTCCGCCGGCTTTCCTCATTGCCACCTCCTTGCCAATAGTCAACATCAGACTTTACATACGCCCGAGCGTGCGCACTGTTCAAGGGTGCTTCTGATCTTTTCGCCAGTTTCAGCGCATCGGCAGCTGCATTCCACTTATTTGATCTCGCGTGGTGCATGGTTTTGAGCACGTAGTTTTTTTTTTCTAGGCCTTGGCTTGAAAACCAACCAAGACATCCAAATTCCATGTGCTTTACAGGGGCATGATGTGCGAATATATGAATATAAGGAGTCATGGAATCCTTGCCATAACCTTTCCGTTTTGTGCGGCCAAGCTCAATAAAAGTACGAAAGAATGCTAGAGTCTTTTCCTCAACGTTCCTTCCTGACACATCTGTCTCAAAATGCTTCAGCACTTCTTGAAATGTCTTCCACAGAAACAAAACGGACGACTCCGTGTCTTGATGAAGAAGGCCTTTTAGTTTTGCCGGGAGATCTGACAACAGTTTTTGGCAGTCACCTCCTGAAAGTGAAGTAAACATGCGACCTTTCTTTTCGTCCTGCCATATGGCAAACTTCACTCCACAATCGCTGACTGCAGCTACAAAACTTGACACGGAGTCGCTTTTAGCGCGAGGGTCGCGGACCTGACGTTCAAAGTCGAAATCTTCTACTTCAATGATAAGGTTTTCAAGAAGGCGGTGTAATATTCGTAGGCACATGTGGAGCGTGTCCGGAATGATGAGTGCCGGTTCAACAAAGAAAGTGGGTGGAAATTGAACTCCATGGGCTAGAGCGTTGCAGTCACACTTTAGATTTTCTAGAGTTCTTGCCAAGGGCGCAGTGTTGTAGTGACTAATAGACACGTCGGGGTTACTCCTCTCTTTTGCGTCAGCAAAACAAAAAGGGCACGGAAAGTTAGACGAAGCAGATTGCAAGCCTAGTACTACGAGCAAAAACTTCAAATCAGAGCCGAGGCAGATCTTTACGGGAAAATTTACTCCCGCAACAACTGCTTTTTCTTTGATTACAGAGTTTATTTCCTCTGTAAGGTGACGAAACGATTTCCTTATCGTGAAATAATTCTCTTGCATAGAAACAAGAGCCAACAGGCGGTGAAGTCTATGCGACTGTAAACGTTTCTTTGGGTCAATTACGATGAAATAAAGAGGCGTCCATGAAATCTTCCGACTAACTCTGCGCCCATCCCCTTCTAGTTTGATAGTCAAAGGTTTCGCAGCGAGCTCGCGCAGTGTAACATGTTGTTCTTGCGCCATTTCCGTGATTGCAAGCTCAACTTCCTTGAGGAACGAGACTTGTGCTCCTTCAGCTTTCCCTGGTGTTTTTGTAATTTCCAGTCTGGAATCTATTATGTCATGAAAGCTGTTGATTAATTTTAGAGTCGGCAAGCCTTTTACGCATCGCGACAGCTCCTGCCAAAACGCGTCGCTGCACGCATGATCATCTAAGAGGGAAGCAACTGAGATCACAATTTTTTGTCCTTTTCACTTAGCTCAGAGTAGGAGGTTACGCCCATGCCTTTGAATGACTCTCTCACGTGCGGCTGAATAAGCGTTTCCCCACTATCATTGTACGAAATGCGGTGCAAAAGACCTTTCAAGTCTTGTACAAAGACTTCCTTCACATTTATCCCGAAGTTGCACAAAACATCGTCCAGAGAACTCGCAACACTGTCTGCTACAGCCCTTAGCTTACGCTGATCGGTCTTTTTGCTTCCTTCGACGACTTTTTTTTTCCTGTGTTCAGGTTACCTCCACGCGCAAGTAATGTTAAAACTTTGTTTTCGTTTTCGAGTGTATTGTGCTGTTGAGTTCAGAAGGTGTGCATTTTAGCTTGTCACCTTCAGATGTCTTTTCATCTAGCTTCCTTTGCATAACATCTACTAAAGCATCCGAGGACCCAGGAGCGTTATCGGCACTGGTGACCTGAACTGGTTTGCTAGCATCAACAGAAATTTTTATGCTCCGTTCTTGCAAGAGAAAACTTCACTTGTTGCGCCTTTTCACCCTCTTACATTTACTTACGGTTGAGGAGCACAAGGACCGCAACCTTTTATCTAGTGCCTCATTGGCGGATATTGGACCCATCGGGTTAGGAACATAGCACTGAATTGTTTTAATGTAAGTGTTACCAATAAGCTCTTTTTCATGGTGAACCTTTTCTCGCCATATAGTGGTTTAGTGTTAGCACGAGTACACCACACTCCAGTGTGACTCGGAATACTTCTTTGCAATCCTTTTCCAATTCTTAAGAAGAACAAACTCCCTGAACAATAAAAAAAACGTGAAGGTATTCCTGAGGGAACCCATTAACAAATGCCCGGGAGGACTTCTGGCGCTGAAGGACGCCTTTCACCCGCAGCGGGAACTGAATGGCAATCCTTCTTTCCAACTTCTGTTCACGTTCATACCATCCTGCCGGCAGATTCAAACGCTCAAAGTCCGATTCCTCACACAGAATCCATCCTCCAACGAGGCTCTTGCCCTTGTGGAAGGCCCACCGAAAGAAATCAAGGTCAAATTCCACTCTCACACGTCCGTTGGATCTCCTTGGATTTGGAAGCTTCTTTTGTAGCTCGTAGACAAGCCTTTCCATGGCAGCGTCCAGGCGGCTCTGGTCTGGTTCACTTGAGTTGGAGAATTCCCGAAGACATTCCGCGTTTAGGTTCCGACGGGGCTCGAGGGTAGACTGCCATTTCTGGAGTCCCTTCCAGTGAACCAAGTAGCCCTTGGTCTGTGCAAAAAGAGAGTGGCACATATCGGTTAAGCTACGTTATACTCTTGAGAATGGAATTAGCGAAAACGCACACGTTTCATACAGTGTAAGAATGGCATTCTCAGTAGTTCACAGCTATACTACATTCCTTTAAAAAACAGTAGCATTTAGAGCAACTAGACTTGTCACCTGCTCGAGTTATAGAGTGCATCATGAATGCTGAGACGCATATTCAAGAACACCCCCCCCCCCCCCCCCCCCCCAGAAAAAAAAAGTTATATTTTACAAAATTATAAGGTCACTTCTACACGCTTGAATTTCAGTTACCTTCTCCGAGTGATGCAATGCCCTTGTTGAGACGTTTCCTTCAATTAGTAAAGGGCCCATGAAACAAATTTTGGGTTGGGGTAAATCATTTTAGATTGGGATTTTACTAATAGCACATCGTTCATTGGGCCAAAAGAAAAAAAGATAGAAAGTCAAAGGCCTGACTTTCAGTGCAAAAATTTGAAAACACAGCGGACTATTTCGTACCTCCTCCCCTTCGTAAGCTCTCTGCCTTTTCACTGTGATACATCCGCGGTCCCAAAAGCGCGTCATCGGGTCCAAACGCACGTAACACGAAACCGGACCTCACTTATTTATTTTCACAAAATGCGCCTCAAGACAAGGACAGAGTAAGTGAGACAACACGAAGCGCTACTTTCACCTGAATGTTTATTGAAAACACTATTTATGTACCCAATCAAGCTTCTCAAGTAAGAATTCAAATTCTTTGTCTGTCAGATGCACTGACAGGGCACTAATGCACTTGTCATCCCCCTGCATTCTAATGTTAAATGAACATCTCTCTCGAGATTTTACTCCAGCTTTCCCAGCATTTTTTTTTCCAGTTCCGGGGCGCAAGGGCATCTGTCGCAATGAATAGCTAAATTGCCCGAGAGGTAATTTCTTACTGATAGCGCGTGCTCTCTTGCCCTTTCATTAACGCATCTGCCCGTTTGGCCCACGTACCCTTTCCCTCATGTCATTGGAATTGACGTTACTACGCCCGTGTGTCTAATAGCGATATAGCTCTCCGAGACCAGCTGGCAGGGAAGCAAATTAAGGTGATCCGCAAAACAAATAAAAACCAAGCGGCGCGAATATTTAGGCTCCAAGGCGGTTTGTTGTCTGGCATAATTTTTGAGGTACTGCTCATAACACTTTTTCATTAACCAAATATTTCAATACTGATTTTTTTTAAGTGCCTAGCGTTACGTCCGACGTAACCCAAGTTACGTCCAAATCTCCGTCTTCCCTAGGTTCATAGATTCACGGGGGAGAGAAAGGAGGACGGGGGGGGGGGGGAGGGTTAGGTATACGCGTTTCAGTGCTCCGTCCGGACGTAACGCTAGCCACAGCGTTTTTTTTTTTCATTGTTTTAGTGTGATTTTTTCGGTGTAGGAATATTTCAATGCACGATTGTTTTTGTGTTGGAAAGTTTTGAGGAACTGAGCTTTTTTTTTTTTTCATAAAGTGGAGGCTTATGTGTGAGGACATATCAGACTCAAACATTTTTATGGCAACTATATCAAGATGTGCAGATATATTTAAAAAAGGAATAAGGGATTATATTTCGAGCATATATAAAATTTTGTGTAGAAATGCTGCCAGGCATTTCATTGTGTTAGAGATGTACATATTTCTTTTTCTTTTTGTTTTGTCCTTGTGTCTCATTTGTACATATACTGTGTGTTTTCTTGTAAGAGCTGCGCCGCTCTGAAACCTGTATGGTGTACGGGACCTGGGTCAGGCATTTTAATACACATTGGGCCCGTCACCCTAAAATTAAATGGCAAATAAAAAAAAAAATTACAAACTGCACTGGCTAAATCTCCCTTACACAGCGTAAAAGGGGGGGGGGGATATGTTAGAGATCATGCGTCACTTGAGTGGCAATCTAATTTCGCGCTGCCTACTCCAACTAAACCAAATTTTTTATGCGGCTCACGCAGAAGCTAAATATATATATATATAAATGCAGTTGTCTGTACCAATTAGGATATACCGAAAATTATAAGCTTTCTTTTTGTCTCTTTATTTCCGTGATTGTTTATGCCCTCATATTCAGAAGTCGAAACATAGCGAATCACTCTATGAGCTCAAAGACTAAAGCAAAAAAATAAAATATGTTGAGAGCAGCTTTTATGAAAAAAACATCAAATTTATTAAACAGTCTACCTCATAATTTTTCCTCAAATAATCTAACGAAATAATGGACGTTGCACACCGAGACTGTAAATAGCTAACAAATATAATAAGTAGTGGTGTCTCGCAAGATTTTTTGTGTGTGTGCAAACTAGTATTTGCATTCACTTTCGTGATATTCGAGCCCGCCCAAAAGAAGAAAAGAAAGGACAGGCGTTGCAGATTGCGTCTGCGGCAGCAATCGATTTCCAGTTTTTTGTCGTGCGACCCCAGTTTCTGCACTCAGTTCGTGCAGAGAGCGTGATCATGTGGTCACCTTTGCGCTTCACCCTCAGTCCGAGCGCAGCGGACGATACGAGCCATCCCAGCTGGTTGGGTGTAGAAATGTTGTTGTTTACAGTCCCCATGGCAAATGATTCAATGATTTCTCTCCCAAATGTGTTGTTGTGCCCGGCCAGCATTCTGGTATCGGAGAAATAAGGAGTACAGTCATCGCACATGCGGCTGTAAATGACAATTGGGTGATACGACTGATTTGAAGCCTTTGATGCTTCCAAGTTGTGTTCTCTGAGTCGATGGTTGTGACATGGTTTGGATAGGGAACCCCCTTCCTCTTTTCACACCCCAAGTCATGGGTCCCAGTGTTCCAGCCCCCACCAAAAAAATTCCTGGCTACACCACTGCCTTCAAGACTGGATAATGTCTGGATGTTTGCTTAGAAAGAAGTCCTCACAGGTCGATAGAGAAATGCATGAGATATCGCTGTATTATATAAACAACTGTTTTATATATTACAATGCAACACTTGGGTTCAGGTTAAATGCTGTTACAAAAACTCAATTTAGTTGTCAGAAAAGCTTTTCGACAAACAGTGGATGCCATGCCGGCGATTAAAGAGAGTACTCCTCCAGGAACGCCTTCAGCTTGACCACTGCGGGTGATAAACGGTGCTGCTTGTTCTTCATGCGGGCAATTTTCGTCCCTTTCGGTGGATTGATTCGTGTGATGCCCCCAAACATAACATGCACACATTTTAAATGCTGCTTGATGCCATCTAACTGATGCGGTATACAGGGTGTTTCATGAGATGCCAGCTAAACTTTAAGTACAAGAATGATGCACCACACAGAAAAAAAAAGTACTATTAAAGATGTGTTGGTGACTGCCACGACACCTATTTAGGAGATAGACAGCATGTGGGGATTTTAAGCACTGAATGAGCTTTAAACGGGTAGCTTCCTAATTAATATGATTGACTCGTTCCTCTGTGGTTCGTTAGGTGGCACAGAAAAAAAATGTACGCCTCTTGTTATGTTCTTGGCCCCTCGGTTGGGAGACGTTTTTACGAAACAAACGGTAGGCATCTCGTGACAGTCGCTGGCTTAGCTTGCCACAAAGCGCGATCACGCACTGCGATCGTGCTTTGTGATTTTGGTTCAGGTGACGTCCAAGTTGATCCCGCGTGTTTATTACATCGTAAAATGCGAGTCTGCTGCGTCCGCGATCCGCGGTATGTGTTCCCGTGGCATGCGCGTCATAGTAGGGTCCTGCATTTTATGTCCGCGATCTGCGCACGCAAAATCAGTTGCCCCAAACGTCTGTTGCACCGTGAAATGCAAATCTTCTGCATTCGCGATTGGCAGCATCGATTTCCATGACATGCAAGTTCGCGGTAGGTTCCCGCGGGACCTTTGCACTGTGCACCGTGTTTGCACAATTCTAACGCACACCTTTTTATGCCAAACCGGTGCCCAAAAAGTACATGTGCTTCACAATTGAAACCAAAAACCGAAACAATAAAATTGCAATATTCGGTATAAGGTGGCTAGCCCCAATGCCATCGTGACCGTTTGTTTACATTCGCCATTTTGGTATTTGTATCACTTGCATTATCGCATCTACGAACTCGTGCCCGCTGTTTTAAGGTGGAAAAAAATTGCACTAGGAGGCTTTACTTGAATGAAACGCTGGCGGGAAAAGAGAACAACGGAGCAGCCCTTCGTGGCCGTGCAATCCCAGCGACCTGACGAGCTCGAAAAGTGGTACTTGGAAGACGACCCTCCCAAAGCCGACGGCTGTGCACTCTTATATGCGCAAAAAGTGTGGAACTTAAAATGCTTATAACGCCTTCGATGAAAGCAGGGATCACCTCTGTGGACAGCGAACAACCATCGTCGGACTCTGACAACAGCGACTAGTGCACGGCATTTATTTTTGTGTTGGCTTTTGTTTCATAAAGTTCCATCTATAAGGTATGTGTTCAATCTTTATTATTTTACCTGCGTGGTAGAATCTGCCACAATTTTCTTTTTGAATAGCTGAAAGCTTAATCTGCCTGCGCATTAGAATAGTGCAAACACGGTAAAGTGAATCTGCTACGTCCGCACTCCCTTTTACCACAACACAGGATGTTGTAGCGAATTCCCACATGTTTATCGAATCATAAAATGCAAACTTGCCGTGTTCGCAATCCGCGGTATCACTTCCCGTTGTATGTGGTTTGTAGCGGATAGCCCAGCGCCTTATCGAGTTTTTTTTTTATAAAGTTTTGCTGTCACATGCCCAAAGATAGCCCACCTTATGTTTTTCCCAATTTATCTCTTCATTTTGAGTGGGCGTCCTCACGGGATTTTACGATAGTCACTTGGTTTAGAAGTCCAAGGTCACACTCTGTAATACAGTAAAACCTCGTTATAACAAAAGGGGATATAACAAACTAATGGATATAACAGAGCAATCATAATTCCCCTTGCTTGCTAATAGTGGGAAGAAATGGACATTGGCTATAACAAACTAATGGTTATAACAAAATAATTACGACCGCTCCTTCAGCTTTGTTATAACGAGGTTTTACTGTATAGTTTAGATGTTCGATGAGCTGTCACTCCACATTCCCCTAGCTTGGAAAGAATGGTGCTCAAAACTTTCGATGCGAGGCTTGTCAGCCAGCTGCTAGTGAAAGTTGAAATAAAAACAAAGGGACAAAGCAGTGTACCTGTGTCATGAGAAGTCACTTCTTCCTGCATGCCAAAGTTTCTTGTACAGTAAAACCTCAATATTCAGATCTCATGGGACCGGAAAAAATGTCCGAATTATCCGGAAGTCGTAATATCGAAAGGGCAAAGAAAACTGTGCTAAAACGTTTCCCTGTGACATACCTGTATTTTGGGAATAACTGTTATTGCCGCCTGCTTTCTTGGACGACATTTGGGCGAAGACAACTTTCCTTAGCGCGGTCAGGTGCTCCAGCACACTCGCACTGTCCGAGCGAGGCCTCTTCTAGTTTCGACTGCGCCACCTTCTGCAGCTGCTTTCTTTTCACGTTGAACTTCTCGCTCTTGAAAACCTGTAGGATTTCGGCCTCGTTTTCTACGTACGACGTTTGATGTCGTACCTTTCCATCCCTTGTTGTCGAGAGATGTCGTCCTTCAAGCCCCTCAGTATTTCCATTTTTGTCGCTAAATTCTTGGCTTTGTAGTACTTCCGCTGCTTCACTGGCGGCGCCGAAATGGAGGCCGACATGACGACGGCATTGACGACATGCAAAGAGACTAGCGTGCCGACGCACAACATTTCAGAATGAAACTGGTGCGAAACAGGGAGAACCGGAAGAGCGAAGAACCATGAAAAAAAGCTTGAAAAACCACGTGTGCACCTCGGATGGTTAGTGGTCATACCCTTTTGAATGGGCGGTAGCTTGCGCCACCTGCCGAATTCGTCCAAATTAGCCGTAGCATGCAATACTACATTTGAATTAATGAGCGTTTGGTGGCATTCACTAATACACACGTTTGACGGGACAGGATCGGCAGTTCAAAATATCCGAATTTCCGAATTAGCGGGAATTGAATTAACAAAGTTTTACTGTACTGTAACCAGGACAGGTACAAAATAAAGCATAGACAACACTTTTATTGAGCTGGTGGCTGCGGATTCCACACCCCCATCAAGTGCAGGACTGGGGTGGTAAGAGCAGATGATTGCTGTGCACTTGCAGCTGCTTGTCCCTCTAAGCCTGGAGGCAAGAGGCGAGAAAAAAGACATTACCTTTTTAAACTTGCGTACACTGATGGCGATAACAAGGATGCTAGTCTCTGGAGAGGTGCTTGCTCTCTACAAGCACTTGTGCGAGAAATGCGCTGGTCAAAGTGGCAAGCATGACATCACAAACAGGATCCCATCCGCTGCAGTAAATCCCGTTAAGTCATGAGTAGGATAATAGGGTGCCACTAAAACATCTGGTTACCAATAGTCGGGGACAGGTTAAGAATGGGCTTGATGTTCTACATCTAGTGCGAGACTTGCACCTTTCATAATGTCAGAATGCATGTGCAACCAAAGCCTGGTAGAAGGCAATGAGTGCGAGTCGGAGGTAGAGCTTCTGGCATATTCTCAACCTGTCATCGACTACAGTTGATAGGAAAATCCCTGATATAACATCGGAGCCTCATGCTGTTCCCTCCATCTCTATGCTCTGTGGACCGTTGTACCGCCAAAATTTATTATTTTCCCATCTTGATCATTCCATAGGCTGCGTATGCCAACCAGTGCAGCACGTTACTTATATGCGACACCCAGATTAAGGTCCACACACCTGTAGTCAAGTACGATTGAATGAGACAAGACCGGTTTTTAAGCTTTCTACCAGGTGCGTTCCTGCGGAGCTGGTCAGAAGCCGTCGCAAGTCTTAATAACCAGTCTCTTCTCAGTCGGTTGTAGTCAAATGCAAGTCTGTGAATAAGCCTTTATTCTAACATGTTAGCCTAAACATCGGTGTCAGGGTGACGTGCAACCCAGCTTTCAGTTGCACATAAAAGATTCCTAGGTGATCGAAAGCAACCTTCAGTCGTCCGCTAGGGCATGCCGATGCCCTTCGTTGGTTTGGCACGTAACCCCCAAATCGACCATACCTTTTCTTTTTCAAAAATGATGCATTAACACTTTGGTGGCAGGCTATAATTTTGGAAGGGTGTGGCCATTGTTAGACACTTCAAATAAATGAATATGAATTATTTCTGCTTTGACTCATAAAATTTTCTTAACGTAATTACGGGGTAGACCAAAGTTGGCCTAAAAGCAATACTTCAGAGTATATTACACTACCGTAAAATACCGAGCAAGCGTCCCCCTAAAATTTGGAGATAATTCGACTAGATATAGAGGGGGCCCTCACTCTGATCGGGACCAAAATTCAAGATGGCGGCCACAAATTGGCAACCAGTAAAAGTGAAAAAACTTTCAGCCTTTCCACTCTGGTGAAGGAAGAGCAGCGGAGCTGTTGCTACGTACGTCGCCGCTCCTTCCACACCCGGTCCTCTTTCCCCTGAGAAAAAGCACACTCCCGACCCATTGTGAGTCCAAACCGAAACTGATAAGAGCGTAGAAAACAGCGCGCAAAACAGACGAGGACGAAGAAGAAACGCACGTGACGAGCACTGCGCTAGTCATGTGTTTCTTCGTCCTCGTCTGTTTTGCGTGCTGTTTTCTACGATGAATGCCCACCAACTCGTCCAATCATCTATTCTTCTACGATAGCTGGAAAGGTTGCCGCCATCTATGAGCGACAGCGACAACCAGACTGGGTGTCTGGTTGCTGCCGTCGCTTATAGATGGCGGTAGCTGTCCATAGGTTTGTGTCGACATTTGTTTGGTATCGGACACAATCCTGGGGAACCTAGCTCTTAACAGCTCTGCTGTAAAAACAAAAAAAAAAAAACATTATAGCTTGCATTATTGGAAACATTTATTTACGGACACTCCAATCAATATTTGATTCGGAAAACGGAAATTCTGGTATTTACCTCAGTCGCTATCAAAGCTACAAAACGATTCCTCAGAATCTGATCTAAAAATGAGGTCTAGGCCCTCGGTCCTCACCCCGTCGGGGTTCTCAGGGACAAGTGCGCCAATGTCAGAAAGCCGTTCATGAAGATCACCCTCCTCGCCGCTTGTCCAGAGTTCCTTTCGCGCTCTGAGAACTTGTACAGGGTGTCGTCAACTTTCCTGAAGATTTGGGCACAGTTGCTCAATTTGCTTCGTACCTTTGACTTCACGAACAGCAAAATTTCGTACTTCATGTCCCTCTTGCATACCCTCTTGCAGTCCAGCTTGAAATGGCGAGAGGTCAGGTAGACATTTTTGCCGTCCATCTGAGCTCAATCCACAACTAAGAGTTCCTTTTGCACCGTATATGGATGCTGGGCGAACAAAGACAACCGCTCCCAGTGTAGGCACTAAGGAAATGGTGGCGATGGCTGGTGGTGCGTACTCCTAGCAAACGATTGGATTCGATTAGATTCAATATTGGTTTTGTACACTGAGACAGCTGAAAAGCCCGAAACAAAGCTAAAAAAATGCCTTTGGGAAGGGCGGCAGCGAAAGGGGAGCACTTGCTCAGTCATGCACAGAAATGGGAAATTCCTGGAAGATATGGGTGAGGTGCTTGCTCAAATGAGGGCGCATGCTCAGTATTTTACGGTATGCTTAAGTTCTCTAAACACCTACATGTGTCTGTCGATTTATGTAATCAGCTAGACCCCTCGGCACATTCAGCATTTGTTCCTGAACTACCAGCTGTTGCTGGTGTGTGGCCAGCAGTCCCTGCTTTGCCCCAGCAGCTCTTGTTGCACACCCAGCTGTTCCCGCTGAGTGGACAGCAGGTCCCGTGCAGTGTTAGCGTCAAACCGAGCCCTGACTGTTTAAAGTGGCATCGCATCTGGCTGCTTCTGCGCTGCTAACAACACGAACAACACTACAATCAATGACTGCAATTATTTTTTTCCCTACCATTTGTGGGTGGCAGAAGGCCCCTTGTTGACTAGGTTCCTCCTCTTCTGCTTCAGTTCTTGCGCCTTCATCTGCAGAGTTTAGTGTAATGCAGTTAAAGAAGTTGACACCCAATACAACTACAAAGCACTCCAGATTATGTCTGGGTGTAATTGTGAGCATTCAAGACTTGACACATTTTTTGGGGGTTTTATTGATATGACCAGCATTTCATTAATTGACCTAGAACCCGGCTTAACTTTCCTGGAAACGATTCAGCACACTTGCGCTAGGTCGTTCTATACATTTGTGTTCAGTAAGTCGAACACAGCATTGTGTGTTATCGGTCAACGGAATGTGCAGTACTTACTGACGCTGCTGGTGAAGCCACGGTGGATTGCGGCGATGGATTAGGAGCATCCACTTCCGGAGGCATTCTTCGTCCCCCACATCCTTGGGACGAGCCCCCTTCTCACGAGGGGCAGTATCCGTTCGTTTTCTGCGTTCAGAGTTCGCACTTTATTGGTGTCACCTTCGGTCTGCTGAGCATCACATGCTATATCCAAATCCAGTGATCGGGCTTGGCACAGACGAGTATTCCAGTGCCCCTTCCAGTCTGCTCGCGTTTTGATGGCCGGGCCTTGAGCGTTCAGTTCGTCCACAATTTTGTACCATAAATCGTCCCGCTCTGGCTTTGTCAGAGGACTGTCGGTGGCAGCCCTCACTAGAGCTTGATTCTCGGTCAAAAATATCTGATTAGGAGGCTAATATGATGGACCAACATGCGAGGACTCAATTTGCGCTTCTTTGCGTTGTCGGCAATGTCTGACTGCCTGTAAAACAGAAAGGGCTGCAGCTAATGCTAATAGGTTTTGTGTAACTTCAGTAAACTAAGCATTTAATGCAAAAAATTTTAATGATAAGTAGTTTGATTAAATTTCTCTGCACTATATGTTTCGGATACTAAAGGGTAATGTTTTCTAGAACCCTTCACTGCCGAGTTTTGCGATTCTCCAAAATTCCCCCATTGAGAGAAAAAAAATTATGCAGTTTCAACTCAATCACTACTGTTCGCCGACGTCACCGGGCACGTCACAGTGCAGTTCTCTCCTGATGCAGTTTGTTGGCGATGTAGATTAGGCTCCTCCCACCGGCGACATCACGACACAGTTTTTCCACCGTTTTTTCAGTATAGACAGATAGTGGCTTATGTAGAGGAAATCATCAAATATCTGCTTCCTGTGTGTAGCCATTCATGTGGCAAATCATAATTTTATCATGCATCATATTTAGATGAATTTTTTATAACTCAAACAAAATTTGTGGCTTCCTGGGGTGTGAATTAAGGAGAAAGTACTGTAGCTTCCTTTCGGGGTGTTTTTGGTTTTCTTTTGATTGTGGTCTAATATACGTAAAACTGCAACATGTTCTCGATTTTTTTTATTGCAAAAATAAGCTGTGCATCGCAAAACGCCAGTCCCCTCCCCAATGTAGCACTTGCAGTCTGGACCAGATGCCAAAGTTTCAGAACTAACCATGGTTGGGGCGGAGCGGTTTGAGTACGGCACTTTGGGTACGGCAGGGAGCCGAGCCAGGGCAGGAACTCGTGTGGTAGCCGGAATCTGGAAGGACCAGGGAGCAGGAGGGGTGTCTCTTATATAACTCCTTATATATACATATGGACAGGTTACATCATTTGACGAAAGAACACTAGAGAACATTGTCGAGAACACTCGAGAACACACGCTAGCAGCGGCCTGCTGCTCATTTTATAATGTCACATTTCCCCACATCCCTAGTACGGAATCCCCAGGATTCAGGCCTTCACCAAGACTGTGGGGCCAGTGTCCCTAACATTCAGGTATGCCTTTCCCCTCTCTCTCACTACCACACGCGGCACACACATGGAAGGGCCAGACATCCTTGGCCATGGTGTCGTCGGTCAATGTCGGCGAACAATGGTGCCATCGAAGTCGAGAAAGGCGGAAGACATCCTTAATTGCAGGCGTCCTGGCTTCCGTATGTTAGGGGATAATCCCATGAGTGATCCAAGCTGGGGAAATTGAGTAAAGCCCCCTCCTTTGACGAGAACGTCCCAAGGCTGTCGGGTCGCCGTGCGTCGAGATCAGACAGAAGAAGCAAGGAGAGGGGCCGGACGGCAAAGTCAATCAGATGGCACTGGCATGGGTCGACCCGATGATCCTTCAGGGAAGGTCACGTTGTCCCCGTGTACCAAGGTGCGTTGGCGACTCCAAGGCGCCTCTCGCTTTGTCTCGGGGTGCAGCTGACCATAGCCACCTTGGCGACGATGTTTCAGGTCGTTCACCCATGCCGGTCGGTTTGGAAGGCCAAAGTCGTCTCCTGGGGCCTTTCGCAACAGCATCATCGTATTCAAAAGTTGTAATTTTCTTAATTTTTCAATGGGGAAATGGGGCCTGTTGTGGAGCTGAACGGCAGGTGATGCCATTCATTTCCACATATTCTGAGCTTCGTCGGCTGCCATTTTTCAATTGAAAACTTCAGGAAATCACTATTAACTTTTAAACAGGATACTGGCAAAACGTTGAAGCTTTGGCATCAGGTCCCGACTGCTAGCGCTACATTTGGGCAGAGATTAAGTGTTCGGGGACATGCAGTTTATTCTAATGATGAAACAAAAATAAGAGCTAAGTTTCTTTTGAGGACACCTTGTGTTTCATATAAATGCAGTAAAAAATTGTCATCATGCTTGACATTATGCAAAAATGTTACCTCTGTTACATAGAAAATATATGGATCCCCCCACAATTCGTAATTTAAACTATCCCGAAGCTCAAGGAGTGTTTTGTAAAACCAACTTTGCAACGATTTGCAGGCAAGGTGGAAGGATTTCAAGGTCATTGCTATTACTCGCTACAAAAACAGTGTTAGTTTGCTAAGGTCCAGGTGTGGTCTTGTGGATGTGTTCGCCATTTCCCATGTGGAATCCTGCAGGAGGTGCAAGAGCTCCGACTCTTTTCGTGTACGAATGTGCCGAGCACTTAAACGGAGTCGTTTGGCCGGAAGGGGCCTTGACTGCTGGGACGTCGACGCCCTCTGTCTTGCGCCTTCACTTTGCTGCATAGGGTGTGTGTTTGTGGGCAACAAGTCTTGAGATACTGCTTCATCTGGTGGCATCATTTGCCCCGGGGTAGGCAGCTGGCTGCTCTCCTCCAGTTTTAGCAGCGCCAAGCACGCTGCCGATGGTTCGAGGTCGTCTAAATCCTTCAGAGGCAGTCGCTTGCATAGAACACAGAAACGGAAATGCAAACTACAACATAACTTTTTTGAGTGGAACTTTCAAAAAAAAAAAAGAAACTGAAATTTTGCTCATCAGCTGGACAGTATCAGTAAGAAAAAGCAAAGGCAGCACAGAGCTCCAGAAACCTCAGGGTATTGTAGAATTAACAGTCCTCAGCGATATGAAGGGTCCATTTGAAGCATGTGGCCAAAGCAGTGACTGTCAAGGGTGTGACATGCCTCACAAACAGTTTCATATCATTTCACATAGAATGCAATGCGATCATGAAACAAAGCTGAATCGGTGCACAAGGGCTGAAGGGATTTATCCCCTTTGAGCACCATGGAATTTTCTAAGGTGAGAGTATCATCCTCACCAGACTCTGTCTCGATGGTGCGCTCGGAATGTGTTTTGCATATTTTTGGAAACTGCGTTCACTATAAATAGAATACCTTTCTTTCGGGGGCTTTTTTTTTTTCATTGGAGTTTGTTTTTAGGATTTTTCTTTTCCCACAAATTATTCCATGTTTACTGGTGTCAATCTTCAATGTCAGACAAAACATTGCACCTGAACCTGTGACACCCAATAGGGTGTCACAGGTTTGGGTGGAAAAGATCCCATAAACAAACACGTTTGTAATTTGAATTGAACCATTGTCCAGGTGATAGAGTAGGGCCACACCTTGGCAATGGACTTCCTAAGAGGCAGTAGGAATTGAGAATGAGTCGTGGCTGGCGTTACGAACACTCTTTACTAGCAACAAAATTCAAAAGCAAAAAAAAAAGAGGTGTACGGGCGCACACATACCGCAACATCCCGAGTCATCGCCCATCCCCGAGCCATCGCCCACCCCATTTTTTGGGCCAATATCGATTTCCGAAAAAACACCGAGTCATCGCCCACCCCTTCAAATACCCCAGCGCGGACTCTGCGATCCGCGAACACTCATCCTACCCGAATGACGCGGCCGCGGACCTTACAGTTGGAGGACGTCCGTGACAAAGTAAAACGAAGGAGGGAAAGACACTTCTTTTTGTTTACGCATTTCCTCCTTGAGCGACCCCAAAGTGGTCGTGTACCCGTGCGAAAAGAAAACGATGGAGATAACAAAATAAGAGTTAGTTAATGTAACCGCGGAGTGTTAGGTCAAAGTCTGTCTCCGCCGAAGTGAGGTCACCGCGAACCCGCTCCTTCTTCCCGCCCGTGGCGACCGCGGTTGTGCAATATTTTAGGCAAAGCCAACGCGTAAATAAAGCTTTGCTGGAACGCCCTACACAGACGTTTGCAGAGCGTCCCAACCGTGCATTGATAGCCCGCCGTGCACGGACGCACGTATGTACGCACCAAACAAGAAAGTTGCGCAAGAGCTTGCAATTGACAAGGCGCCCGACTTGGCCCGACGCCAAAGTATTTGCCAACGCGACCGCCGGCTTTCCCGCTTTCCCAGCATTGCTCTTGGTCGCTTCTTTGGTCCACTCGCTCGCTCGCTCGTTGCGCCTGGTCGGTTTTTCTATTTTCTTGTAGACTTTTCTTTTTTTTACTAACTAGGAGAACATAGTGGTGATATTCTTTCACGGAACAAATGTTCGCGCTATATGCAGGCAGATCGGCGGTGTTTCTCGCGCGTATGCAAGCAACGGACTTCGCTATAGTAAAATATTCTTTCGTGAGCATTTTTTTCGATAAAACAATGAAACTAAATCAAGTTTTGAGTTTGATGTATCTCTTGTGCATCAGCGCTAGATACGCAGAGAAAAATAGGCGGTTTTTTCCGCTTTTTTCAAGTGTTTGTGCTCACCCACCGAGACATGGCCCACCCCACTTTTTTAATGAATTTCAGGTGGTAGGGGGGTGGGCGATGACTCGGGATATTACGGTAGTAAAAAAAAGAAAGATACGAAGAAAGAAATAGAGCATATCTTGTGGCACAGAAGTGGGGTATCCTTCACTCCTTTTGTAGCCAGGGTGTTTTTGGAGGCTCCTTTTGTCTTGGTACAAACCTGGGTTCTGCCAAATAATGATTGCAATGCTTGCAGTGTCCTTCATTATCTAAAACATTTTGTGCCTACCGTCTGCGACGGATTTGTCCATAAAGAAACGTTGGGTACTTGAAGAGAACCCACGTGGAGGGCTGAACTCTTTCCCTGCCGGTTCTGCTGTTGCCTTTCGCAGCTCTTGTCCCTTTTACATATCGGTCAGATTGCTTTTCACCTTTTGTACTCGAGCACCTCCAAGCCTGAAATCGGAAACGTCATGGGGGTGGCACGAGCAAATAACAATAATTATGATGGAATGTTAAGAAAGGATGAACAGTATTGGCTGTGGCTTTGTGAGCTGGAATAGTAAAGTCGCACTGCCCATACATCAAACAAAAGAAATGGTGTTCGCCCTAGAAGTACTTGTGGAAACGTCTGGAGCATGTTCGCAACATGTTTGCTTTATACATTTGTATGCTTCGAACATGTCTGCAGACAGTTTGTGCATGACCAGTGTGAAAGGACTGTCCATGCAAGGAAGAAGCACCCCTCAGACAGTGTCTGTAGACTGTCTTTTGTACAATCAGCGTATTAGCAGTGCAAACGCTGCCTAAGAGTATGCCACCGAAACCTCTCGTTATTATTAGCTCTGGAATCTCGGGGGGGGGGGGAGGGGGGGGCAAGTAAGGCGTGCTTGTGATGGGGTTGTCACTCCACTGATCAAGGGCCCTTGCTCATGTGCATGGGCGTCCACAGAACTTTTTCCAGGGGGGGGGCACCCGTGCACACAAAGGGCTGGGGAAAGGGGGGGGGGGGGGGGTTAAGGGAAAAGAAGTTGCCGAAGATGCGCGATTTAAAAAAGAGACTGCATTTTGTTATTGAACAAAGCGTTAAGTTTAATTATTCAAAATGCAGAAAAATTATTAAAAATATGTTGGCAACAAGAGTGCCAAGTCTATGAACGTGGGTTCGCGGCTCACGCGAACTGATGACCAGCACACAACACAAAATGTTCACCAACATGCACTGTAGTTAGTCTTCCTTGAATAACAGCTGCAGACGCCTTAGATTTTTCTGGGCAAATTGCGTGATTACACGGGTGATAAAGTCGTCCTTGTGTTTCATTACACGCTCCCGGTGCACGCTCATCATACAAAGGCCGTCCAGCCTATCGTTCCTCATAGTTGAACGTAGCCACGTCTTCACTCTCCTTAGTGTACTGAACGAGCGTTCGACAGTGCAGGTGGTAACTGGTAAGGCAAGAGCCACCTCGATGGCGTTTGCGACAGTGGGAAAGAACGGTTCCAAGCACCCCTAGACACACGGCATGCATGTAGTCAGCTGCTGTGTTGTTAGTAATGCTAAAAATAGCATTAGCGACAACACTGTAGGCCCAAATGCACCATGCGACGTGGCTTTCGCATCCTTCTCGAAATCATTGTCTGTTCTCCCTCGAACCTTCATTACCTCATAGACTCGAGCACGGCCTTTTTCCCTGCTGTACTACATGTCCTGGTGAAAACACTGGCAGCATCCATATTCCCCATTAAACTGCGTTTGATTGTGCAGCTTGCACTTTGCAACTGTGTCGACAGGGCACCGTCCGGGTATGCCTTGGTGACATGAATAACTCCGTTGCTGTTGTTCCAGTTAAAACCATTAGTGCCGAGCTCATTCATTTGCTCAACGAATAATACAAAAAAGAACGTTGTATGTTCTGCTTCTTGGAGCCAAACCAAAGGTTTACAAGAGCATGCTATTCATTCTTTGAAGGGCAATTCATTGATCATTACTTCTAATGGCCACACACTGTACTCCGAGGAGTGAAAAATGGGAATACCATCCGTGTTCCAGGTCAAAGATTATCAAGGCTCAGTGGGAGCTGATTGTATGATGGACTTTCACTGATGTCGCCGACATCAAAAATAGCTGGTCTTTTTGAGCATAGGCTTTTTCTTCAAGAAAATTGCAGAGCTCCGTTTTCCAATCCAAGCTTAGAAAGTAAAAGCATTCACGCATCAAGTTTTGCAGAGTGCGTTGTTCCACAGACACAATTAAGCTCGTCATTACTACCCACAGCAATGTACGCAAGGCATATCGGGCAGTAGAGGTGGGTTTCGAGAGGCATTGGTTCCTAAAATACTTTTCAAAAAGATAGTACATCGTCGCAGTGAGTTGAGTTTCTTGTGGTAGATGGAACTGTACTAGAGTCAACAGGCCTTCTGTTGCCTCATTGGTGTTGAGGTGGCGCAGAATGTGTGCCATGAGCAGGAGAGACTCCTCATGGGTCAACTGGGCTCCAGGGAACAGGGGTTGTATCTGGGGGAGAAATGTTTTCTACACTACTCAGTGTTCCAAAATCACTCATTATACGCTTTTCAAAAAGGAGAAATTCCTATTCACAAGTTATTAGTGTCTTTGATCACTCAGAAACATTGGCCACCTGTTGTACCTAAACCCCAAGAAACTAAGAAGTGAAACTTGATGCCATGTGTATTTAATGAGTTAAGTTTACTCATTTTATGCTACTCACTGATCTAAGTTTCAAAGCCTTAACAACAATTACTTGTGAGCTGTGTTCCTTCTTGTGTCATTTAGGAAGTGCGCTTGTAATCTTGGAAGGCTACAATCCCAAGTCAGCAGTGGTGTTTGCATTTTGCAAATATTTTGCATTTTGTTCATAGTGTCACGAGTGACAAATCGTGAGGCTGCGAATAACTGGAAAAACTAATTGTTTAATGGGGCGAACTTGTGTCCAATACAAAATAGAAGGTTAGCGTTGCAGGCATCGATGTCGGTGAAAAAGCAGGATCGAGCGCTGTGGTAAGACTGACCCTGGCTCGCCACACGGAGCCCCTTTTATACACGCGAGTGCTTCTGAAACAGTCGGCAGATAAGTTTCGGCGCGTAGAACATTCTAAGCTCGAATAAGCAGCAGGGTTCTTGAATTTACTAGAACGCGACATTTACAGAAATAACAAAAAGGTACCTTCGCTTCCAGGAATCGAACCGTGGCCTTTTGCGTGAGAGCCAAGCACGATAACCGTTCGGCCATGGACGCGCTTGCTTGGAGATGCGCATGGCGATAGGAAGTTGGAATTCGTCTTTAGTACTTGGCCGGCTTCATTCACAACATGCAATCACTATTCTTGGGTAAATGTTTCGCACCTGATGGACATTAATTAATCTGCCAGTGCATTTGAATGTGCATCTGGTGGAAAATGACCTGTAAAAATAAAATGTAAAGTAAACAATAATCAGTGATGTGGCTAAAGTATCCAAGATGGAGCGAGCCATTAGTGGAGTACAGTTTGCGGATGATTAGGTATCCGAGCCAAAGACGAAAAAAAAGTAAACATGAGAGGCGTGAGTAGCATGAGCGACGAACGGAAATGCGTGCACATGTCGGCCGCGTGATGCACATTGCAGCTTCCTTAGTTATTATACAGCCTGGGTGAAGTGTCGAGTGCAAGTACTACAAGTAAGCGTATTTATTGTGGCTTGCTGATCGTTGTAGCGGTACAAAATTTTGGAACCACATCGAGATTATTTTTTTCCGTGTTTACGCTCGGATTCTGAGTGGTTCGGCTAGACCTAAAAAGCAAGCTTAGCTGACGAAGTTTACGGCACGCTAAACACTAGTTTGCTCAGCACGAGCACACTTAGATAAAACAAACTATCCTCTGACACGCTGCACTGGATATCCCATCCAAGCAAGGCAGTGCCGTGCTATGGGCATCATCAAACTATTCTCGCGAGTGGGAACATCATTTTTGTCAAGCATCAAACTGGATGTAAAACCATTGGGTGTCTGCAGACCGTCTAAGTAATGATTGCGGCAAGCAGTGCAGAAATTTACGAGCTACATCAAGGCTGCCTTTGCATCATGCTCGCCTTCACTCGGTGAGGCTCAAGTACGGTGTAAGATACTGTAAATTATTTAACGTTTGCAAACCACTACTCTTTGCTAATTTTTCAAATTCAAAAATTGGCAAAACATAAGGGCACATGAAAATTTCTGTTTTGAAGAACCTCCCTTTGAAAGTCTAGACTTCGCTAAACATTGCAGCTGCGAATATGTCCCCTGTGCCAGATTCGCAGAATATACCCTTTAGGTGAGAACACAGTACCGTCACAGCTGCCAGATGACGTCCCTCAGCACCACACGGCTCTTTGATCAGTGGCCTGCGGTAGGCTGTACAATGCTCACTCTCCCATGCTTCTCTGCCAGAAACAGAAGGCTATTTAAAGTTGTTTCTTGTCTGTGCCGTATTTCTTAGAACTTTCCACTGGTAGTATGCTTGTTGCTTAAACAGAGCCGCTTCATTCCCTATCGGAAAAGCAGTCCTGCAGGACATCTGCTGCTTACACTTACAGCAACAATGCGAGCACTGTGATGCGAGCACCGAAACTGAAACCGCCTCATCTCTATCTCTTCTTTGGGGCACGGTGTCCCTAGTCATTCCCCCTGACCTCCCAGCCCTCCTTGGAGATCAATTGTCCATTGCATAAGGGTCTGCAATTACGGACATCTTGGCGAAGCGCAATGCAGTTTTTGCCCGACGTGAAGATGACCAGTCATTTCAAGGGCATGCAATACTGCATTGAATGTCTGCCGAATGTTTTACCATACAGCCACAGACCGTACAGGTATGCCCCAGAGGACAGGCAGTTCTTGAAGGTCAAACCAAGATCTCCGTTGTTGCCTCGTCAGTGCCCTTGCCCAGGGGTATTGCTTGTAGGTCTTGTCAGACCTACAAGCAATACAACCACCCCGCATACCGTGGTGTTGGTCTCCTCGACGAGATGCCTACGTCAGCCATCCTCTTCTCTATCAAGACATTTATGTGCCTCACCCAGGAACAGTGTGGTCCAGTGAGGCAGAAGGGCTGTCCAGTCAAGACGCTGAGCCCATAAGTCGAGAGGTGCGAGAGCCATTCCCTTGCCGTGAAGCCCCAATCTTCCGCCGGCTCCTCAGCTGCACCATCTTCAGCTCCCATGGTGCCAGCAACGCTGCCCTGACCATCTAATGGACTATGTGATAGACTGAACTTTCCAGATTTCGTTTGTTCAGCCGAGTTGCTATTCCGCGTGCAATTTTTGTTTAGCCTTCGTTGCTTTCAGCATCTGTCAACCAAGAGACTTCATCTTTAAAACCTGCTGTGGGATGTGATAGTATCCACTCCAAATTACTCTTCCTACCCTGTCTGTCACCGGTGGAGCATACCCCAAGAGAGGGCGCTTCATCGGTACGTGCTTGCATCACCGCAAATTCGGTGAAAGTCTTGCAGTCTTATACTGTCTTCACGAGCACTCAACATATTCTTGCGTGTTCCGCAGAAAAAGCCTCCCATTGGCGCATGTGCTCTTGGCACTTTCTGTAATTTGGTACAGCGTCGTCTTGGTGAGCCTTACATTGTCCTTAGAGTAGTTATACATTTTTGGAGGGATCGTTCGACAATTTTTACTTTGTTTTCAGCAATGATACCGATAGGCATTGCTGCACTTAAGATTGTTTTGCTGACTGGGCATATTTTTTGTATAGGAACATGCTAGATAGAGTCAAGCCATTTGAATCCCTTTCAAAGCACATTCATCAATCAACTGGGAGGTCATCGCTGTTATCACCTGTCATCTGGTAGTTTTTGGTTCCCCCAGGCAACCATGACATCACTCTAATAATAAATAATGTCGCAGTCGCGCAAGCGTTTGTGGAATGCGGCCAATCGCGAACTCGGCGCTCGTAAATGTTTTATGAACAAATGGCTCACCTGGATGTTAATGAAGAACACTTTGTGGACCTCCGCATCATTCTCACCTGGACTGTTGATCCGCATGCGTAGTAGTCAATGCAACTGGGGATGGCAGTGTTGTCTGCGAGCTCGTAAAAGTCACGCATTACTGTGCTCAGTTTGGAGGTGTTAGGAAAGGATATGAGCTCCCGTAACAGGTGCCTTGTGATGAGCTGTGTCATAATCAGGCGCCTCGTATCAGGCGCCTCACATCAGGCGCCTTGCTTCAGGCGCCTCGCATCCGATGCCTCATGATCAGGTGCCTCACGATCAGGTGCCTCACGATCAGGCATCTCGCATTCGGGTGCCTTGCGATCAGGCGCCTAGCAGTCGAAGGCCTCGTGCTCAGGCGCATCACTACTTCATCCATACGGCACTCTTTCAGCTGGAAAATGTTCACTAGGTCCCTGGTCACGGCCTGGAAGGTCTTTTAACCATAGAAGTGTATAGTGTTCTCAACATTTTCAGCATGGGGGGTTAAAACAAAAGAGGGTTAAAAAGTTTCTTTAGGGTGCCCAAAATGGAGCAGTTGGGAACTCAGTCGGAAAAATCCTGGTTGGGTATTTTAGGGCTCAATCCTTGACCACAGCAGAATGGTATGGTCAAAGGCTGCCACCCTTCACTAAAGGGTATTCTGCTTTAGGTCCGGATGACTGTACAAAATCACAGGTGGCCAAGAGTGCTTTTGCATTCATCACTTCTCCCTTAGGACATTTGATCTCGATCAACTTCCCTGGTCGTGCCCCCTTGAACACAACGCCATCAGGGGAGCAGCCGAGCCAGGGGTTTTGTGGGCCTGGAAAACTTTGTTAATCGAATATCACAGTGGCCAAAAAGTTGCACATGATCTACTTTTATATGTTAAGCATGTATTTTTGGAAGGCTCACTTACAATGAGTGAGGCCTTAGTTACCCAAGCTTTCAAGATGTAGGATAACAAAAAAGATTTTTTTTCTGGATAATGATGGTAACTAAGGAAATTAAGATTACCACTAGAATTGTAATGGTCACTGGTTTGTGTGTTCATAATTATATACTTTGAGGCCCCGGCAAAAATGACAGCTAATTACCTTAAAGGGAAACTCCGCTTCATTTTTGATATTTAGAAAACTTTGTAGCCCTCTTCAGTATCATATAGGAAGACCCCATGTCAAATATTACGATCTAATTTCATTTACATATTTAATAAACTGACCAGCAAACCTTCAAGCAAGCCAAGTCGCCGAAATCTGCCAACTCTAGCGTGCAGCGCGAGGCGCAATCATCAGCGCAGTCAATGCCACGGAGTTGGAGCAGCCGACATTGAGCCACTACGTCAGAGGCATGACTACGTCATTCTCACGTTTTGTTTGTTTTTACTTCTCAGAGCAAAATTGAACGATGACGTTATGAGTTTCTCCTCCCGGTGTTGGCTGACGGGGCGTTCACATGATCACCGTAACGCTGATGCGCTAGTTTGCGCTGCCTTGTGCGCTTATCGGTCTGTTTCTCCGCTCCCCTTCTCCTCTTTCGTCTTCTCCCCTTTCCCCTCTCCCCCGGGCCATCACCGTCCGCGCCATGCGAAGCGATCTGCTTGCGTCGCGTGTCCTGTTTCTCGCTCCCTCCCGAACGTCACAAGACCACGTGGTTCGACATGACGTGGCCATGACTCTGACGTTTCGAGACCAATGTTGCTTGACGCAACCGAAGTTTCGGTATCAGCTGATGTTTAAATTAAGATTACACAAATAATATTCCACATTTCTCGAATCCGAAGACGTAGAGTTGTTTAGTAGTGCTTTGTGAATTTGAATCACATGTAAGCGTAAATTTTCCGGAATTGAGCGGAGTTGACCTTTAATTAAAAATAATATTTTTAAAGTATGTGCCTAAAAATGCAAGCACTATCTGGAAGTGTTTTTAGGTTTTGGAGTGTGCATTCTAGTACACTCTGGGACTCAGTGCAAGGAAAAAGTGGGGAAACAAATATCTGGTCGTATTTATTTGTGGATAGGATACAGTAGTAATAACCCCTTACTGGCGTGATGCAATAATGCTTAAAAAAAACATTGCAGCTAGTGCACCTGAACTTGGCGCACTGTGAGCATCCAGAGTCCCCGCACCTTGATGACGAGGCCTGGTTTACACGCTCAGGCATCGGTTTGGCCTGGACAATCCTCCGAGGTCCAGGGGGCAGAGTCACCATCTTGCTCTTCAATTGTTTCTACAGGGCTCGTCAAATGGTCCAGAGTTGCACGGATCCTTTGAGAGATGATGGTGAGCGAGTGCCACTTTGAGATCTAGCAGACCTAGAGTCGTGACTGGTCGTTTGGCGGGCAGTGTAACACAGAACACACACAAACACGTGCTCCCGAAATGGAAAATCACACGCACAAAGGCAAATACACAGCTCACGGGCCACACGCCGGAACGGCAAACTACTGGGGCACTTGCCTGAAACCAAGGAGGATTCCAACTCGTGAGCAGTGGGGTGATGAGCAGAGAGCTGGCCTGGCCGGCCCCTCTCACTCTGTACAGCCCGCCAAAGCTGTCCCTTTTGTAGACTACAACGGTTCAGAAACATTGCGATATACGGCGTGCCGAACTGCGAGACGCCGATGCACGGGTTGTTGACTGATGAGAAACTCGAAATCCTTAATCAGTCTCGCGCGTCTGTCATCTCTCACGTGGACGTCGGTAAAAACCGATCGCTTGTGCCATGACCATTTTTACGACGACGACCATGAAAGGTGACCCACTGTCCTCGGGCAGTCTGAGTCTTCCCACCAAGTATATTCGGTTGCTACCAGGAGTTGGGCCAATTATTTTTTCCAAGAAAAAAAAGCAGGTTTTAGCAAATCGCACGAAAAGCGAGGCAAAATTGGTGAGCACGCTTTTAATAAAGCGCCTCATAGCGCATAGTTCCAAGTTGGCCAATCATTATTATATGCGAGGCATTTCTTGGCAACCCCGACCACCTCCCGATTTTGTGGGGTGTATAGTCAGTCTATTGGATGGTTCGGGATTTGGCAGCAAGGTAAAGGCACATCCTTCAAATCTGTAGGACAATAGCTTGTTGCTCATAGGAAGCTCCTTCAACTATGCGCTCACACCCGTGCTTTTGCCAAAATTAAAGCCAACTTGTGAGATGGAGTGTAGAAATCGACTATGCCATGCCGTGACTGTTGCCAACTGTCCTCTTAAGTAAAGGCTATGTCTTACACCTTAACTCTCAACTGGGCAACAATAAAACACAATGTGAGCAGCCCCACCAACATATTGGGCTACAGGTTCAGGTCTTGCTTTAAGACTATGCTCGGGGAAAGCTGTTCCTGAAACCGCATTCATGTGCTTCAATGGGTAATGATGTGGCAGACATGTTAGCAAAGAATGCAATGAATATACAGGGTGCGGCCATAAGGACCAACACATTTAACACGCCTTCCGAAATTCATATTCCAAACACGCATACCTAAAACTGGGCACATGAACATAGTTTTGCAACTGGGTTTATGTCTATTTTTGTCAGAGCTCAAGTCAGGTGGCAAAAATATTAAAAATAGAACAGAGACGGCATCCGTGCATTTCCTATGCCTTATACTGGACTGGGACATTCATCCTTTGCATACTGGTTTGTTATTTTTCTCCAAGGTGGTCATTGTTTATTTATTTCATTAAAAGTTTAAGTTTTGCTTATATATTGATGATTGCCAGCCTCTTCTATTGGTTCTTAGCGTTCTTGTGTCCCGCAAGCCGTCTGGAAGTGAGCTCATAAACCAGTGTGCAAACGACGACCGGGCTGGTAAACAACATAGAAAAAACACAACCTCAGTTGTCTTTTTTTTTTTAACATTTTACTATTTTTGAGTTGGGCCCCAAGAAAATAGACATAAAACTTCTTGCAAAACTACCCTTGGGTGCCCAATTTCAGGTGTGCTATGTACATTTGGAATTGGAATTTTGTGAGGTGTGCCAAATGTGTTGGTCCTTACGGTCACACCCTGTGGATTTTATTGTAAGCAAAGATTGTTGCACCAAAAATTCGTTAGCATCACAAAAATAAAATTAGCATATGAAACATATATTAAAGACTAGAACCTTATAGTTTATTACAAAACACCCAAGTTTTGGAAGAGAGATGGCCTTTTGGAGACAAGGGGGGGGTGCAAAAGAAAAAAAGGAAACATGCCAAAAATTTTACAGCGAAGCTGTTTATAGCTAGGCTCCCGTGGATTTTTCATGTGCGGCAACATAAATGACATCAGGACTTCGTGTCACGTGACGTCAATTTCCTGACTAAATTTAGCGGAGAAATTTTTCCGCTAATTTTTGCGGGGAAATGTTCCCGCTAAATTTAGCAGAGAAATTGATGTCACGTGACCTCAGCACCAATGCAGTTTCCCCGCTAAATTTAGCGGGAAAATTGCCCAGCTAAATTTGGCGGGAAAATTGACGTCATGACTTCGTGTCACGTGATGTTGATTTCTCTGCTAAATTTGGCGGGGAAATTGACATCACGTGACCTCAACAATTCAGTTTCCCCGCTATATTTAGCGGGGAAAATTGGTTCTCGACTTCATGTCACGTCACTCATGAACAAGATCAGCGGCAGAAGGAGAGGAGGTGGAGAAGAAGAGGAGGAGGGAAGTGCATCGTGGTCTCTTTGTTGTCGTTCCAAGTGCTTGCGTGCCTACTTTCCTTTCCTTCGCCGGGTGGCGGTCCAATCGCACGTGTCTAGTTTCCTCCGGCTCCTCAGGGCGGGTCTGTGTCGTGTGCTAAACAGCTTTGCTGGTGATCCATCTTCATAAAGTGGAATGGTTCATGATTTTTTATTTTCCTGCGGTGCAATATGTTTTTAGGAGATTTATGGCACCATTCTACGTTGTTTATATAAAAAAAAAAGAACTTAGGGGTGTCAGTGCCCCTTTAGAATCCCTACGTACGTCCGCAGGCAGCTAACAGTAGTCTATACACCAACTCATGTTTACAAACAAACCGGAGCGCCCCTAGCGGACGCCACCGGCGCCGCGCATGCGCGATGGGGGTGTGGGCAAAAAGCTCGCCGTCGCCCATAAACAAACCATTGAAATGCGATGTTGTCGGCGTCGGTGTGAGTCCCCCTGCCCTTTTTCGCGTTCGAATTGTTGATTCTACGTCTTCCTGGCGATCTCTGACTACTTGAGCGGTGTTAGCGAAATTACCGAGGCTCGTTACACCGCGAAATTTCGCGTGAATAATGTGACATGTGGCGATTCATTCCGCGTGGACGCCACAGTATGTACGATAAAACCTGATTCGCATGGTGAGATTTCGCTCACAATTTTCAGTCGCGACGCCGCTCGGACTGCAAAAGCTTGTACCGTAGCCGAGATAGTCGACGTCGATACTGAAAATCGCAAGTAGAATCGGACTAAGTCAATTAGGCATAGCAAGTCAGTGATGGTCACTCGTTACAATGATCACCTCCTTGTATTTACTGTTTACATCGAGCCTACTTACCAACCTTCAAACTTAAGTCTTTTGAGGCCTGCACTTACTTCGTATAGCAAGTACCGGGCCAACATTTAATCTACGGCCGGCGTCGTCTAAGAGAGCAGACGACAAGCAGAAACGTTTGAAAGAGCAGACGGCAGTTCGAACGATCAGGCGGCCGTTTGAGCTTGAAGACGCACTGAACGTAGTCCACAGGTTGTCCGCACAACTTGACAGTTTTCTGGCGTTCATGTTGGAACAAAACAAAAAAATCTGATGACCACAAGTGTCAGTGAATTCAACCCAAAGTGCTTCCCGCCCAAGCAATCGGTGCCCGACGGCGTCTGCTTTTCCCTTTTCACGGCACATATCCAGATTCTCGGACGAACCGAGCACGTGAAAACTGACCTTCAAACCTTTCTCGACACTTTTGGTACGGCCCCAGTCGCGGCGTTTTGACGAGAAGGCAGGTTTTTGTCTGGTTCCTTCCAAAACAACGCAGGAATACACGTCTGGCATGGGGACTTCTGCCCACAGCCCCAGACCGGAAGTGCGACCGACGCGCCACCACCGCGCCATGACGTCACAGAGATGAGTTGGTGTATAGCAAACATGACAAAGGACACACCCCAAGAACTATAATCTGTGTGATATAAAGTGTAAATGATAACTTACTTGAAGCCAGCAGAGGTGCTGGCTACATCACCGCCAGTTGCATCTGGCTCCCATCTCATTGGCCTTATTCGTCGTCTTTTGACATCGCTTTGCAAGTCAGAGATCTGCATGTGGGAGTTTCTGCTTTGCTCCCTCTCCTTTGTAGGTGTCTGCAAGTTATAAATAAATCAAATTACATATTGCCAAAGAAAAAAAAATGCAAACCATCTGCAATAAATTTTAGAAGCAATAGACCCTTTGCGGAAATTCCAAAAGCCTGTACGTGCTGTGCAACGAATAATGGGAGTCCTCAGTACGCCCCTCCCATCGTCTCTCCTCCTGCTACCACGGTACATACGCGAGCAGGTGCAAGTTACTGAGGCAACAACGGCCGAGCAGCAGAGTCGGACGAGCCGACGAGTGCGCAAGAATGGGGGATAGGGTTGGCTAGCTCTGCGGCTAGGTGGATCAGTCCATGGAGATTGTAGGAAACTCTCTCTTGTCCATAAAGGAGGATGAAGGTTCTACAAAGTGTAACAGAAGCTCCTCGGCATATTCAAAGAGATCCGACATAATCTAGGCGATGACCGGATTGTCGAAGCTAGATGAAGATACATGAAGTTCTTAAACATGTCCTGGGGTATGCCTGGCACAAACATGAGAGGACCGGTTTACAGGAGTAGTGGGTGAAATAACTATCAAGAAATTTACAGTGTGCCCCTTGTAGCGCGAGTATGTGCTGATTCTACATTTCAGGCAGTTCGGTCTACCGACGGGAATTTCTGTACAATCCAGCACGATGCAGAAGTGAGAAAACTTCTCAAAACACACCAGCATGTTATGCAAGACCTCGTCCTTAAAGGCCAGGTTATTGTGCATTTCAAGAATGCTGAAAAAAACCTTTGTTTTGTGTTTCAGAGTGGTGCTTACAGTAGATGGGTACACACCATAGACATGAAAAATAAAATAAAATAAAATCTCGCAGCATGCGAGATTTTATTTTATTTTATTCTCTCGCTGGCAGTACAGCTCTTGATGATGTGGGCATCTTTTCAGACATGAGCTTCTCCAAAGCTTTGAGAAGCTCCATCTTGGGAAGGCCATTGAAGGAGTACACGTTTTCTTGGTTCACCATACGAGAAAAGTTCTCGCCAAAGTCTCAACTCGACATTTGTATGCTTTAATCGAGGAGAGCTACTGGGTATGGGTTAGGTCTCCCCAATGGCTCTTGAGATGGCAGTGGAGCACCTTCCTCTTCAGCTAACTTTGCCCCGTCCTCTTGGTCGGATTGCATTTTGGCATCGCAAAGTGCAAACTAGGACAAAGTTCAAACATTTATAACAAACCTTAGTGTCATGGGTATGAAGACATAGCATAGTTGGCGATGAGCTGAGAAGTCAGCAGGAAAAGTCAATGAAAGGAATTTATATCTTTTTCTCACCCAATCGCTTCCATTCATTTTCTGACATCACCAATGTCACAAACGAACCTTCTGAATATAGTGCTCATTGTTTTGGACATTGGCTTCGCTGAGGGTACCGTTTTTCCAAGTTATTATTTCTGCCCTTTACCTGCCCGGATTAATGTTACAGGGTTGTACCGGTATCTGCTTTTGCATGCAATAGTTTTTGTGTGACGATGCGTGAATTTTACATGAATAATTTGTTCTCATCTTTTTGGTGCTGTTTTTTTTTCTTGGAAGTGAATTCAGGAAGTGTCACCTAAGTACCTTTGCTTTTTTTTTCGTGTGGTGGCTACCTTCTTTGACTCGCAAAGCATTTTGCAACTGTCTCTGACAAAATAAATGCGTGTGCAGTATCTCGTAGGTCACTAGGAGCTCACTTGTAAAGTTCTCCTTGTGAGCTTTCCAGCCAAGCCTCGAAATGCAGAAACCGTCAAGAGCTTCCAGCAGCAGACAAAACATGTCACTACGAAATCTTTTAAAGCTGGTGCGAGCTGGTGCTCATTTCCCTTGAGCATGTGAAACACCTTTTGCAATGGATGTTTGAGACTGCCTTGTTTGAACTTTTTCTGAAGAGTGAGGTAAGCTTCAGAGCACCGAGCCTGATCATACCTGATGTGTGGTATGCACAGCTTGCATGATATATGTTTAGTGAATGAGTGCACAAGATCCCCAGATATATAGTATATGATGCTATTCTAGCTGGATGGTTCTCAGTAGCTGTGGTCGGACATACTGCCCTCTGCTTGTCCCCTGGACCCATTGCAAATCATCCATTCAAAATTGAATGATCCTTGTCTCCAGCAAATCAGCAGACCATGTCAAAGATGCACTAAGGTAACAGATTGAACATTTGTTGCCATCCATAAAATGTGTGTGTATAGGTAGAGTGGAGTGGACATCCGACGGATTTCCGTTTGGGATATAGTGGACGTCCGTCCGGGAATCGCCGAAGGATGTCCATCGGACATCAGATGGAGGTCCATGTCTATATCCCAGACAATGCAGAGACATCCTCGGGACATCCTCAGGATGTCCAAGAAAGGATGTTTGGACATCCTTGACTCATCCTCAAGCAGCCCAACTAGGATACACTTGTCCGACCAGCATAGATCCTCGAAATGTTCTCTAGGTGATGCCTCAGGACTTTTTTTTGTTCATTATCAGGACATGTGCCAATAATTCTTTTTTGTATAACTCAAAGCTAATGTATAAGCTTGTAACAATAATTAGTGACATCATTTATTTAAATGTGGTTCTTGCCTGCGCCAAGAACATGAACTGCAGTATTTGCAGCATTTCAAATTCAGCAGTTTGCACTTTTAGTGCAGGCAAGAACAACCTTTAAGTTAATCCTATCATTAATTCTCATTATATGCTCATACAATGGATGTTTTTTGGCAGCACTTGACATTTATCAAGTGCTGTCATTAAGCATCAACAGACCATTTGCTAAATCACCCAAGCACTCTGGCATGCACTCGAAGAATCATGGGAATGGTGATCCTTCAGCTCCCTAGTGATTGATAACTTCGACCACTTTCATGGTTACACAGCTTTGGGTGTAATTCGGAGTCACTCTAAACACGCGTCGTCTAGTGCCCAAGGACCTGTCATATCACTTTTAAAATTCCCTCGCAAGCAACTGAAGCAGTGGCTAATCGAAGTCTGCGACATAGTGCTCAACCATACATTAAAGATTTTTTTTCCACTTTCATCAAGGTTTAAGCGTAGCGGCACCAATGGTTATTACGATCATGTTCAGATACACGTGTGTCTGTGTTTTCATGGGCCCGAGGATATATCATTCGCGTTGTGTATGGTTTCAAGAATATACTTTCTGCCCAGCCTGGCCCATTGTTGACGGTAAGCATTCTTCACAAGCATATACAACAGGACTACAGCTATTGCCTATTAAAAAGTTTCCTAAATGTGTTTGACTCAATTAGATTTGTAGCACCTTTTCCCAGCATTACTTCCATATTTACATCAAAACACACGCGAGTTGCGTCGTGTCCAGTCAGTCCCTGCAAGCCTCCCATCCGGCTTCTGGGGGAAACATTCCCATAATCCCCCGCCCGAGCATTCCATTCAATTTGCTAGCGTATACATGCAGATCTCTATTCGAATCTATCTTCTCAAACCACCCCCTTGTATAGTGGATCGGACCCGAGCCAGTCCGGTGCACTTGGCTGGTGAATCGAGCCGTTTACATGGCCTGATTCGATGTGCTAACTCGATCTGGTTCGGTAGTGGGGGTTGTCTTCTGTCTTAACTGGCGGATATAAAAAGGAGGCTTACCTATGTCATGTAGAAGGTATTCTGGAAATCCACTAAGAACCTTTCGAGAGGCATCCTCAGCAGGCACTGGAAACGAGAGCTCACCGAGTGGTGCCACCCTTCAGCGTGATTTGTGGTGAGCAAGTTGTTTTCATCCTTGAAGTGATTCCAAAGCGCCACCTGTCTCGGCAAAATGGGCCGCTGGTGCTCGAAATAAGCACTAAACTTTGTTATGACAGTGTCTAGCCTTGGGGTTCCGGTCATCGGCTTCTGGCCTTTCAGAGATGTAACCCAGTGGGGCATCACGAGACGCCCCGGGAGGTGGGTGAAGCTCACTAGACTGCGAGCCTAGCGCCTGAAAGCTGGTCTTTCGGGATCACCGTGGGGCTCTTGTAGGATCAAGATAAAATGCAGGTTATAGATTAGGCACTTAATTGGTAGAGGGCAGTTTCACAATTTCCAAAATACAAGTTTCAAAACAGATGTAAGCACCTACAGGCCTAGTTGGGCCACCTTGCGGATGACGCACTGGGCAAAGTGGCAGAGGCACCCCTTGGACTCTGCCCCAGGAAATTCAACTTCGAATGTGGAGATTGTGACCATCTTGAAGTCAAAATGTCCGAATTGGAGTTCCTTGCCACCGCACGCCGAGATCAGGGCAGTGCACACCACCTCAAAAAACTTCGTATATGTGGCCCGGGTCTTGTCTGGCAGGAGTTCCACTACAAGAGGAAGTTCCTCTCCTCTTATGAAGCCAAGGATATTAAACAGCTGACTAAACTGGGGTGGGCAGATGTCAAAAGTGCCATCGCACACCCAATGTCTCAAATCGTGGAGAAACCGAAGGTCCTGGGCTGATGCAAGGATGAGGAGCGGGGGGTGTGCCTGTTCAAACAGCATGTATCTGTCATCGGAGTTCAAGTTGTTGCTTGACTCCCAAGTCTGGATGAGTTCCGCTCAGACTGAGCCCCGGTCACCTGTTCCATGTAGCGTTGGGTAGCGCTTGCTGATTTTACAACAGAACTAAGGCTTCATAGACCCGTAAATGTAGTAAAAAATAAGTGAGGTTTCTTTAGGATCTTGTAGTACCGCAATTTTGTGATGAGGGGGGGGGGGGGGAAATGTGCTTACTCGAGCGGTGCTAAAACACTGCAAGCTGTTCATGCACTTTTTGCAGCTCTTTCAAAACTACTATTTTTTTTTAACGTGAAACATTCTTAGCCCTGCATTTTGATTTTCGTGTCTGAAACGCACTGTCATTGGTCGAGGCAAGTCACGTAATCAGTGTGAACTCGAGGTTTGATTGGTCACTAGAAGTCACTTGGACTAAAGAGTGAAAGAGGGGCCAAAAAAATGGTCTCCCTCCCTGATAGGTCCCGATGCTGCTTGGCTTCAATGATCAGGTGAGGCAAGTAAGGCAAATGTTTGCCCAAATTGTGGGACAAATATGTTTTACGTAATTGCCACACAATTGCCTAGAAATATGTCGTAACTTTCACTAAGGGGGGCCACTGTATTGTTAATGCGTGCTACAGTCGAACTTTGTTATATCGAACAGTGCGAGGACCGTGAAATAGTTTGATATAATCAAAATTCGATATACAAAATCGCACCAAAAAAGCGTCAAAGGAAACCGATTTAATCACTAAAAGGCTAGCGGCAAAAATTACTACTCACGTGAAGCGTTAAGGTGAACTATTTATTCTGGCGAAAAAGACTGCCGCAGCGTATATTGCTTCATGGAGTTGACTGCATGCCTTATTACGGCCCGCTCCACTGTCTCCAAGCGGTCCACTAGCACGAGACCACTACCGTCGATTGCACTGCAGTAGCGGCGTAAAAGCGAGACTGTCTTCCCGGCAATGTCGTAACAGGCTTTGAAACGTAGCCACTCGCTCTACTTGCGGCGACGTTTTGTGCTTGGTGTATGAACGCGAAGTCCTTTGCTTTCTGTTAAAGCATCGGCCCTGACGCCGGAATGTTCCGAGCCCTTGCGTCCATAAACCACATGTGAAGTGATCTTTCCACCTTTTCGAAGGCCGGTGTCCGAACCCTGCATGCGCCGGAGTGCGTGCTTCGTTCAGCTTTCGATTTGATGTCGCTTTTCGTCTTCAGCAGTGTGCTCAAAGTGCTTCGCGGTATGTTGTACGCTTCAGCAACGCTGCACTTCTGTTCTCCTTTTTCAAAACGGTGGATGATTTCAAGCTACGTAGCAAACGTCAGCAACTTTACGTTTGTTGCCATCGGTACGCCATATACGGTTGATGCAACGTCGGAGGAATGAACCCGGAGGAACAAAACTGCGGGAGCCACACACACGGCCACAGGGCATAAATAAGCGATGCTGGCGATACGATTGAGCTGACTGAACCCATATGCCGCCGAACCTGGATGGTGTTCCCGTCACCATAGGCATAAAGCTTTACGCGGGCATGCGCTTGAATATAAGTCACAAACGCCTGCTGCGGCACTGCTATCTTACGATGTGTTGCGGGAAAGCCCGCCGTATCCTCCTATGTGCTGCGGGAATGCCTGCCAGCGCAGCTTGCCGGTGCTGCGGGGTTCGATATATTCATTTTTTAACCGACCGAGTTTTCTATAAAAAATTTAAAATGCATAGTAGTTCGACATCGATTCGATATAAGTAATAATTCTCTATATCCATGTTCGATATAAGGAGGTTTGACAGTATAATATAGTTAATTAGGTTCTACTGGACACTATAACTATCGGAAACGAACGTGACTCACTTGTAGGGCACAAAATGCCTTTCTATTTCTCGCCACTTGTTGACACTGTTGGCGTTGAAGGATCTGGCAAGTCCGTCTGCATGTTCTCGTAGGCTTTGCGCGGCTGCTTTGCCGTACTGATTGGTATGGCGAAGTCCCCTACTGAAAAAAACCATTTGGCACCTATATGAAAACAAACGGGTCCATACCGGTAACAGTTTAACCATACCGGTCACCAGTTTGTCAAAAAGGTCGCCCGTATGGCTCAAAGGGGTCCCCCGTATGAGCCATAACGGTCACCTATTTGGACAAACGGGTCACTTCTTTGGCAAACGGGTCGCTCGTCTGGGCAAATGGGTCGCCCGTCTGGGCAAATGGGCGACTCGTTTGGGCAAAGTTGTCGCACGTTTGCTCAAACCGGGGACCATGTAGCAAACTGCACCGGTTTAATCAAACGGCTCTCCGGAGCCCGTTTGATACTGAACGTACAGATCGGCGGCGTAGGCACGCCTAGCGTTTCAGCCGTGGCAGCCAATGTTTCCGGAAGGCTGGAAGCGCCGGCTTATCGATTTCAGATCGTCCGCGTAATGCAAGTAATTATATTTATATTTCAATTGCGCTGATGTTCGCTTATACTGCAACTAAAACTAACACTTTCTTTTTTTTTTTTTTTACGTGAACGCGCGACGTTGGTGAGCCGATATTTTTGACAGAACTTTAAAGCTTTGTAAAACTTTGTTGCCTCAATTTACTTATTCAGCTCGAATCTCTCTCGCAGAAGACGCGACCGCGTGAAAGAATGTACGTCTAGACTCCGTTTCACTTTAATTCAAGACGCAGCGAAGGTAAAGCGCATACTGTAAAACCCTTTATTTTCGCGGCCCCTATTTTTCGCGAATCGGTCACAGATAATATAATCGCGACCACTAAATTTCGCGAATTCCAGACGCCTGCGTTGAAAATCTTAAGGACCGAAATTTTCGCGCGCCCTTGAATTTCGCGAATTCTTCAATTCGTGAAATTCGCGAAAATTGAGGGCTCGCGAACATTAAGGGTTTTACAGTACACGCGGCTGCAAGAACATCGAGCATTGCGAGAGCACGCCCGCCGTTGCAGCAGTAAAACTACGAGCTCGCGCTGAGTATTTTCTTCGCTCGGGCGCAAGCCGAACTTCTGGCTGCCCCGCCGCCATTTCCAAAATTCAAACGCGCTAAAATGCGCGCGCGCGCGCGCGCGCGTGTGTTTTTTTTTTTTTTTTTGAGGTTACAAAAACGCATCTCTCTGGAATGCCTGGGGAGAGGGAGAGGGGCTGTCCCTGTGGTCCTCGCCCCCTCCCTTCTCTCTTGTCACCCGAAAAGCCGCGCGCGAGCTACACGCTGATAAGCATCGAGATCCGGAAGGGTGCGCCTAGCAGCCGCTTTTTTCTTTTTCTGCTTGTTGTCAGTTCCAGCTCGAACTTCGCGCGTCCACCTGCTTCGATCTGTCGCCTAACCCTGCGGTCTTATTAGGATGTCTCTCGACAACGTATTGGATGTGCACCAAAGCTACCAGTGTTCGAAAAGTCCAACGTCTATATCGGCAACAAGCAATTCTTCAAAGAAGTCAGGAAATCTTGCAGTTTGGTTGGGTTCGGCAACTGACAGCTTGTGCGCCACATCGTGTTGAAACTTCCAAGAAGCCGTTCCCTCTCATTTGTGTTTGTGTGGTTGTCCTGCTTCGACCGTGTCGACAACTATCACGGATTACATCTCTCAAGTCCGCTATTTTTATGGTAAGTGCACTGCAACCTACTTCTTGGCAACGATGGACCGTTCTTCTACTCGTACTCTTCCAGATTATCTATATAATTATGCACCCACTATTCTCGCGGCAGCCGGGCGAATAATTTCCCGAAAGTCTACCTTCATAATCTAGAATTACCTCGGTTCTTGTTTGGTTTGCTATCTTCTCAGTTGTATAAAAGCTTAGAGTGCCTCTCACATTTCACAGATCGCTTGCACGTTTGTACTTGTCTACAGAAGGCGTAATAAACTTTGAGGAGAATTGAAAACAATCTTTTGTGTCTGTTTTCCTGTCCATTTGCAAGCACCTACGTGAGTACATTTGTTCTACGTGTTTCCTCCATGTTATAAATAATTTTATGAGTTTCGGAACGTCTTAAATAAGTTTAAGATAACCAACCTACCAGACGATCCCCGTTTAGGGCTAGCGCATAATTTCCCGATTCGAATGGCACGTTCAAACGTGTGGTCACGTGCAAGGTCGAACGGGCACCTGTATCAAACGGGCACCGGTATCAAACGGGCACCTGTATCAAATGGGTACCGTTTCGAGCGGGTACCGTTTCAAACGGCTACCCGTATCCCATAATCACGTTTGATCCAAACGGGTCGACAAGTTTGCACCCGTTTGATTTACCAGTTTGCCACCCGTTTGAATTTCAAATGGTTTTTTTCAGTAGGGTCATGATACTTTTCATGGTGTGTCGCCACCAGCTGCAAAGGAAATAGCGTTTTTTCCGTAGAGCAAATTGAAAGTACTTCATTCCACCCAAAATTTGGTGAGAAGTGTCCAAACTTAAGTGAAAAAGCGGCTTAGGATTGACAATGCTACTGTTAAAACTTGCGAATATCAGTACTTTTCTAAAGGGCTCGTGTTAGTATAATTCCAGTTTGGAACGCATAACAAGGAACTCAAAAGGAAATCTCAAACCAGAGCACTAGAAAGCAGAAAACATAGAATTAATACTTTTTACAATATTAGGGTTATATTGCAGAGCGATAGCTTTGTCTCTAACAATATCAGGAAAAAAAGAAAATGTGAGGCAAGATTCACCTTCCTCGCACGGCTCCAAGGAGATACAGATGTGAGGAGTTGTATTCATGTTAAAGACCAAGCTGGACTCCAGCACCTTCAACCTAGGTAAAGGCTGGTCCCTTAGTCTGTTCTTGTCCTTTTCTTGGCGACATTCAAGGCACACATGTGCCTCACCCAGGGTTCTGTTGAGGAGGGTGGCCTATATCTGGAGTAAATATGTACTCCTGGGCCACACACCCTCTAAGGTTGTGACAACCAGTAAAGGATTTCCACACTGGTTGTGCTTCCATCTGTGGGAAAAGACTCATGCCATCCTGCAATTTTAGAAAACAAGGTTATTGGGCACGCATCTAAATTTTCCTTCTCCAACCTGCAAACATTTTCACGTGCAGTGTGTAATGTGGCTGAGATCCGTGAGAAAACCAGTAAGCAAAATACAAAAACACAGAACAGAATCTGGTAAAACAACAAGCACCATCTAAGATTAATGAACAATCTGAAGACTATGCTCACACAAAACTTAAAATTTCCAGAAACCGAGCATTGAAATTCCACATAGGAGCAGTGCCACTACACTGCCCTCGCGGCCAAGTTGGGCGTAGAAATAGTGATGTGGACATCAAATTCTTATCCATCATTTGTTCTCTAAAATATTTGTGGTACTTCATTCGCGGCAATGGTAATCAGCTCATCTGCTCAAGTCAGCGTATACATTATTCTGAAAGAAAAAAAAAGCAGAACTAGGCTACACCAAGTGATCACGTAAAAGATGACACAAAATGTGTTAGCAAGACACCTGGATCACGAAATATGAATGGTGACAGTTGGCTTAAAACAAAGTGATGGATAAAGGATAGTTTTAAATCTGCCTTCCCATTTACTGCCACAGCGTTTTAGTTGCACTGTGTGGTCCCCACTGGGAAAACATACTGCTGAAAAAAAAAATGCAACGTTAGCTTGGTCCTGCTTTCATCTTATGCAGTTCATGTGTGGAAGCAGGTAGTTATAAAACAAATGAAGCTCTTTCAATGACATCATTAAAATAGTCCTTGTCGAATTTCACAGGGAGACGTTGGTTCTTTCCTTCCCGTCTGGACGGTTGCAACCGGTTAATTTCATTGCATCTGCACCTGGCAGAAGAATGTGGTTGTGCTCTTTAGCTTCATACTATGTACGTCGCCCACACTTTTCTCAGTGTTGTCTCCAAAGAAGTTTGCTGTGCTCTCCGGGCACTTCACCTCAGGGACCCGCTTTTCAAAACACTGGCAATCTACCAGTGCGTCCAGACTAGCACCAATGTAGGGCTGCCCTTGCATAACATAACGTTTGCACTCACTCAACACCAGATTCTGGTGTTAAGCCTGCTTCGTCTTCTAGCACCGCTTTGCAGGGCCCTCAAATGAGCTGCCACAAGACGTTGCGAGTGTCCTAACGCTTGTTTCTCCATCAGCTTTCTCAGCAGAGGTCTGAGGTCGTATGAACCAATCTTTGTTCTGAGCATTTTCACTCGTGCGAAAGCCCTGTATGCGTAGGCGACAGAATCACTAATCATCCCCACCCTGTGACGCATCCACAGACCAGAATTTGCCTGGTCTTGTGTGGACAGCTCAATGTCCTCCAAGTCTTTGGAGCTCTTGCTCTCATATAAGTGCTTGAGCACCTTGTCGAGCGGCGGTCCATTGTCGCGGCTCCCGGCGAGTCTCCTTAACTCGTCCAGGCAACACATCAGTGTCAGGTCTCTTCGTCCTTGTTCAGAGGCAGTGCCAGGGTCCGTATTAACTTCCATGGCTGTGCAAAAATACAGGAAAGTTGGCAATAAATTGTAGCCTCACTTAGTTAGCATTGTCAGATAATATACAGTCACGGTCCACATGGAGGTCAACATGCGATTGCCAACCACTCTGCAGTGGCAGTGCCATGGGGTGCGGGCCGTGGAAACCATGCAGGCCATATTGTGTGTGTAGGAAGGCACACGATAGGGCTCACAAGTCAGCACAGCCATCGTTTCAGGGCACCACCTGTACGAAGTAGTTGACATTAGCATGTGCATATGCAACTGCATTTACTAAAATATGTGAGGCATAAGAATGAGGTCTCGCAAGAAATTTTATTTTCAATTGTCGCTGCCAGGTGAAACAAGTTGTAAAATTTCTAAATGAAATATTGTACACACCAAGAGTGCCACATGGTAAAGAGCAAATGTTGAACTCGACTACTAAACATAACCCCAGTTTCAAAAGTGAAGTTTTAAAAATGCATGTGCACTCTTATATAAAATCTTTGCCAACCGCCTGTAGCCTATGGACAGTTAACGACTACCATCTTGGTACTTTTGTTCGACATAAGGCAACATTGAAACAAAGTAAAACCTCGTCAGACGTGGAATGTTCTTCATGATGAGCTGCTCATCGAACGGCACTCTGGATGATGCAAAATTGAGAAGCGACCTAACATAAAAGAAGAAGAAAACATTTTTGGTACATAGCATGGTGTACTGCACGTAACTGTGAAAGCCTGTCACGGTCAGTGTTCGAGAAGAAAGTGCCATCTTTGCTTTTTTTAACCTTAGGTTTCCTCCTTAAATAAGAGGCCAGCAATCATCTGTGTCCGGGCACTTGATTTCTAGGATGGCATGGGATTCAATAATATTGTTTGAAATGGCGGAGATCCAGGGCACCTGCGCACAGACTATGTTCCACACAAGGAAACCCTTAACCGTCTCTCTCTCAAACTGTGTTCGTGCAACGGGCTCAAAATTCTGGCCTCGCCTAGTTGCAGCATTCTTGCGGAACGTACTGCTCGTCAGCGACACCACTGTCTTGTCATGAAAAGTCGCTGACATTTTGGGCATCCGTCCTGCGTTGGACGCCGGAACGCTCAACTGCCACGACTCTTGCCATAAGCATTTGTCGTGCCCCTCATTTGGTTTACTAATTCTGCCGCTGCAGCACTGCTCAGCACAACCTAGTCTGTGTAAAACACGTTACACCGCAGGCAGCTTTCTGAATCGGCATGGCTCTTGTGGCTTGGCCGTGAATCAGGCGCCTCATCTGGACCGCAGGATGGCATCTGGACAGGTGCTTTAAAGGTGTTGTAGAGCAGCATTCCTGCAAGGGCACGGAAAGAAACAGTTAAACTGAAGAATGTTATATTTCTGACAAAGTCATGCTCCTCGCACAGATCCGAGTCTTCACTTTTGTTTTGTCCTCTAGATCAGTGGTTCTCAGCCATTGATATTTTGCGGACCCCTTCCGGATCGGCGGAGATAATCTGGAGCTTTGTTCGTGTCTAGGGGAAGGAAAAGATATAGGTTAATTATGATAATGATTTATAAATGGATATAACTAAGGGCTAGTGTGAAGTAGAATTCTCTGATTGACATACACACGAGAAAACTCACCCGAACATTCTTTTATTGCCGGGCAGTGAAGACGAAAATACTAGAAGGTACTAGAAAAAAAAAGGTAAAGATGGCGGAATTTAACTTCCTGAAAAGGAAGAAGAAGAAGAAATGGGAGATGTTTTCTATGACAATTCCGGCGCTAGGAAATCCATCTCTGCTGTCGTTAACGACAGTGAGGGCTCGGAAACAGTGTCTGTGGCAGTTTTGATCTTAAAGGCTTCGATGATCTCTTGCCCATACTAGTCTTTGTGTGAGCCTAGCGCAGTAGTGTTTGCGTAGCTAGGAGAGCAATCTTGGCAGGTGCGGGCATGGACAACAATCGGATGGTAGGAGTCGGACGACGCCTTGTTGGTTTCGAGAAAGTGTTCTCTAAGGCGAACGTTCAGGCATCGTCTCGTCTGGCCAATGTATTGACATCCACAACTGAGCGGAATAGAATAAATTGGCTTCTCTTGGCATTTGACGTATTTGTTGACGTGTTTGATGGTGCATTCTGGTGGACGACTTTCGTTATTTACCCTTTGGCACATTTGTTTTAGCTTCATCCGACATGTGAATACTACCTTCGTGTCGAAGCGTGCAGCGAGACGCTTCAGGCGGTGGGAAGCATTATGCACATATGGAATACAAGCCGGGCGTGTGTGGCTGCGTCCATTGTTATTAGATGATCGGCGGTTGGGCCCTGTAATGAGATGCTGAAGGGTAGTATGGAGGAGGTCTGTGGATACCCGTCTCGGAGAAGCCGGTCATGCTTACGTTGGACGCTTGTTGATGAGAGATGGGGACAGGATTTTGAACGAGAAGAGGAAACAACTCTAAATTGGTAAAGCTTGGAATTATTTGAACCCTGTTTGCCTCTTCTCGTTCAAAATCCTGTCCCCATCTCTCATCAACAAGCGTCCAACGTAAGCATGACCGGCTTCTCCGGGACGGGTATCCAGCAGACCTCCTCCATACTACCCTTCAGCATCTCATTACAGGGCCCAACCGCCGATCATCTAACAACAATGGACGCAGCCACACACGCCCGGCTTGTATTCCATATGTGCATAATACTTCCCACCGCCTGAAGCGTCTCGCTGCACGCTTCGACACGAAGGTAGTATTCACATGTCGGATGAAGCTAAAAGAAATGTGCCAAAGGGTAAATAACGAAAGTAGTCCACCAGAATGCACCATCAAACACGTCAACAAATACGTCAAATGCCAAGAGAAGCCAATTTATTCTATTCCGCTCAGTTGTGGCGGTCAATACATTGGCCAGACGAGACGATGCCTGAACGTTCGCCTTAGAGAACACTTCCTCGAAACCAACAAGGCGTCATCCGACTCCTACCATCCGATTGTTGTCCATGCCTGCACCTGCCAAGATTGCTCTTCTAGCTATGCAAACACTACTGTGCTAGGCTCACACAAAGACTAGTATGGGCGAGAGATCATCGAAGCCTTTAAGATCAAAACTGCCACAGACACTGTTTCCGAGCCCTCACTGTCATTATCGACAGCAGAGATGGATTTCCTAGCGCCGGAATTGTCATAGAAAACATCTCCCGTCTCTTCTTCTTCTTCTTTCCTTTTCAGGAAGTTAAATTCCGCCATCTTTACCTTTTTCTTTATCTTTTTCTAATACCATCTAGTATTTTCGTCTTCACTTAATTTTCTCCGTATCCAAGGTGGTTCATCATAGTGTAATGGGCATCATTTAAATGTAGTTGCTCGTTGAAAGAACTGTGTGTGTCTTTCCCTCGTGTATTTTCTGTGTTTTTATCCTTTCAGTGTGAACTGCATGATGTTGGTTTGTAATTATGCATTGTGCTACACTTATTCACCTCAAGATCAATGGAGATCCCCCTTGCAACGTGGTCGCACCGTGCCATCACTGTTTCCCAAGATGCAGGCTTGTCATCCTCGTACAGGCCGCCAAGAGGTGCTGTTGGGTACTTTTCCACATTCAGGATGTACTTGTGGCCATATCCTTTAGTTATGGAGAGAATAGCTAAGTGTGCACCTGATGCATGCAGTTGTGCAAAGAAATTGTTCACCTCCTCATCAGTAGGTCTGGGAACATTTTTTTCAGGCTGTCCAAATGTACGAGTTTCAATGGCGTCAAGGCGTTGTGTCTTGGCAGTCGCAGATGAAAAGTCAATCTTGGCAATTGGTTAGCAGGCCACATTCTTGATATAAACTGGCCGCCAGCTGTTGGCTGCATCAGTGGAGGCTGTGCCATCTCGCTACTTTGCAACAGCTTCTACTGGGTGTCTCAAATAGCGGCCGGGCTCTTTCAATCGACTGCAAAATTCTATTTCTTAACCTATTGAGCTATGATTTTGTGCAGCGTTGCCCACAGGTGGTGCATTTTTTCTATAAAATTTGCAAAGAGTGAACTTGCCTGAGGAAAAAGTAAAAGAAAAAAGGCTTAACTCCTATGGAAACGCAGCAAAGCCACCGGTCTTAAAAAATTAAGGCGCTGTTTAGCACGGGAGACGAGATGGCGCAAGCGGTTGCACCGCCAACGAACGAGCGTACGGCGCCGAAGGCTGGCATTGTTAACAGATGATCTTTTTGTTGTTCCGCACGCGGCGAGAACTCGGGAAGACGAAATCGCAGCGTACGCTTTATCGTGTTTCAAACAGACCGCCGTGGAGAATTCGGCAGTAGCACTGTCAATATATAATAAATAATTTTTTAATTACACAATATATTTCTCGCGATACTGTATTACATAAATGACATTGATAAAACACTATCAAACGATCTGTGCCGCGAGAGGCGCTCCGGATTATTATATTTCAATATAAACATTGTGTTTGCAAATAACACGCTATTTATTTTGTACGGTGTGTTAGCGAGTGATTGCCTTGTACAACTATGCAGAAATAGCGGTACTGCTATTCCCGTGGCCAAACGAGCCAATTATGTTTTGCCCATAAAAACTGAAAACCTAGATACCTAAATCCCTTTGGGTTTTAGCAATACGTCCAAATTTATTTACTTTCTAATGACTTTAAATATATAACTGCAACACGAGCTATAAACCCGCTTGTGGGAAACTTGATTAGCTGATTTTAGTTATTTACCCACCTGGCTTATCGCTACAGTGATCTCCCATGTAATGTTCGCCGAGCCCGCTAAAGGCACATTGAATACGGCACTAAGGTAAATGCCTCCCCCTCCCTTAAAAGAAAAACACGTTCCAGTTAAGTAAAAACACTGTATATTAGGTACTTTAAAAATAAAAACATAATTGAATTCATATATGACAAACCACCGGCATATACCTTCGTTATTTCATCACAACTGGTCACAAGCTCTGCACAACAAAGTATTTTTATACAATTTTTCACGACACTGATTGTTTCTTATCGTATTTCATAGACAATTTGTAATGATTGGCGACCAGGCAGTTTTTCATCACTTGAGAACCTATCTTCCAAAAGTCCTGATCCCCACACGTTCTGCTCCTCGGAAGACACTGCAGCAAAATCGTTCAATCTAAAAAATAAAAGCAGAGAAAAACACCATGAATGGTTATAGGGTCTATTCACTGCTGAGTCATCGCCCACAAACATGACCACCAAACGATAAAGCAAAACTGATTAGCGAGAGGTGTGAAAAATAAAAGACAAAGCAAACTCGCCAATGGGATAACTGCGTTTGCCTTCGGTGGCCATACTTTTGTGTTGTGACTCGGCATCAAAAGGCAGTCTGACTTCATATAAATACTTCTAAGCTCCTTGTCTACTAGCCCCGAGAACGAACGCAAGCGTCGCTGTTGTATGAGGCGTCCGAGATCGTTTCATACGTCACAAGGAAAGGGTACAGAGGGTTTAATTGCAAAAGATTACATTCGCACAAATAAAAATATAAAAAATGCCTATAAACATAAAACCAAAAGTTGCGGTGAAGTTATCAGCGGCCAATCACCAACCGTCCGCAACGTGAGTACTAAAGGTGTCACGAACCAGCCGACGTTCGAGTTCGACCAGGTTCGACTTTCTCGAACCTTTCTCGCAAAGCTCGACAACGTGCGTACTTGGGCGCACGTACGCCCAAGTATGCACGCGCCCACTCAAGCACGCACGAATTAGGCACTCATACGCATGCGGGAAGACCGGTACGCGGATGCACACGCAGGCACGGATGCAAATTGACTTACGCACGCGCAAGCACACCCGCGCACACGTACACACGAATTGCACACGCGCATGCACGTGCACATTTGCACAGGCACACGCACTTATGAGCAGGCAAAAGTCCACGCGTGCAAACACGCACGGAGACACGCGGGTATATATACTCACGCGTAGGCAGGCAAACACGCATGTGCATGCACGTACATAAGCACTCTCGCGCATGCACGCGAACACGCAAGCAGAGACGCGGACGAAGAATTATGTACGCAAGCGCGAGCACGCACATGCATGCACATAATAGAAAAACTAGACGAAACGTCACAAGGTGTATCTATGAAACGAACGCCGGCTATTTCTGATGGAATGATTTATCGTTGAAAAAGTGCATCTTCGAAGGGACGATCTGTCTAAAACGTTGTCTGACGAACTGATTGCATGGCAGCGCATATATTCGGAACGTATAGTACATAAAACAGCGGTCATTAAAACAGGCACACAAAAAGCATAACTGTTTCCAGTGCTTCATGAGAATTCGTTGGACACCAGTTGCCGAAACATTTTGCATTCACAGAAATACACATACAACAGAGAGGGATTCTAACCATGGTCATCTCCCCATAAAAATAAACTATGCATCGCTAAATGCTCAGCCTCTGCACAAATGTAGCCTAGCGACAGAGTTCAACAATATATAATGTATTTTCGCGGCAACAAAAACATGCTTCAAATTTCTTTCGAACGTACTCTAAAGGAATGTATATTATATTATCAAAATTCGCACCCCTTTTAGAGGAAGAAATGTGGTACTTACCATGCCAGAAGGAGCATCGTTCTTGTTCCTGTAGGATCGCTTTGACCATGCACAGTCTGCAACGACGGTCACAAGCGGATAGCCATCGGCATCGATCTCGCCAGATTCCTTCGTGCGCTTCGCTTCTTCCACTCCGGCCTGTTGCATGGTTTCCCAAGCGGCATCTTCAACACCCCGAGTCCATTCCTTCTCGCAGCGCTACGACACGATGACTCAACCTCACCTGAAACCTGACCATCCGTAGTTTCAGCAGAAGGTCGCTTACGAGCAAACTATTTGCGACTTCGAGACCTTTCTCTTGCCATATTTATACCTCTTTGGACCCATAGCTGCGAGAACGGCCTTTCTAGTTACGAAAACACGCACAGCTATCCGTCTGACACCCACTCCGAAAAACAAAACCACCATGACTGGACGAGTCTTGCCGTCTCTGGAGCACCACAAGCGCATTACTGAAGAGCGCATGCGCGTGGAGTAATACAAAATAAGAGCAGCGTGCGTGGCGACGAACCAATCGTGACCGTCCAAACTAGGAAAACAAGCCACATTACCTTGGTTCAGGTTTTTCGATGTAGTTACAGAACGGGTGTACTTACAGCTATAATTCTGATATAATTGGATTCCGTGTTAAATTCCGCAGATATTCATTGAGAAACATTTGTAGTTCAAAATTCACAGGTTTCTAAAAAAGCGTTCTAACGTAAACATGTCAAAACAGCCGATTCCAACCGATTTCACGATTTAATATAAAATAGAATAAATATTTTTATGAAAAATGTGCTCCGAGAAATAGACGAAGAATCAATCTTTTTATAGCAAAAAAAGTTTGAAAAAATCGGAGTAACGGTTATTAAATGAGAATTTTTGTAAAATGGCAGGAAGTTGCGTGCATTCTCTGGGGCTTGGAGGGCTTAAGACGCCCGAGAGACTTAATTTATGAAGACAACAAGTTTGTGTCTTCTCCCTAAAGGAGAGATGTAGAGGTCGCAAGTGGCGCCCCCTCACTCTTTTGCTCCTCCGTTGCTAGCCTATATTATCTGCGGCCTGAATAAAGCCACTTCACTTGCCGACTGGAACCCGTTGCGTCTGCGTCTCACTCAACTCCGCGACACACCTAACCACTCAGCATGACCACAGAGCATCGTGCTCGCCAGACGGAGAAAATGAAGGTTTATTCAGTACCCTCAGTGTTTATCACAAACATATTAATATGGTACCAGACTCGGCCAGTGCAGATGTCTTCAACGTCTTAAGTCGTTATTCATGTCGAGCACATCCTCGATGTCCAAGACGTCGTCCACGTTCAAGCATTGTTACCGACGTCCAGACGTCGAAGACATTTTTTTACGTCAAACATGTTAACCATTGCTTTGTCGTCTAACATGTTGAACTTCGAAGACAACGACTTTGAAGACGGCGTCGACGCTGAAGATGTCTTCCACATCGAAGGACATCTTGGACGTCGACAATGATGACAATGATGCAGACAATGTCTTGAACATCTGTATGCTCTTACCATCGCTTCCGACAGAATACAGACAATGCCTACGTTACGCTAATGCACAGAGCCCAATTACGGTCGGCAAACACACATTTTCTGAGCAGATTTCGGTGAGGTTTTGTATAAATTAAAAAAAAGAAAAGTCTTGGGATAGATTTTGAAAGGTTTTGAAAAAGGTTTGCCAAGAATGCAAGCTAAAAGCATTTCATGGATACTACAGATTCAGCTCAAAAGAATAACTAGCACGTATGCTCATTTCAGACATCATGAAATGCACTCGATCATAACTAAAATGTCAAATCCCTAAAAAGAGTCTTGATGTCACGAGCCTGAGATTTCCTTGTGCTGGCCTAATACAATCATGTCATGAACCAAGCATACGTTTTAGTGCGAGCGGACAAATACATAGGGCGAAAGCTGCTTTTCTTGACATACCAGGGACCGAATTTGAGGTCTCTGTCGAAGTGTCGACCAGGTCAGGCATTGTCTGAGACGACTTGTCTGAGCAGCCGACTCGTGATGCTTGTATGGCTATGCACTTGTGGCAATGCACTACTGAGACCACCACCGCTCTGTCGCAGCAGATTGCTGTTGGCATCTTTGTTGCTGTAATTTTAACATTGGAACAGTGAACATCTCATGAGCAATTGCAAGGTAAACGCATCTTTGAAGGTGATGTGAAAATCTTTGGCTCACATAAGGCTGTTTCAGCATCACCTCCCAAGCTGTGTTTTGTGAACTCATACGATAGCTAAATGATTGTGTTCAAATGAGAACACTACAATTAATTACTTGTCTTTTTTTGTTTCGGTGGAAAGGGGGGGGGGCGTTCTATTCGACATAAAATGCAATTACACTAAAGCGAAAGAGCTAACTCTTATGATACAGGCAAACCTTTCACTGAACAAAAACTGCTTTGCAGAGGGTTTCAAATTTAATAGAAACCGTGATCGCAAAGGGACAGTTTGCAATGTCAAAGCAACTTCCTTGGATAAGAACGCCTTCCTAAATATTTGCCTTGCATGTGCATATCTGTGCTCAATTGTAGCATACCCTGCAGAAATATTTTTTGTTTTTTGCCAGGGGGCAGGTTATTATTAAAACGAGACTTAGACATTTAGCCAAATGTCTCAACAAAACAAAACATATGAGGAAAAAAAAACCCACCCACAGTGGGGATTGAACCCGAGTCCTGCTGCGTGTGAGCCAGATGCGTTACCACTGTGCTACGCCATAGCTTCGAAAATCTTGTTTTGACAATTGGTTTTATACAAGAACCAAGTAAAAAAAGTTTTGCGTCCTTCATGTAGCACTGTATGGTCGAGGTGCACACCGTCGTGCGTATAGTTAGCCATTTAGGAATTATTGATCTTCGTACCCATGTCGCTACATGTTGCGTCGACGCTGGCTTCAGTGGTGTCAGGCCCAGCGACGTCTGTCGCGCTGCCCAGCTCCACAACTCCGGCTTCGGCAGCTTCTGGGGTAGAGGCGTCTCCCGGTGGGGCGCTCGTCCTGGAAGCAAATGCGTCGCCCTCATCGGAAGCCTCTGGCGTAGAGCACGCATCCGCCAGTGGGGCGCAAGCCGCAGCGCTCGGTCCGGCAGCTAGGGCTTCAATCACAGTCTATTACGCAAAAACGAAAAGTGACAGAAATTAGTCAATGCACTTAGTCACTCTATATTGTACGCGCGGAAAGGATCGCACCTCGATTCGCCACCGTTTATTTATTTATTTATTTATTTATTGAAAGTACCCTCAGGGCCCGAAGGCATTACAGAGGGGGAGAGCACATACATGAAACAAAGATAGTAATATAGTAACAAGTCAATAATATTAAATATACAACAAACAAAGAAAAATAATAATAATAGGTCATGGGTCACTGCTAAAATAGCTAGTGATGGAATTTCTAAACAGGTTAGTATCAGTTATAGTAGCAATCAAACCGGGGAGGTGGTTCCATTCCTCGGCTGTGCGGGGTAAAAAAGAAGATTGAAATGTTGTGGTAAACGAACATAGAACTCCAACTTTATGCTGATGGTCAAGACGGGATGAAATGTAAAAGGGAAGAGTAATCATCCGATTGCGTAGCAGAGGGTTATGAAAATACATTTTATGAAATAGACATAGGCGTGAAAATTTACGTCGCAAGGAGAGAAGTGGTAAACATAAACTATTTTTCATTGATGTGACACTAGCAGTGCGATGGTAGTTGGAAAGAATGAAACGGGGTGACCTATGCTGAATGGATTCCAATGCAGTGATTAGAGTATCGTGACCGGGATCCCAGATGGAGGCTGCATATTCTAATTTAGGCCTGATGTAGGCCACTCGTGCTGGGGCAGCCGGTGGACGGTACGCAAATAGCGAGGGCACCGCATCGTTCCTTAAAGGCGCGTGTTTCGTTGAGAAACCCACGGCAGACAGCAGCCGCAGATCCCGTGCGTAGCTGTCTGGCGCAAAGTGCTCGGAGCAGAGCTTTGCGTTGGGGCTCAGAGTCCACGGTCTTCCAAAGTTTGTCCGGCGAACAGCATCGACCCACACCTTGCGCCTCTTCTGACCTCTCGGAAATTGGTGGAATTGCAGCTCCGGGTTTCGCACCAAATTGTTGCTGCAACCCACAGCCCTGCAAGTCATGCTGGGCATTGCCCAGTGCAAGTCCGGCGAGTCTCTCCGGCTCTACGACACACACGAGCGAGCAACACCGCTTCGTTCTCTTCTGCGCGGTCGCAGAAGCTATGCTGGAGTTAAATTAACTTAAAGGAACGCATATAAAAATAAGACGGCACAGGATAATTCGGTAAACACCTCTTGCCGTCAACAGAATCGAAGAATACCACGGGAAACGAAGCGTCCTCGAAGTCCGTAAGACAGCATAGGACTAAACCTAAGTCACTGCCCAGTGTTGCTTCACTAGCTCACCTGGTGCCAGCGTTGCTCACCCGCTGCCAGTCCGCTAACCCAGCTGGTAGAACGTTTTTAATAATGGTTTTAATCGGAAATGCGGAGTCTGTTTGACGCGATATTTTGGGTGTGACCCTATTTTGACCCCCTAAAGCTATAGCAGCCATTTTTATAGGGTCAACATTTTGAGTGGAGTTGCCCTTTAATTATGATTGCAGGGCCTTTTGAAGAATGATAAATACCTTATTTTTCAGGCTATAGTCCACACCTGTTGTATAGTCCCACTAAAGCAAATTTGCGATCAAAAATAAAAAAAAAATTGCTGAGATAGTTTGCACGATGAGCATAGTCTGCAGCTGGTGCTTAGTCGACACTAAAATCTTGCAGCGCACCTCGACTAATGTGTGCTGTCTTAGCTTACAAAGCAGCTTGTATTATACATCAATCATCATCAACATATTTTTTCATTCACAAAATATGTCGCAACTCGTCATAATGAATGATCTAGACAAACAAAATTCCTCTATAGTCCGCAGGCATAGATAGTCCATGCAGCGATAACTTTTAAACATGTATACTTGGCAGGCTATAGCCATGAAAATACGGAAATATTACTACTAACAATGATTTAATTGTTAACCCCTTGACTACTAATAATGAGTGTCACTCGTGCCACTCCTTACGGACTCTAAAGCCTGACCACGAGTGTGACTCGCAAATCGGTTTCGGCACTTGCTTAGCATGCTCTCTGGAAGATGGTGAAATGACCCCGTTACTCCCTGTTTGCTGTTTAACAGTTGACACATGCTGCAAAAGCTGGCTGTTGCCAGACTCGAACGTAAATGCTGAGTTGGCCCAGAGCGGTCACATGCGTCGAACTGTGTTAGCGAGGTGCAGCAGCTGATGGATGTTGAAGGTCATGGCTGCCTGCCTGTAAAGGACTGGAACCTGCGCCACAAACTTCTTGAGGAGTGTTTCTGCAAAGAACATAGAAAAAGGTGGTGTACGAGGTAGTAACATTTTATATGTATGCCATACTTACAGGATTTCTGGTGGAACCATTTTTAAGTTTCTTCTAAATCTGAACTGGAGGGGTAAAGTTATAATCAGAATTGAGCTTTCCACTGCTAACAAAGACAAAGCAGTCACAATTTCAGGAACACCTAGCTTTACAACATGTTGTCGGCTGTACCAGTAGGGTTGTGGCATTCTGCCTGTTTGTTTTACTACCCTATTGAAAATTCCATCAAGCTACGTAATTTGGGACACTGACTGCCAGTCAGCAGCGTTGGTGGAACGTGATGGACCATCAGACGTCATCTGATGGTCCATCAGATGACGTCTGACTGCCACTGCCAAGGGAATTTCATCAACAAGGGCAGCATTTATATAAGAGTAAAGCTATACGCACTCATAAATATCGCCAAATGCCTCAATAAAACAAAATGTTCGAGAAAAAAAAAAAAAAAAGCAGCACCACCGCGCATCGAACCCGCGACCACATGCATACAAATCGGAGACCTTGACCGCTATGCCACGCCACCGTTAGAGAAACTCGATTTGACTATTCGTTTTATAAGAACTGCTTTGGCTGCAAATGCGGTTAAGCCGTTAGCATGTTATGCAAAGCACTCGTACATCACTCGCCGTACTTCAGTTCTACTCACCTGCCATGTAAAGTATTTTCGCGTCGTAGAACGATCCTTTTGTTCTCGCATCACCGGCCCAGTAGACCTGGTACACCCTGTCGTCTTCAACTACACCGCTAAAGTCCCTTACATCGTCGGAACTCACAACAGGCTGGGTCTTGTCGAGTAGAAATTCTACTAAAACTAAAGACATTGTCGAGCCCGGGCAGGATCGACAGGTTGGAGCGAGCGGGCAAACAAAACGAGTCGAGAGCGATCGTTCATTAAAGCTCGGCGAAGCCTCTATGGGCGAAGCGAAGTCAGCGAAGTGCGAAGTGCCGTGTTCAGCGCCTAGGCGGGCTTCTGATCAAGGTTGTCGGTCGGTTGCGTGTCATATCTCTAACGTCAGCGGTTTTATGGGCTCACGTCCCGAAATTGTTTTCTAGTGCATAGATTACTTTTCTTATTCATAGATTTGACGAAATAGTGGTATCCGAACGAACTTTACGTCCTTTGACCGTACGTCTGTCTGCACGGCAAAGCTTTCTGACGTACAGTCGGAGACAATCGATGTACAATCAGAATCGCCACCAAGACATCCTGATGGCATTTCGCGGCGGCCGACTGCCACCAGGAAACCATCAGAAAGCCGCCAAGCGGGGTCTGACTGGAGTTTGACTGTCGGTCAGAGTAACTTGTTGGCCAATCAGACATGCTTGACGTACAGTCAGGCACAGTCAGCGGTCCACTAGAAAGACATTGACTGCCAAACAGGGTTACATTGATGGATTTTTCCTTCGGGTAGCTTCGATTTTTAAACTGCACATGCAGGTGTACTGATACAGATACATATCTGCATGGAATGAACATATGGCAATGAAGGGCGTGCGTGCTTGGCTGCAGCCAAGCAGCCATTTGACAGTGTATCGAGTCACAGGAGTGGCAGCAGTTGACGGAAAGGCCACACCGAACCACCCACTGGAAATTGGAATACCCTCTCTTCGCACGGTCACGCTACAGTGTAGTCACACAATCTATGTTAGAGTCTGAGTGTCTGCAGTGCCTGGTTGGGACCACACGACTGTGTTGAGGGTGCCAGCCACACTTCTCTGTATTGACACATGGTCTGACCAGTTTAAGTTTTTGGCGCTTGTTTATGACTATGGTCAAGAGGGCTGTCATTCTCTATGTGGAAAAAACCAACTGTGCTGCTGGACGTAAGCTTTACATGTCGCGGCATGTGATGCACAAGTGACATCTGCAATTGCATAAGATCTTTGAGTGGTTTAACTCTGATGGTTAAACGAAGAGGCACAGTCTGAATGTTTTCCTAAGTAAGATGAAAAGCTATGCCACAAATTTGTGCTATCAAACCCAGCCTGTGATGTACAAAATACTGCACATGTAGGCAACAAACAATTCGGAAGCCTGTGTATATTCAAATTAACCTGGAAAGGACGATCGATTTTTTAAAGTTTACTATAACTTGTGACAAATTACAGAAATAATTAAGCCAGAAAAGAGAAAGCGTATGGTTACACTTAACTGACATAATACTTAAAAGAAAAAAAAATGTGTACAATATGTAAAAACACCCCGAACTGCCCGACCACACTGAGGCTTAAATAATTCATACAAATACCGGCCCTCGACTAACAGCACCTGGATAAGATTGGTTGATGGGGGGTTTATGGCACATCAGCATCTAAGGCTATATTGCGCCAAGCTTAGACTATTGCCATTCTGGTTTAAGAAGAGGAAAGAGCCATAGTAGCGTAATATATGATAAAACAATGAACATGAATGTGTATAAGTGTAAACAATATGACAATGAATTTAGGATAGAAAGTAAATTCACAGTTGGTGTAGAAGGCCAATATCTGTGAGGAAATTAGAAACACAACTGTATGGAATGAGCGATTCGTCACCTAGTAGTAGGGCAAGGTGTAGTGGAATGTGTTCTTTATAAAGCGGTGAGAAGTGTTTATACCGGCACTGGTCATACTTAGGGCATTCAATGAGTATGTGCATAATACTTAGAGGTAGGTTACAGTGCACACATTCAGGGGCATCCTCCCCGCTCAAGAGGTGTCCATGTGTGAGGCGAGTATGACCGATTCGTAACCTACAGAGTATGGCTTCATAAAAGCGCTCCCGATGTCGGGCACTCTCCCACTCGCCTAGAAGAGGTTTGATTGCGTGTAGTTTGTGTGCGGTCTCGCTGTTACACTGCAGCTGCCACTTTGCTTTGATGCAACTTTTCAGAGAGTTGTGGTAATCTGTGTAGGGTATTTGGTGTGTGTCAATTTCTCTATTATTTGCAGAGCTGGCTGCACAATCAGCTGCTTCATTTCCAGGAATGCCAACATGGCTAGGAACTCAGCATAAGACTGTCAAGATTTTTCTTTGCAGCCAGGATAATCTTGTACTTTAACTCGGAAACCAGTGGGTTTTTTACACGGTTCATTGATGCGACTGCCTTCAGAGAGCTTAAAGAGTCGGTGTAGATTACAGCGTGAGAAAGTCGTTTTTTGATAATGTAATCAACAGCCAGCGGCAAACCATAAAGCTCTGCTGTTAGTATAGAGGCTTTTGAATTTATTCTTTTCACCTGCTTTACCGATGGTCCGACCATAGCACAGCCTACTACCGAGTCTTTTTTCGTCCCGTCTGTATAAAAACTGGCATACTCGTGACATCTGGTCCGAAGCTCAAAGAAGTCCTGCCTTATGACTTCCTGTGGAACATCCTTTTTGTTATACTTGGTCAGCGTAAGGTCGCAATGTATGTGGCAGCTATTCCATGGAGCTATATCTGGTGAGTACTGGACTAACAGGCTTTGCATTTATCCCAACAGATTGTGCTGCAGTACTAATCCTCATAGAAAAAGGGGGGACTATGGTAGGTTTCTTTTCAGATGTGTGTTGGAACTTGATGGTCTCAATATTATCTCGAGCGGGGTGCTCCGCTACAGAGCGCACCCTGACAGAGTACATAAAACCCAGGGAAAACCTCCTATACTCAAGGGACAGTTCGTTTCCTTCTGCGTAAAGGCTAAGCACTGGGGAGGTGCGAAATGCACCATTAGCCAATCGCAGTCCTTGATGGTGAATAGGATCTAACATCTTTAGAGTTAATGCCCGAGCAGAGTTATAGACAATACAGCCATAATCAAGCTGAGAGCAAATGACTGAGCGATAGATACGCATCAGACACAGTCGGTCAGAGCCCCATGATACATGTGACAAGACCTTAAGGATGTTCAGAGATTTAAGGCACTTGGGTTTTAAGCTCTTAATGTGTGGAACGAAAGTCAACTTGGAATCGAACACAAGGCCCAAAAACTTGGGTTCATTTTTTACAACAATAGGAGAACCATACATGTTCAAAGACGGTTCCTGAAGAACACCACGTCGACGAGAAAAGCTGACACAAGCTGTTTTTTCGGGAGAAAATTTAAAACCATTCGTATCGGCCCATCTGACCAAATTATTGACCGCAAGTTGGATGCGACGTTCACAAATTGAGGAATTACAGGATGAAACGGAGATCTGGAGATCATCAACATATAAACAATATTGCACCGAAGGAGGAATTGCACGGCCAATGGAATTAAGTTTGACGACAAAAAGAGCGACACTCAGCACACCCCCCTGATCGAGGGACTCCATTTTCCTGTGAAAACTCCTTAGAGTTTTTCCCAGCCTCACGCAGAAAGTACGGTGCTGCAGGTAACTGTATAGCACTCAACATTCGGCCACGGAAAAAAAAGATTGAATAAATCTTGCAGTATGCCGTAACGGCAGACCGTGTCGTATGCCTTTTCCAAATCAAAGAACATGGAGAGACACTGTTGCCTGTTGGCAAAAGACTCACGTGCAAAGGTCTCAAAGCGGACTAGATGATCGACAGTGGACCGTGCTGACCGAAAGCCACACTGGAACTTATCAAGGCAGTTGTTTCGTTCTAGAAAAAACATGAATCTCTTGTTAAACATCCTTTCTAATGTCTTGGAAAGACAGCTAGTTAGAGCTATTGGTCTGTAGCTAGATGCACAAGAGGGATCTTTGCCGGGCTTCAGCACTGGTACAACTACAGCGATCTTCCAGGAGGATGGAAAGTGACCCTCGAGCCAAACTCTATTAAAAAGGCACAAAATTAGCTCCATAGTGGATGGATGAAGATGTTCGGGCATTTTATAATGAATACCATCTGGTACAGGGGCAGTTTGTTTAGAACAAAGAAGTGCCATTTGAAGTTCGTATAATGTAAAAAGAGTATTATAGGGTTCGTGCGTGCCACCTGATGTGATAGCAGCTTTTTTTCTGCATCGATCTTGTGTCGCTGAAACGTTTGAGTGTAGTGTTCGGAACTGGAGACATGCTCAAAGTGCTCACCGAGGATGTTGGCCTGTTCCTGAAGGCTTGGAGGACACACTCCATTCCGACTCAAGAGTGGGACAGTGAATGCCCCGTAAGAGCCGTGTCACGATCCTTCTAGAACGTGGACGAAGGGGGCCGAAGCACCTGCCGAGAAGAGACGACATGCAGCCTGGTTGTGAGGGTGGACGATGACTGACCGGAGCGGCGCACGCTCAACGGCGTTTATTCGGCGCGGTGATCAATGTTGCCCGCCGAGCCTGGCGGCCACAGACGGGCGGACCGGAGGGGGGCGCCACATACTTGTCACATTCCTCCCCCCAGTTTGTTTTTCTAAAACAACAAAAATAATGAAATAACGCACACAACCGACACCACATGGCGTCTGGTCGTGCCAAGTCCTGGCCGGTCGATGGTGAAGATCACTCGGCGAGTAGCGGTCAGGTGGCCTTCGCTGCCGCGTACTCCGCCTGGGCACTGGAGTCGATGGGCCAGGTGTGGCAACGCCGGGCGCTGCCTGAACCGGTCGCGCTCCACCCGGTGGAGCTGCAGGGACCGGATTTGTGAATGGCACTGGTGCCACAGGAGTGGCGACGCTTGTTGCCTCCGGGGTGGATGGCGCTCCGCTGGCCACGACTGGTGCTGTTGGGCCCCCTGCAGGCTGGTCCTCTGAAGCGACGGCCGAGGGTGCAAGCCAGGTCCCGGAGCGAGGCCTGACATGGTCGGCGTGCCGGTGCCAGGTGGTCCCGTCGGGCATGCGGACGAGCAGCGATGAGGCACTCGCTGGTGAAACCACACGCCCGGCAGACCAGGGTGGGCCAGGACGGAAGTTCCTGGCGTAGACCGATGCTCCCGGCTCCGGCAAAGGCCCAGGACGGCACCCTCGGTCAGCAGCCAGCTTCTGCTTCAGCTGCTTCAGGAACGCCGTGGACCGGAGGTCTGGATGCAAGACGTCCAGGGGGGTCTTGACCATTTGGCCCAGCAGAAGCTCGCAGGGGGCACGGCCAGTGACCTTGTGAGGTGTGGTCCGGTACTGGAATAGTACCCGGGCCACCTGCATCCGGAAATCCCAGGGCTGGCTCTTCTTGAGCTTGTCCTTAATGGTCTGTACCACCCGCTCTGCTGCACCATTGGAAGCGGGGTGGTACGGCGGAACCAGCATCCGGCGGATCCCATTCCTCTGCAGCCAGTCCAGGTACTTGGCGCTAGCGAAAGCGGGATCATTGTCGGACACAATAATGTCCGGCAATCCCTGCGCCGCGAAGACCTGCCGCAGCGCCGCATTGGTCGCGCTTGCCGATGGACTGGTGACTGGCAGTGCCTCCACCCACTTGGAGAAGGTGTCCACTACCACCAGGAAGTAGTGGCCCTTGAAGGTTCCCGCATAGTCCACATGCAAGCGGGACCACGGCCTCTGTGGGAACGGCCAGGGGGTGATCTCCACGTGGCGCGAGGCTCGCTGGTTCTCCTGGCAGACCTGGCAGCCTTGCACCTGGTGCACGATGTCCTGGTCCAAGCCAGGCCACCAAACGTGCGACCGTGCCACCATCTTGGTCTTTTCGACGCCAGGATGCCCCGCATGCAGCAGCTGCAGGACCTTGGCCCGGAGACTGTGTGGAATCACCACCCTGGAACCCCACAGCAGGCAGCCCTGCTCCAAGCTCAGCTCGGTGGTCTTGTGGCTGTATGCCTGGTGACGCAGTTCCTCCCCTCGGGCAACCGCCTTGACCACCCGAGACAGGACCGGGTCCCGGCTGGTCGCCTGCGCCACCGCAGTCCTGGTAAGCACCGCCGGGTAGGCCCGCTCCAGCAGGAACACGTTAGCTGGCTGTGGAACGGCAGCAGGCACCTCCGGCAGGGGCAGGCGGCTCAGGGCGTCGGCAGGTCCCAGGTCCTTTCCAGGGCGGTAGACCAGCTGGGAGGAATGTGACAAGTACGTAGCGCCCCCCTCCGGTCCGCCCGTCTGTGGCCGCCAGGCTCGGCGGGCAACATTGATCATCGCGCCCAATAAACGCTGTTGAGCGTACGCCGCTCCGGTCAGTCATCGTCCACCCTCACAACCAGGCTGCGTGTCGTCTCTTCTCGGCGGGTGCTTCGGCCCCCTTCGTCCACGTTCTAGAAGGATTGTGACACTGGCGACGAGGAACCGTGGCATGGAGGCCACCAAAGTGCATGCGACTCTCTCGGCCCACGCCGCCGAGAGAGTCGCAACACCGCCCCCCGCTCCTGTCGCCATGCCGCTGTACAAGAGGCTCGAGCCGTTCGAGGGAGATGGGTCCGCGTGGCCAGTCTACGAAGAACAGGTCCTCGTGTTCTTTCGGGCGAACGACAAGCCGGAGGCGAAACAACGGGACATCTTCTTGGCCAGCTGCAGGACCCGCGTCTTCAGCCTCCTTCTCGACCTCCTCAAGCTGGCCACGCCGCACGTCAAAACGCTGGGTGAGCTGCTCGCCACGCTGCGCTCGCACTTCAGCCCGGCGTCGTCCATGCTTATGGAGCGGTTCCACTTCAACAACCGGAGCCGCCAAGACGGGGAGACCCTCGGGCAGTTCGTCGCTGCACTACGAGGGTTAGCGAGCACCTGCGCCTTCGGCGACCAGTTGGACTCGCTACTCCGGGACCGGTTCGTCTGCGGCATCAACAACCCCGCCATGCAGACGCGACTCCTGGAGCTCCCCGACCCCTCGCGGGACGACGCGGTGCAGGCAGCGCAGGCGATGGAAGCCGCAGCAAAGGACGCCAGCGAGATAGCGCGTGCGGCCGGCTCACCGTCGACGGAAGCGGCGGCAAACAAGATGGCGACAAGGAGCGGTGCCTGCAGCCGCTGCGGTGCTGCCCACTCCCCCTCACAGTGCCAGTTCGTCCAAGCACAATGCTTCACGTGCCGGAGAACTGGGCACCTCGCACATGTCTGCCGAGGGGGGAGGACGAGCGCGGCCAGCAGCAGCAGCAGCAGCCTGGTTCAAGCCCGGGTTCCAGCCAAGCCCGCGGCCAGGGTGGTCTTCGCAAGAGAACGCGGCGGGGACGAGCGGCACCAGGTCCGGGTAGCTCCTCAGCCAGAGTCCACGTCGTGGCCGAGGAACCGCAGATTTTCGACGTGTGGCACACCAATAGACTTTCATCGTCTGTGCCACCTTACTTGGTGTCTGTCGAAATCTACGGCCATCCCATCACCATGGAGCTGGACACAGGGGCCAGCGTGTCGGTCATGGCCGGGAAGCAGTTCAAGCGGACCTTCCCCGGCGTGTCCATCGAGGCGTCTGACGTCATGCTGCGCAGCTACTCCGAGCAGCTTTCCCAGGTCTAGGGTCGGGTCCAAGTCAGCGTTCGCCTTGGCGACAGGGAGGCAATCCTTCCCCTTTATTTAACCAAGGGGTCGTCGCCGACGCTGCTGGGCCAGAACTGGATTCACGCACTGGGTGTTCGGCTGTCGGAGCACCAAGAAGCTGCGCTGCACGTGGTGAAGGACGTCCCGAACCTCCTGACCGATTTCCAGTCCCTGTTCCAGCCGGGGGTGGGCACCTTCGCCGGCACGACGGTCGGCATCCACGTACCCGAGGGAGCCCGGCCTCGGTTCTTCAAGCCGCGTCCGCTGCCGTTCGCCCTGAAGGACGGGGTCGCCCAGGAGCTGCAACGGCTGCAGCGAGAGGGATCCTGGTGCCCGTCAAGACTTCGGAGTGGGCTGCACCGATTGTTCCAGTCCTCAAGCGAGACGGCCGCGTCAGGATCTGCGGGGACTTCAAGGTCACCATCAACCTCGTCGCTACCGTCGAAAAGTACCCGCTGCCTCGTGTAGAAGATCTCTGGTCGGCTCTGTCCGGTGGACAGAAGTTCTCCAAGCTCGACCTTTGAGATGCCTACCAGCAGCTGGTGCTCCAGGATGCCGCCCGGAAGTATGTCACCATTTCAACAACCATGGGACTCTTCCAGTACACGCGCCTACCGTTCAGCGTAGCCTTAGCCCCAGTCATCGTCCACCCTCACAACCAGGCTGCGTGTCGTCTCTTCTCGGCGGGTGCTTCGGCCCCCTTCGTCCACGTTCTAGAAGGATCGTGACAAGCCGTCAATTTTATGTACGCGATCCCAGACTTCCTTCGCAGACACAGTGCTGTTAATTGAAGAAGCGTACCCTCTAAATCTTTTTTTCTTGGCTTGCCTTCGAATCCACCTCGCCTGGGCCTTTTTTCTTTTAAATTCAATAAGATTGTGTGTTGTAGGGTAGCGCCTAAATATAGCCCACGCTCGATTTTGTTCTTTTTTGGCCAATCGGCAATCTTGGTTCCACCAGGGCTTTGGTCTCCTGGGTTGATGCGACGACGTCATGGGGGTGAAGAGAATGGCAGCTTGTAAAATGTGCTGAGTGATATGTTCAGTGGCTCTATCGATATTTAGATCGTCGAGTGATGTGCATGCAAAAAGAGATGATTCTTTGAAAGTAGGCCAGTCGGCATTTTCGAATTTCCAACGAGGAGGACGTGTTGGGACTGTCATGGGAGGATGGTTAAATTCTAAGATGATGGGAAAGTGGTCACTTCCGTGAGGATTCGGGATGACCTTCCATGAAAGCAATGGGAATAATGATGGGTGACAAATAGATAGGTCAATGGAAGTGAAAGTGTGAGTTGCTGAGCTAAAATATGTAGGTTCATTTGTGTTTAGCAGGCACAATCCAGCAGAAAGCAAAAAACGTTCAACAAGGGCGCCTCTAGAATCCCGTCTGTCACTACACCACAGGGGATTGTGTGCATTAAAATCTCCTAAAAGTAAAAAAGGTAAAGGAAGTTGATTAACAAGGTCTTCTAGCTCCTCCATATGTAACTGATTATTGGGAGGTACATGCAAAGAACAGACTGTAATTATTCGATCTAACATAATGCGTGTAGCCACTGCCTCCAGTGAAGTCTGCAGGGTTACCTCGTTAGAAAGAACTGAATGTTGCACAACCACTGCAACACCTCCAGCTGCGTGAGCTGCATGTGTACGGTCCCTACGAAACACCTGAAAGTGTTTTAAAACATTAGTGTGGGTGGTCTTTAGGTGTGTTTCCTGTAGGTAACATGCAATGGGCCGGTGATCCTCTAAAAGATAGCTCACGTCATCGTAGTTAGGCAGGAGGCCTCTGCAGTTCTACTGAAGGAACAAAGACATTTATCTTCTATAAAGGAAACACCTCAATAAGTCTGTTATACAAAAATTGTAAAATGTAGTTTATGTGTCGTTTGGTGCCACAATCCATGGGATGGTTTTCTTTTTTACAGTGTCCTTAGGCCGTCCTCCAGCCTCGCAGGAGGCGGAGGAAACAGACCCTGATCTAGATAGAGGAAGGTCCTCATCGGAGAGCGGGATGCTCATATCCATTTTCTCATGCAACGAGACCTTGGGTCCTTTGTGTGGCAGAGGTGAATCTGACCGCCCGGGCTTTGAAGAGCTGCCAGAGGCACGGGGAGGCAGCCCCCGTCCCCGGCCAGAAGGGCCAGCTGGTGCCGGTGACGGCACGTCTGGCTCCTTGGAGGCAGAGCCGTATATGTAGAGAGTTTGGCCATTCGTTGGGAAGTATAGGAGACAAATGGAGAGGCGCCATTGGCCGAACGCGGGTTGGGCGTGTTCCAGGGCGTCTCTGATATCTACTTCCACAAGAAGTGCTCAGTGCCACATGCCCATGCCAAGCGGCACTATACACTGCTATAATGCATCAGTAACTTGTTTAATATTTTCGATTTTAGCTGCAGCTTCGGTTATTGCCAAGTCATTATAAAGATTCTGCTCCATTTATGGTTCCAAACAAAGATTGTTCTTTAGCGATTTGCGTTTCTGGTGAACATTGTGGATTGCTGAAATGTGCATGCCAGGGGAAGACTAGTTTATGACCCCAGGATTTTGGCATGGTTAAAAGTAATATTTTTAAGCTGCCAATTCCTTATATTCCAGGCATCCGTTTCGAGCCTGGGGTGTTGTAGGAAGTGTTCAAGCTTCTGGAAACAAAAGTGGCGCACCTGAAGCCTTAGGAGCGCAAATGCGTTCTCCTGCTCGATGAGATGGCCCTTGTTGAGAAGTTTGAGTACGATCCCAGTACCAGCTGCATCTGGGGTTACGTTAAAATGTCCGTGCGCCGAGCATTACCCTCGCAGCCACCACCTGCCAGCCAGCCCAGTCTCAGAACAGTGTCCGGGCCTGGAGCGCCATTCTTCAAGCCACCATCTGGCACCCACCCAAGCACCACTTCTGGACCAGGTCAGACAGCAGTGCCCGTGCCTCATGAACCACGCCCCGAGCCACCGTCTGCCACCCATGCTCTGGTGTTCATGATTGCTGGCATATCCTCCCGATGGAAGCAAGTCACCTGCTACCACTACACTGGTGAGTCATGCTTGCATGCCTTAATGAGTTGTGTTTAATTTTATACCGGGTGTTTCAGCGAAGGGTGAGAAAAATTCCTAAAATTTGTGTATTATAGGTAAAAGGATCATTTTCTCGGGACCAGATTACTCGTTGTGGCGGATGTCAGAAAATGTGCGACTCGTTAGTTCTGGGTGTACTGTATAACAGCGGTAGAACTGCTGCGCCAATTGTGCCAAGCTGCTCCAGAACGTATAACCTGCTACATGCTGCTCCAAAGGCTGCTTTCGTGCACTATTTGCGTCATGTCTGCACCGAAAGGGAGCTGTTCCCGAAAAGGAAACTGGAAGTGTCTGGCACGTGGCATTGTTGGCGATGCCATTGAAAATAAACAAAGTACAGTTTTCTTATGCCTAAGTATTATGTTTAAAGAGTAGGGTTGCACAAATATTTTACTCTACTAATAGTAGTTTCAAATAATATGTTATTTGATATTTGCTTCCAAATAAACTGCGATATTCATACTTTTCGAAGCGTTGATTGCGGGGTTAGCCCCCTTGAGTGGCTTCTCCTCAAGTGCAGGTGCACTGCGGAGAAGCAATGCAAAGAGCAAGTCGTCTGCTTCTTGCGCAAGGATCGCGGGGACGTCAGAATGACACCGAGCTCTGATTGGCTTTGATTGAAAGGATAGTGGGTAGACCTCAATGCTAGATGCCTTGACGTCTACCCACTATTTTTTTTTTCAATGAGCCAATAAGAGCTCGACATTCTGACATCATCGCGACCCCTGTGCAATAAGTAGACAAACTATCGCTCCGCATACCCGTGGAGTGGACACAGCGATCTCGCAACTCGCTTCTCTGCAGCGTAGCTCCACGCTTAGGTGAAAAACACACCTTCAAACTAGTATAAAGCATGTGCACACCTGGTGCAATAAAAAAAAAACACTTAAATTTGTGATTATTGATATTACATTGCAGTAAAATCTTCAAAATTTAACTGACTATTATGGAAGGGCATATATTAGGCAGCAATGTTCTAAAGACCTCCATTCATTATTTTTGCTTGTTTTCTTTTCTTTTTGAATCAGAATCAAAAGAAAATACTTCATATAACAAAGAGGATTTACAAATTTCCTCATTTAGGTATGGCTGGGCTCCTTTATAGGTTTAATTTTTTGTCAAATCTGTCGTTTACTTGCCATCCCAATGTAGGTACTGGACTTCCTGAGGCTGGTCTATAAATATAGCTAGATTAAATTTAACAGAGCTCATCATTGGGCTATTAGGAGCTTGGGAACAACCTTTGCGAGTTCAGCTGACTTCTCGTTTAAGCATGGTGTAACAGTAGTAAAAGGCAAGAAGAAAGGCGCAACACTTTAATATTCAATAAAACAATATTCAGCCAAAACCACTGTTCACTTTGAATTTGCTTCAAATGCAAAATTCATTATTTTCTTATGCATAACGAAGAGTTACCGGTTTTTGTGCGAACGGTGCTCACATCGATTGCAATGAATAGCTAGCGCTACTCGTGATCGGTTACAGTAGCTGTGTGCTCCGCTTACCTGCTTTGTGAACAGCAGCAGGTTGAATACGAGCAGGGCAGTGAACACAAAAGTGTCCGTTTGATGTCGAACTTTCAACAATTACGTCACCGTGATGCAAACCCTCTACAAAGCAGCAAAAACATTGGTACTCCTAATAGGTTAATTGAGACATCTACAAAATTGCTGGCATATGGTTATTCAATAAATAAATAAATAAATATCTGTACAGGCCAGGTCCCCTCTAGGTATAACACTTTAGTCTCCCAACATTCCAACAATTGCAATTTTTTTCCACGGGCTAACTCTCAAAGAAATTGTATAAAATTTTCTGACATGAAAGCTCAAAATTGTCTGCTCCAAAAGTGGGAATTTCTACTTTAAAACACGTTTTTCCCTGCTACAAGAGTTGCTCCAAATCACTGCTTGTCAGTTCCACCACTGGTATAACCAAGGGATTTCGCTAATCCTTTTTTAGGCGTGTTTGTGGATCGCCTTTAAAAAGCCTCTGTCAATAAGGAGACAAAAATGCATGTATTTACCCAGTTTATTCCAAAGCTAACTGTCCACGATACAAACTGCAGGGGTCCTAAACTGGACGGTGAAATGATGGGACCGTAACATTGACGACCGCCACAATTGGCCAGCGCCGTGTGTGACATCAGTGATGCTCTCGAGATCGGCGAGTGGTGATGTTCCAGTCCCTGTGTCCTGCCATCCAGCTTAGGGCCTCAGGTGTCTCTAATAATGAGACATAATTGTATGAGGATGGATCGGTCCCCAGAGAGTTTGTCTATAGGGTGCGGTGCCCATATTAATGAGGCATAAGTGGACATATGTGTTTGCATTTTCAAGAAACGATTGATCTAATAGGGGTTGGTTTGGTCTAAGCACCAGAAAGCATTGAGTTGTCACAACTATAGTCACTGACAGCTTGAGAAGTGCAGGGCGAGTCTCGAGGACCAGAGTATAGCTCTGCAGCTTAGTGCAGCCTTAGCCAATAGGCACGCCTAAGAATGAATCACAAGCATAATAGGCCACTCCCAGCATTTGTTACGTTCTCAGTAGCTATAGCTTGGAGTAAGTGAAATTTTTATTTGCCTTACAAACTTTCTCTGAGTGATTCTGCCTTTTGAGATATTTCAGTTTTTGTTCATGCTTTTGTTGCAGGCAACTCCTTCTGTGGAAAAGAAGCTGCCACCCAAGTCAAGATACTCATCGAGCGGTGCAACAGTGTTGGCTTGCAGGTTGTGGCTGTCACGAGTGACATGGGTAGTGGTAACCGCGCAATGTGGCTGCACTTCGACATCTACTCTGGCAGGTACAGCAAAACAACAAACAAGATCCCCCACTCGCAACAACCTAGGGAGAAAATTGTTTTTTTAGCTGATGTTCCCCACTTGATCAAGAACTTGAACGGGCACCTTGTGCGTGGGCAGACGATAGTCCTGCCAGCAGACGTTGTGACTGCCAACAACCTCACGTGCCCCACTGTGTCCCTTGACCCCATTCGCCAGCTGGTGGAGTTCCAGAAGGACCTGACATTCAAGCTGGTCTCTAAACTTCGCCCTGAGCTTCTGGACCCAAATCATTTTGAGAAAATGAAGGTGAGCATTTACAGCAAATATCAGGTCTTGTTTTTCTATTCTATAGGGGAACGAACACTTTGTTATGCTATGTTTGTGCTTTTACCAGAACCCATGGAGACCAATCCTGAAAACTTATGGAACGAGACGGCAAATGACGAAGCAGAGATAATGTTTGGAATAAAAAAAATGCGATCCACATAGATCTCATTTTTGCGTTCCGACGTTATCGGTGCCTCCTCATTCCCGGGCCTCTTCCGTATATCGCAATGATTGGCTCTTCTTGAGCATTGCAGATAAATACACGCGCAGAAATTGTTCGGAAATAGGTCGACCTATTTTTGAATAGATACGGTAAGTTACTGCACGTGATAAGGTTAAATGTGGTCAGGAAGAATACTATCTTCAGTATAAATTTCACGATTGGTTAGGCTTGTCGTTTCAACATGAGTACCTAAATGCATCAAAAACCTCAGATTATCGACAAGGTTGTACCATATTCAGTTTTAGTGGCACCATCTGCCCGAGGTGAAAAAAAAAACTATTCCTCCCTTGAGCCTCACCTCGTTGTGCCACTAAGTCAGTCGAACTTCCTTACGGGGAGGCAAGCTCTTCTCTCTCTCTCTCTCTTCCCCCCCTCGCTTATCTTTGCCCTTCCCCACATCACTTCTACTAACCTTAAAAGTCGGCATTTGAAATGCTAGCAGAGGTCATGTGCCTCATGTGCACTGGAGGCTCTGAAAGAGAATCCAACCAGATCCTTTCTATCCCCATTGTGCCTCACTGCGCACGTGACTCGGAAGACAGTGTACAAGTTGAGAGTGGTTTGGAGGTGTCCAAAACGTCAATTGTTTGACATTTTTTTTAACTTGCATGGTGGAAAATTTTTTTTTAGTTCTTTAATTTAGATGCGACAAGGAGCAACTGCCACAATCATTTGACTGAAGTCCAAACATTGTTGCATGGCCCCTTTAATAATAGAAGACTGTGACTGCTGTAGCATAGAGCTTTCTTGCAAGATAAGGCATGTTGGAAAACAGCTGGGGCACCACTCCCCTAAATGCCTTCAACAAAGTTAACGAGTGCTTCTTACATTGAAGTTGATATTTTCAGCACCTGTAGACTATCTAGGTGATAGTAAAGTCTGCTTTACTACTGTGCAGACGAAGTGCAGGTATTTATCAAAGAAAAGCACCGGTAAAGGAAAAATGTTTCTAAAATATTGGTCACATTGAGATGCCTCCCTCTATGTTCCATCTTTAGTTTTAGGGTAGATAAGACCCTAATAGATCACAATACATTTTGTTATGTCAAAACAACCAATGTAGCATGATTGTTTGTGAAATTGTTACTTCCCACAGCAGTTTATAGGAAGTGAGTGGTCAGTACCAGTAAAAACTGGTGTCTGCTGATTGCGGCAGGTGCATTTTTTTATCTATTTGTATTTTTTTTTATGTTTTTGCTTTAAGCAAAGCAACAGGAATTACCATATGGATGACTAAGTCTGCTGCTGCAATCAAAAAATGTTCACTGTCTGTTTCATTCCCACTAGAGAAAAAAAAATTGGCTCCATGCTTCTTTGCCAATAGATGTTTGTCATAAATTAGGAATTGTTATAACTTCCTAACTGTGCTTAAAATTGCAATCACGAAATGTGTTTTAGAACCTAAGACAAAATTTCACCAAGAAAAACTGTATGCAGAAAAATTACAATCATCTAGCTAAGAAAAGAATAATAAGAGGCCTAAGAAAAGCAATCCACTGGGCAACCTAAATGGAAGTTCAGTTAGTCTTCACATAGTACTTCTGCTGGGGAGGAGGTTACAACCTTTTTAGTTTTTCATAGCCTCAGTTGATTTTACAAAACGTTTTATGCACATGAGAAACTAAAGAAAAATTCATTCTGTTGTTTGTAGGGCAGCGCTGCCCTGCAGGTCCTGAGCCACTCCACGGCCACTGCCCTTCGTTTCCTGGGCCCGTTTGCTCGAACAGCTAACCGCGGCTAAAGTTAGCCGCAGTACCTAGGAGAGGGATTTTTTAGTCACGTGACTGGCTCGGTAGGGATACGGGGAGCTACGCATTGCCCCGTCGCGTCGTTCGACAAAATGGCTGCGGCGTACGCAGTTTCCGTGGTCGGGATCGCATTGGTGTTTGTCTTCAGAGCGATGATTTAGGTTCCGTGTTCTAAGTTAAGAGTGTACAAGTATCCTACGTGCGCCTTAAAGAAACTGACATTTCGAGGGGACTGCGACTGAAGTCGACGGCAGCAGCCCGTCGACAAACAGTGGCTCAGAGTCACCGATTTGTAGAAGTACAGTGGCCCGGAGTCGCCGACTGTCGAAGCTTCGCATCGGCTTCATTGAAGCACGGCAAGAATCATGCATCGCAGCGCCGAAATGTGGGATGCGTTCCAAGGAACACGATAGCCGAGTACGACAAGCGTTTTACGGTGAGCACCAAAACATTTCGCGATAGGGTTGTGATGAGGCCAGCCTCATACTCACGTTATGTTGAGCGCTGTGAAACTAACTTCAAGCAGGAGCAGGATCAGAATACGTTTATTGAAAGGAAGCATTACGGAGAGTTGCCTTTTGAGTAGCGATTGCGGTTTATTGAAAGTAGTCACGCCGGGAAAATTTCTGTTCAGGGTGTCCATTTTGTACAAAATCCTCGTATTCTGCTTACAGTGCGACTGCAGCTGCAGCATCAACCGTTCTGCAGATAAACGGCGGACAGAGGCTCAACGGTCCAATGGATTTTAGCAGTGATGAGTAGCAGAACTTTCTCTGGGTTTAGTGAAATGCTACGTTGTCCATAAAAGACCAGTGACCTGCCGATCGTTCAATTCACTCGCCCTCCAAGAAAGCCGGTACATGCAGTTTTTCCGAATCAACTCCGTTGTGCCGTCTGCGAAAGTTGTAGAACCGAGAAATAAACAATACTGAAGTTGTTGGAAATGCACTTGTTTGTTATTTCGCGTTGCTTCTGAAAAAATATTTTACGGTTAGCAGGAATAATGTTGCAATTGTGTAGATAAACAAACCAAGGTAGCAGACGATCATGCTCCTTCTGCAAACGAAAATGAACCGAGCGACTACCTCAAAGGGGACCGCGCCGCTGCGTCAAAAGAATTGGACCCTAGATGAAAAATTGGAATTAGTCCGGGAAGTTGAGGCTCGAAAATACCAAATCCTGGGAAAATTCGGCCCTACCGTGACTACTAAAACCAAAAGACGCGCCTGGGACCAAGTCGCCAATTCCATGACCCGCCGCCACCAAGTTCCGCGTTCAGTGAAACAGCTTCAAGAAGCATGGAGAAAATTACTTAAAAAGTGCCGAACTTTGTACAGATTGTACAAAGAACATGACCAACGGACAGGTAAGTTCCAATATTTGCGCTACAAAAACAGAAAAAAGGGCGATATTTGTAAAATCTTTATTGGAAACTTTGGGTGCACTGTACAAATTTATTAGAGAGTGATATATTAGCCCCTCAAATTTTTGGGGCAAATATCTCAACCGAAGACCCCATTCAATGCGCGACAACTAACATCTCGCTCAATATCATGAGAGGGCAAGCCCAAAGATTAATTAGCTCTTACTCGCACAAGTTTCAACACAGTGGCACTAACACAGAAATAGCCCCAAAGCACCTTGGATCCTGTTCCATGCAGTGGGCCTGCGTAATTTCTCAAAATTAATGTCCAAATTTTGCTTGCCAAAAACATTGTCTTTAGCACTGTAAACAATGTAGACACTATTGTTCAACTAAACACAGAAGAAAAATGTATGTAGGCAAGTAGCGTGGGAACAAGGGCAGGGGGGCTTCAGACCCCCTTCCCCCCCCCCCCCCCCTTGAAATTTCAGACAGCTGCGGTAAACAATGCTGCAAAAGGGGGCGGGGTTAAGCTCAGAGGCCCCGTCGCCCCTCCACGTTTCAAACACTTCCGACGCAACCGATTCAGGCGCAGAGTGGGCCAGGCTAGCCGGTAGCTGGCAACAGTGAGTTTGCTGTCAAACAAAAAAAAAAAAGAAATAAATTGCCCAACATCACATATTACCCGAGACCGGATAATAGGAACCTGAGGGTGAAAAAAAAACGAAGGTAAGAAAACAATCTTATCATTATTGGCAATTACATGTTTACGCGTTTTCTGTTCATTCGCACATTGATACTATGTTGAATAATGAACACCCTGTCTCCCCTCCCCCACCTTTAATTGTGCTTACATCCTAGAAAACAAAATAAGTATACTTCAATTCATAGGTGCTGGTCCCAACCCCCATCAGCTGACACCACTTGTCGAGACTGTTTTAAATGTGATCGGGGACGATTCCCCGACGATCTGTGGGATTGACGTCATCATCGGTGACACCGAAAAGTAGGTAACACTTTATAGGCCATGCTGTGTATGCTATGCTCCTGTTGATACTTTATACATTACAATACTAAAGTTGTAGGTATGAGCACGTGGCTTCGTCAATCACCTTACTTGTGCTAATTGAATGGCCCACCCTTACGCCTACAAGTTTGATATCGTTGCACACTGTATGTAGACTGTGACAATGGAGGCGATAGTACAGTGGAAGCTCTGCACCCAGTTACAGCTTACTAGCCCTGACAGCACAAGGATGCACAAGCAGCAGAAGAGAATGAGCACGCGCTGAAGGTGCATTCTTTTTCTGTTCTGCTCGTCACATTATGAGTACTTCCACAAGATGATAGTTATGAAACTGATGATAGGGATGTTCTGCTGTCACTGATGATAGGTATGAAACTGAGCACAGACACAAGGCATATCAAAAGTCACCAATTGTTGGCATGCTCCTAGAAAACATTGATGAGCATAGGGAACAGTTTGGATTGTCATAAAAGAATATATTGGTTTTCCATCTCAAAGTGGACATGTCAGTTGCATAACACTACTGCTGCGTGCCCTTACATAGAGACCAACTTCATGAAGCAAAACGACAATATTAGGAGCACGAGTCAAAACCTGTCCAGTAGAGAACAGAACACAGCACAAGGACACCACCTTCACATATTTAGCCATTTCTGCACTGCTGAAAAAGTGCCAATGAAACCATTTATTAGGGTAAATGCAGTAAAACTCACAGTTTGAAACTATTTGTACCACAAAATTACAAAGAAATATTTACATCATAATCAACAAAGCTATGGTAGTCTTTCTCTCAAGTTGAGATCACCTATTTTCTTCAAAGTCAGGTCACTCAATACCCAAATTTTTCCACTGTCAGTGGAAATGTTTTTGCATGATCTTCGTACATGCCTGCTAACGTAGCAAAAATCCATTCTTTTTTGGTAATGCTTATGAGATTAAGTTGAGAATGCACCAATGACTTATTCGATGCTGATCTGTGCCAACAAAATCTGAAAAAGTATCAATGTCCCAGTTAGCCGGACAGTGCTTGGGTACACAATAATCACATATGACGGCTGGTGTGAGTGTGCCACATCTACTTGTTTTAAATCTTGTACAAATGTCTATATGGCGACTCTACCAACCGCCAATGAAACGAAGTTGTGGGGTTAGGCACTCCAGTCTGTTGTACCACCAACATATGTGGTAAAATTATGACAAGTGTTACTGTCACATCTGGATTAATGTTGCCGCACGTTGCACTCAGTTCTCCCACACATATATGTACCCTGATCCAGGGTGACGTCAAAAATGTCATGCACTGCAGCCCTCATGCATCACTTGGAGAGATAGATGACGGAGAGAATCATGTCACGGAGGACGTACGTGCACGAGTATGGTGTCTAGTCACAATCCTTTGCTTCAATGCTCTGAGCAGCTCTCTGGAGCTGTAGCCCTTGCAGTTTGCTAAGTTATGCTGAAATTTACAAGTTCACTCCTGCCCAACAATAGCCGTCTGTGAGCTGCCATTTTTCTCACTGCGCATGCTCGGAACACGTCCCGAGCATTAGCTTTATGCAGGACAATATTGTACCTCGGGCTGCCATCCACAGCCAGTCAGTGACCTGGGTTTTTAAGTTTGCTGATAATCGTTGTAAAGGCTTATGCGTTAAAGGGATACCTCAACGAAATTAAAAATATACCCGTCGTGTTCAAAAATAGGTTGAATATGATCCACTGTATCCCTAAATGACAATCGCACGTTTGTATTTTGAACCTGGTGGCTATAGTTTTCGTTACAAACGGCCCACCCTGACAAGCGCTCGGAGAACAGCCAGCGGAGAGCATGTGACAACCAACGCAATCGTGACGTAGTTCGTCTCGGGACGAGCAAAGCTGCGACGAGGCTGACGTCGAGAGGATGGCCTAGTCGTTCCAGCCACCAAAGCGGCTGCTTTTGTACGAATTTTGAGTGAAGGGTTAATCTTTTATAATCTTGTAGGGGGGCAATAGCAACTTCTGGGACATACAAAAAGGATTCTTTGGAAGAGGAGAGTTCCTCCTTCCCCTCTTCTATTGTGGTAGCCGGAGGCGAGACAGTTACCGTCACTAGCTGTCAAGGTTCTTAGACTGGCATTACAAACGAGGCGTTAGCGACATCCACCTGGTGCTCTTTGCCAATCGCTTAATTCGTTTTAAAATTCCTTTTCGTGACTTTTTTAACAAGATATTGTTGTGTTCGATGTGATACTGCTCCTTCGAACACATATAGACCAAAAAATGAAACCCGAAATTTTGTTGTAGTATCCCTTTAACCTCAAACAATTTCCTGGTCATGCGTGTCACTACAGCAGCTGCACGGGAAGGGTGACGACGCCGCCACCCTCGTCATCTGGCAGCAGTACAGTTGAAGACGACGCAGCACAGAGAACACTGGCCTCTCCTGTTGTGCAGCACAACCAGCGCTGGACCCGTGAGGCTGCACAGCAGTACCAGAGAAGGGCCGAGCGACAGCAGGATCTGGAGCATGAGAATATACTCCTTGAGAGAAAGTACACAAATGGGGCCATACAGGCTGCAAACGCAACCCTCGCTGCAGCAGATGCTGCACGGAGTTTCTATGCTATAGGGGAGGAAGTGCTCAGGGAGCAAAGAGAACTCATTAGACTTGAAACCACCCGAGCACAGCTGCAAATTGAACTGATAAAAAGACAATTAGGACAAGATTAACTCATGTAATGAGCTACTTGCATTGTTTGTCGCTGTGTTGTATACATATTTTGCGTTTTTTCTGACCTACATACTTGTTTGCACGATTATAACGCTCACATTTTTTTTGCCAAAATGGGTGCCTAAAATTAGATGCACTTACAATTGAAACCAAAACTCAAAAGAAAAACGCAAGGCAGCTAGCCCAATCGCTTTTGTGACCGTTTGTTTACATTAGATATTTTGGTATCCGTATCGCGCGTTCTTTCGCCTTTATGTCATCACACTGACGGGAAACGATAACCACGGAGCGACACTGCGTAGCCTCGCAATCCCAGCGACCCAATGAGCTCGCGAAGTGTTGTATGAAAAAAAAAAGTGAAGGCCGTTTACAACTCTGTAACGCCGAATTAGAGCGCAGCTCTTGAGGAGGAGTAGGGAAGGGTACAAAGGGGGAGGGGGGTCACGTGACCCCCAGGTCACATGACCCCGCAGAGAAATTTTTCCGCTAGGTTTAGCGGACAAATTTTTCCGCTAGATTTAGGGGGGGATTTTTTCCGCTAGATTTAGCGGGGAAAATTTTCCGCTAGATTTAGCGGGGAAATTTTTTCACTAGATTTAGCGGAGAAGTTTTTCCGCTAGATTTAGCGGAGAAATTTACCCATCATGCACCGGCGGTTACGACGACGGCGACGGCGACGCCGCTCAAGCCGGAAACGAGTGCCTAAGAGCTGCACTTATGGGTGTTCAAAGTGCATTACTTTACCTGCGCGGTAGAATCGGCAGCAATTAAATTTTTCGATATCTGGGAGCTAAAATTGCCTGCATGTAAGTATCGGGGGCACGTTAGAATCGTGCAAACACGGTATGTTTGACACTTCATTTATTTTATGCATGCTATCTACAAGGGAAGCTTGCACACAATCTTTTCCATGTCGTTGACTATCCCTACACTAGACCAGCGTGGTTGTTCTGATCGCAATAATTTACGCTGTGGTTAAGTAAGCAACAGAATATCATACTGGCAGTATGGCACCCAGGCTTTCGACGCCCCAAAGGTGGCACATAATTTACATGGATACCTAAAATAAAAATATGGGTTAAGCTCAAAGGCAGATGTATAATTCCTTCTTTCCTATATCCCTTCACATGTTTCCCTTTCATAACGCGGCTCCCCGTCACAGCTCAAGAGAGGAGGTCGCCAGGACGATTAGCCTCCCGGCAGAAGACCAAGGTCGAGTTTCTGTGTTTTAAGAAAATGTTCGAGTAATCGATGAGTGGACCACAGACACTTTCTGACTTGCATCTGCAAATATTCCTTCTGCTTTTAAGATAAAGGCTTTTTCTGCCTGGATATGCTCCTGCGACCTATGGACTGTGTGCTGCTTATGTACGAAAAAGTTCATACTAAGAATATCCCGAAACTCAGGAACAGAAAAAGGGATCAAACACAACACTACATCATTTTGTTGCGTGTGTCACCTTTTGGGGCCCCGGGTCTTCAACTCTTATTACTTTGAATCGTCACCACTTACCTTGTTCTTTAAGTATTTATTTATTTATTTATTTATTTATTTATTTATTTATTTATTTATTTTATTTAAAGAGTACCCTCATCGCCTCGAGGGCATTATTGTAGGAGGGGTGGGAAATAACACACATACATAAAAACACAAAGTGATCACTTGTCCGCACAGAATAGATATACAACCGAGAAAAAAATACACTGTTATCCAACACAACAGTTTTTTGGAGCTGAAATCTACTTGCTGCTTGTACGTAGGCTCGCGATAATTCGAACTCGGATATTTCGCACTTCCAGTTAATTCAAACCGGTTTAAAAATTTTGGTTGTCCCGCTAAGCTTTTTTATGTATTTATAAGCCACTTCATTCGAATGGCGTTTTCGCTTAATTCATAGTTTTTTGCTCTCGCGGCCCTGTTGAGTGCGCTTCTTTCCGAGCACCGGTGCACCGCAGAGAAGCAATACCTGCGGAGCTTGCTTTTGCGAGTGTTGCTTCTCCGCAGTGCACCAGTGCTCGGAAAGAAGCGCAGTCAACGGGGCCGCGAGAACAAAAAACTATGAATTAGCGAAAACGGCACACATGAACGGAAAACGGCGTTCAAATTATGTGCTTCAAGACTAGCAATGATGACCAAGACGACAACGAGGACGAGGCACAGCTCACTGGCATCATGATTTCTGGCCTTGAAACACGTAATGTGAACGCCGTGCAGGCGAACTATATTAGTCTTGACGACGATGTGTGTGTTTGTCATGATGACTCATTAGAGGACATAGTACGGAAAGTAATGCCAGCACAGTGCAGCAGTGACAGTGAAGATGACGATGAAGAAATGGATGACCCACTACGAACTGTCACAGCCGCAGAGGCCTTTGAGCACATCGCTCAGCTCCGGAAGTTTCTGTCTGCAAAGGAAAAGTCCCGTAAAGAGCTACTTGCATTGGCTGGCATTGAAAATTTTGTTTTGAGATCTCATGTGCTGACTAAACAGTCCACAATTGACGACTTTTTTGCCGGATGAATAAACTTAGTCACAGTTCTTTCACAAATGTGTTATGCCTGTACTTGCTTATAGTTATGCATTAACTATAAGCAAGCTACTGTGCTATGTAGAGGAAACTGGCCAAAATCTGCTTTGTATATATCGCTATCCATGTAACAAATCATAATGTTCTCTAGTATCATATATATCCAACTAAAATATGTGACTTTCTGGAGTTTGAATTAATGAGAGTGTAGTATGTACAATAAAGCTCCTCTCTGGACAATGCCCTACTAAAAATAAATGTTTTGCAAATGATGTTATCATGCCAGCCAGGATGAAGAAAATATGAACTAACCCTAGGAGGTTTGTGAAAAATAAGAGAAAAGCTTTGCAGGTTGGAAAAACCTGTGAAAGGTGTTATGACTCAACACTCAGAAGCGTACACTATGTAAATCCTATGAGCTAGTAACCATGAGTATGCACTGAAAAATGAACATTCTATGGGGTACTATATATAATTTGTACTGATAGCTTTGAAATTGGTATAAATGAACATTGTTTCACTATACTCTCCTATTCATGCTCCTGTACCCATTAAATAGTATCAGTTTGTAGATATTGAATGGGAAAATAACTGTCTTCTTCAGTTGCCTCATTATAAACTGTGCACACATAGTCTGTTATAGGGCTGACTTCAGCACTTCCCATAAAGCATCCGTCGGTGTGGGAAATGTATTACAAAAAATAATGACAGTATAAAAAGAGAGCTCCAGAGAGTGCGAAGAAGTGCACAAATTTGAAGAAGCATCCCTCGTGTCATTAGTTAGAAGTTTGAAAAGTGCATTGTTATGAACTCCGGAAATCAAATTCAAAATCTATTAGTTTAAGAGAGCCCGTGTGTGCCTATGCTTGTAGCTCTGCGAGAGTGCAGGAGTTGATGGGGAGGAGACCAAAGCAGTAACAAGCAGTTGAGCTGCAGCGTGCGATTGCAGGAGTGTTGGACATTGCACTGCACTCCCGTTTGACCAATAGCTTCGGCAGGGATTTTTTTCGAGCACACTCTTTCCAACGAGCTAATTATAAGTGCCTCAAATGACACATTTCGAGCTTTGTAATAATAATGCGGGAAGTAAGAAAATTTTTTTTCATTACTTATTTCGTCGCTCATGCTGCAATTTACACGTACTGCTATGGAAGCAACAGGTATAAGGGGATGTCCATCAATCATTTTTTTACATTTCTATCATCCAAATTTCGAAACTCTATGTGGGATATCTGCAAGCACTACTAAAATTGATCTGTGCAAGAGTGATATATGCATTGCTGGAATGTCATTGTCATGTTGATAACACACTTTCAGCTTTGTCACATGTGTCACACTCCTTTATGGGTTATTTTGGGTAGAACTTATGATAATCTTACATCCAGTTAGATCATACAAAAAAAGCTTAAAATAAAATTAATCAATATCTCAAAGCTGTTGGCTTCTTCTAACTGTGCAGCACGGTTGAGCCCCTAACTGTTGCAGTTTCCAAAAATACAATTGATGTTTAAGTAGCAAAACAATAAATATTATTTCAAGCAATTATTTGATCTAGTTAGACAACTGTCTGACATAATTTTCTTATAATTATCTGCAAAGCCTGATAAACAAAAGGTGAAAGCAATAGCCACGATCATAACAAAGCATCTTGCATTAGAAATGGACAGCCAGAAGATACCTATCCAGACACTTACACTTAGCCGAAGAAATGGTTGACAATAAAGTCTCGGGCCTCGTTGCTCTCAGCACGGTTGGCTGCTACGGGCTCAACGGGAACCTCAGCGGGGATGGCGGCCACGGGTGTCCTGCAGGGGTACCTCTTGGCCAGGTTGTGGAGGGCACAGCACGCGACAATGATGTCGCAGCACCGTTCTGGAGCCATTCGGAGCTCAGCGTGAAGGCAATGGAACCTCCGCTTGAGTTGGCCGATTGTCCTGTACAGACCGCATGGATCAAAACCACATGTTATTCCTTCCCAGAAACCCAATAGCAAAATCGGACAACAGCGTGGAACGCAAATACTCAAGAGGATGACACGCAACAAGGACAAATTTACAGCTGAATTTGAATCGCAAATTGGCTGCCGTGGCCGATATCACACCTCCTAATTTTTCCAGCCCAAGCTCCAGCCCATTGCTCCAGGATATTGAAAGCTGGGCATTATGCATACCATTTTATTTTCCTTCCGAATTATTTTTACACTGCGTTCACATCCGGGGTCACCTGAGGTTGGCCTGTGCAATGTATTTTATAGAAAGCAACAAGCAAAGTGCAGCTTTATTCAAGCGCTATCCTCAAAGGGTTTCGTGGATATGCTTCCAACCAAACACCTGCATATGCACAGGCCAATATGTTAGAATGTTTTGCTACCTGATTGCTGCCAACGCTGTAAGAATTAACTTGTAACCAAGCTTTATACTGCAACAAATACAGTACCATCAAAATTTCATTCTACATGTTAATTGTGAGACAGAGTGAAAAGAGAAAGAGAGCCAGACTCTTGTCTTGTTGAGCCTTTCCCCTTCCACTCTCCAGGAATAGATGTTCGTGGTAGCGCAACCCATCTACTTTTGTCATTGATCAATAAGAATCCGTCTTGTAAGTCTGGGAGATGTAAGACGTAAAGCACTTGATATAACGCCTTATCCAAGTACTCCTACCCTTTGATTGTGCCGCTAGTGTTCCTATTAGTTAGTGGTCCACGCACCGCCATTTCTGACTCAAGTGGAAGCTCCTGGACGCATGCAGCAAAAGGTTTGGTAGAGGGTCTTATGGCACTTTCACAACGGAATCCCAAGCAAGATTTGCCTGAACATTTGAGATTGCAGCGACTCATCATCAGTCGTGAATGACGTGTAAGATGGTGTCTAGAGACTATTTGTGGAAACTTGTTATTGCATGCTCAACTTCAACATTGTCCAAAATGATGCCTTGGCACTACTCTTAAATCCATCGATGAGAGCAGAATAGGTCATGCTAGGCATGTACTCTTGGCCAATCGGTCAAGACGGTCAGCAACACACAATTGTTTGCGACTTACACCGATGTGCCGCTATTTTTGGATCACACGCATCTTAGCACGCACGAGCTTAGCTGTACTTGTACACTCAATATGAGTACATACATATCTAGCACGTTTAGTTAGTTTCCATTAAACAGCCCGAAACTGACATTTCAAAAAGTAGACATATGAAAGTGCCAAGGCACAGTGTTACTTCCACTGCTGTGTCTAGGAAAAAAAATCCATTGTCATTAATGCTTCTTTTTGTCCAATTAACAAAATATCAACTTCTGTCCGGGTCTTGCGTAGCACTGGCACCTGAGGTGAGTTTAGTGCTTTTCCCCATTATTGCCAGTCCTGGGGACCTAAGACATAACTGAGTTTCTGCATTTTCAGTCTCAAGCGATAAAACCCAATAAAGTGTGGTGAGGTAAGTTTCGAAAGTTTGATTTTAAACCTAAATGGTCAGTACTTTAGACCATTACAGGTGCATGTGACCGAGTAAACAGAGTATAGAAGCATGTGACCGAGTAGTCAACTATCTTATCTCCGTGCTTTCAAACTATTCTGTTGGAAGCACACTTTAGGAAGTATTTGGGTTTGTCATCGATGCAATTCGCGTTCCTTTGTCCATCAAGTTTGCTGTGGTCGTCTAGAGGGCGGATTTGGAGCGTTTTCATTGTTTGTCAAGCCATTTGGTCTTACTTTTGTTCTGGGAGGAATGGAATGTCATTCTGTTCCTATTGTAGGGAGCATAAGAAAAAAACCGAAGCTGTTTAAACAGCCTCTCTCAAGGTGCTATCTGGTTATAGGAAAGCAGCTTTAATAGTCCTCCACATGTGAAGAACAAAGAAGCGTGCCAAGAATTACGTTTGCAAATTTTGCGATTAAGAATTTGTCGTCACAGCACATGTATAACCAAGGTTACGTTTGCCATGTCCGCAAGTGTTTCCGCTTGACGAATAACTCAGATATGAACCTAATCTACTGCATTCTCGACAAACCTGCTTGAAAAAAAACGTAACTGGTCAATAGATATCGACCGGAAAAAGGCAGTAAGCTTTCGACTAAAAATATTCATCGATAAAAACTGAAAATTTCATACTCACAATAACAACCGAAAAAAGTATGCCGATTCCAGAAAAATAAAAACTGAAACCGCAGAACCCTAGGCAGCTATTATAAGTTGTATTGATTCGTAATCTCAGGATACTACTTTCATCTTGCTTACATAAAACCACGGTATCTTATGCTTCGTTAGATTAATATAAAAATTTGTATGAATATTTTTATGCCATAAAGAATAGCAATAGACGTAAGGAGCATGCACGTGTTGCACATATTACGTCAAGACAGCTAGTCGTCTTGAAATGTCTTGCATGAATATCTCTGTGCCCTTCACAATATATGGCCTAGATTTACCGTTCAACAATGCTTCTTGTCGTCGTGTGTGCCGTATTGTATGCGACCTCGGCTGCTGATGACGGCGACAGGAATGGCGTCATCAGCCATGGTTGACAGGAGTAGCCGCTGTCACCAAGCAGCAGGCCGTCGTACTCTCCACTGGCCAGCTTGACTGCCAAGGCGCTCTCCGTGAAGATCCGAGAGTCGTGGGTGCTTCCAGGCCACCTTGCAACCACGTTGCGAATCCGAGAAGAGGCGTCAACGACCACCTGTACGTTGATGGAATGGTATCCATGGCGGTTGACGTACGCCTCCTCGTGCACATGGGGTGCCTGGATCCGGACATGGGTACCGTCAACAGCACCCACGACCAAAGGAAAGCCGGCCATGTCGTAGAACTTGTGCTGCAAGGCTGCCCCCTCCGCAGCGTCAGGCCATCTGCGTCGTTGATCCCCTCAGCAATTAAACCACATATAGTAAACTTACAGCTACAATGCTTATGAATACCTTTTTAATGAGGAATGCTAAGGACTTTGGCTGTGCCCTTCAAGTTTGTGGTAGCAGTAAAGTGCCTCAGTAGCACCTGTTCAATAGTGAAGTTTGCATGTTTTCATAGGATCCCTTTTTATTTTTGTTCAGTTACCAAGACCTATAAAGTGACTGTGATTCGGTGCAAGTCCTTACCAAAAGTGCAAACGGGTCGCTTTCTGAGGTTTCTCAGAAAAATGGCGTGCCCGGGCCCTTTCCAATAGGGCAAGTAGGACGCTTACGGCCGTAATCAATTTTTTTTCTATTGAAAAGGGGGGGGGGGGGAGGGCTAGTTACTAGTAGGTAGAATATTACTGCCATAAAAAGGCAACCTACAAAACATCCCTATCACCAGCAATTCAGATATATTTTTAGTGTATTTACTTTACTTCAATACGGCTGGCAAACTACAATTAAAAGGAAAAAAAAAGGACCCTTACCGTATGAAGTCTTGTGCTCGACGAGCCAGCGCTACGGTGACTTGCCTCACAGCCCGTGAAGCACTTGACACATGCACGCGGATGTAGTCGCCTGCAGTGATCAGAAAGTTCCCAGTTGCGTAGAACTGCAAGGCGATGATCACTTGCTGCTCCGCAGAGAGGGCGCGGCTACGACGTGTACGGCGCTCCAAGTCCGGACGCAGTGTGTCGGCGAGAAACATTATGCCCGCTCTTCCAAATCGGAACCGTTGCTGCAGCCCATCCTCGTCGAAATCCTCAAAGGGGTTCAGGCGGTCCCGCAGCACACGCTGTCGCCTCATCATTGCCGCTGCGTACTGCGCGTCCGTGCGGTCTCTTCTGTGTCGGCGATTCCTTGCGTTGGACATTCTGCCCGGTAGCAAAGTCGGAAATCGGTCCGCAAATCTTATCAGTCAGTCCGTGGCCGGTCGGAGGGTTTGTCGGTGGGTCGGTCGGTCGAAGGGCAGAATACAGACAGGAAAACTCAGATGATAACCGAAAACGAGAAACGCGCGTTGCGTGCAACGAGGCGAAACTGGTTGTATAAACAAACGCCGTGCACGCGACACGGCACACACGGCGTTGCCAGACTTGGAAGCGACGGTCGACGCACTTGCTTTTTGCAAAACACGACAACAGAAAACTGCAAAGCACTTTGACTAGGTGTCTTGTCTACGCTTCCACACTTCGAAAGAAAGAATTTCGATGCAAAAAAGAAACTATCCTTTTTCTTTTCAACTGAGCAAACGTTTCTTGCAAGTTACAACTAGATTTAGCCGAAAACGGTTCCCATAAAGCAAACGTTGTATCATAAAAAAATAACGATTTATTTTTTTCAGCACAAGGTGGCGCAGGCTCCAGCCCAATAATAAAGGACGGATTTGTTTTATGTCCAGCCATTAAAGTTTCGTAGTAGGTACAACGTAGGTACAACTAGGTACTTTCGGTACCTACTAGGGACTTTGGCCAACGCTAACCGCGGTTAGCTCTTCGAGCAAACGGGCCCTGGTGGAGAACCACGGCTGGAGCCAGGACTTCCTCACCACAGCCTGGTTTTTCGAGCAGGTGAACAAATGGTTCGACCTCATGAGCAGCAGGCACCCAGTCCTTGCTATCAGCAAGCAAAACCTGGCGAGCTACAGAAGCGCAATCGAGTTTCTGACCAAGTTTCAGCAGCTTTTTCGCCAGCTGAAAATTGGGGATGGGGCATACAAGCCCGTACAGGCAGGGGTAGTGCTCTCAACGAAGTCAGTTCTAGACCTGCAGGAGATGCTCATCGAGAAGCAATCATTTTCTTTTGTTTTGACATCCCGGCTCACGCAAGACTGCCTGGAAAACTTGTTTTCGGTAGTGCGACAGGGCAATCCAATACCAACTCCCTTGGAGTTTAAGATGGCCCTAAAGTTGATAACCCTGTCGCAGTACCTCAAGGCTTCCAAAGCAGGCTCGTACGAACTGGACGACGCCTCGTTTTACCTGACTGACCTGGCAGACCTCACTGCAGTGCCAACTGCATGCAGTGATGTTTTGCCTGAGGAAATTGAGCTACAGATGTCTGATCCCGAGAACAATAGCTTTGTCTATTACTGTGGGTACATTGTGCACACAGGGATCAAGAACAATGTGACGTGCGACATCTGTGCTGCACCAGTTCAGGTGACCACAACGCCTGCACATAGCCTCCTTAGGCTCAAGAACTATGTCCCTAATGCGCTGACATGCCCCTCTGAGGCTGCAGGCACACTGTTTGCAAGGTGCGAAAGCGTGTTTCGCAGTCTCATGCACAATTTAGTAGGTGCACAAGGTATCCTGGACAGCCTGTCAGCAAGGATGTCTGCAGAGTGCCAGTCTGCTGTGCTGCCCGAGTGCCATGACATCAAAACTAAACTGATCAGGCGCTTCTGCCATGCACGGCTGCAACTTTTCCTTCGTGAAAAAAGTCGCAAGGCTGCAGCTAGGGCAACTGAGAACAGAGAATTTGGCAGCAAGTCAATGGCAGCACCTTGCAGGAGGAATTAGTGTTTTAGTGTCTCAGTGACATCAGTAGCCATTTTCTCCCTGTTGTCATTCATATCTTCTTTGCTTTCTTTCTTGCGTTTGGGATGGCGCTCATTCTAGCATTGTTCTTGTATTGAAATTGTTTTTATTATTTCGTGCCTGCTAAGCATGTTTGCAGCTCACACTGCTTTTTTTACATTCTGCATGTAAGCCTATGTGCAACTTCTCCTCTAATGTGAGATTGTCCTTTTACCCTGCTGTTATCATATTTGCTTCCTTGCTGGACACTTCCTTCAATCTGTGCACTGTTTCTGTGTGTGTCTTTTTTTTCTATTTATTGTGGACATTTTAGCCACCCCTTTGTTTATTGTGCCTGTGTATGTAAGCTTATGCCAAGACTGCCTTCTTATGTGCACGAGCTTGTTTCTTCCCCTTGTGTTCTTCTGTTTGCTTTTCCTTTTAGCACATCTTGAGTTCTGTACACTCCTTCTGTGTTTACGTTTTCTTTTTTTTGTTCCTGGCTAGTGATGCTTCCGGTCATTTTTTGTTTTGTTCCTTTCTCGCATGTAAGCTTTCAACATGCAAAACTTCTACGCTTCTGCGTGCCTGTCCTTTTGCTGCCAGTCCTTTCTGTTTAGCTGTTGACTTAATTTAACCCTCCAGTTTTGGTGTTTGTTTCAGAGGTGCGAGATGCGCCTCTCCTCCAATGGTCATCGCTCGAGGCTTTTAGGTTTGTCTCTTGTTCCTTTCATTGTACAGTATAACCTCGTTACAACTTATCTGGTTACAGCAGACACTTGGTTATAACATACCGATTTTGTTTGGTCTTCCTGCCTATGTCATTGGGCCAACTTCGCTTATTACAGTTTTTGTTATAACCAGTGATGGAAGTGCTGCGCCAATTGCGCCAAGGACGCAATCCTGCTACATGTAGCGCCAAATTGTCATTTTACCGAATTATTGCGCCATGCCTGCGCCGAGATGACATGTAACAATAAAAAATAAAAATTGAAGTCTTATCAGAGCGTGTGGCGGTACCGCGGTGTTTTCCGCGCCGCAACTGTTACACAAACCGAAACTGCGAGGGCGCATTATCATCATCATCATTGAAAGGAACAACGTTAGCAACATCTGAGACCAAAGCCGCAGAGGCTAAGCGAAGAACTATCCCACTGAACAGCCTATTTAAAAAAAAAAAAAAAGGCCGATCTTGTGGATGTTTTTAGTGTTGGACCGCCCTGTTCCTGTGCGCTAGCTACCAGCGAAGTCAAAGCTAGCGCGAGCCCAATGCTCAGTGCATTCCGGACTCGAGCGTGGGCTCGTGCAGTGTGGGCACCGTTACGGGCTCCATGCGCGCGCTTGTAGCTTCGGCTGCGCTAGCACCGAAGCTGAAACGAAGTATAGTTGAGTTGCATCAAACTCTGGATGTAGTGCTGGTAAAGCCTCACCGTCCTTTTCGGAGCACAAAGCACTGCGCGACTCGCGTGACTGCGGTGTCTGCTCCGCGAGTGTCGCTTCTCTGCAGCGCGTCGGTGCATGCCAAGGAGCGCACTCAACGGGTTAACTCGCCGTGATACGATCATGACTTCGCCAGCACATCGAAAATGAATCGGAATTTTTGAAGCGAATATCGAATACCGCAATATTTGAGCTGCTGCCCGAAAGACAACTCTAATCTGAACTAAAACATTCCACAACAGTGAGGGTCGTTAGATGCTGCTGCAGATACCTTAAAAGAAGTGCAGGCTGATAAAACTAAATATCCTGTACCATCAGAACTCAGTGTGACATATTTAATTTTATTTTTTTTTATCTGACGGGCAGATAAACTTTATTTAAAAAAATGTTTCTTTTTGTGTTTACCTTGTTGAATTTTATATATCCTGTCTTTAAAAGGCGACAGGCGCGTGTTCCAATAATAGAGATGGGCTTTATATAGCAACGCAGCAGTATTTCATTTTCAAGCAAAATGCCAACATATACCGGACCCTGCTCCAAAAGGGCCACTACCTGCTCCAAAACAACATTTTGCCTGCTACAAGGCCTGCTCCAAAAGGTCAAATGGCACTTCCATCACTGTATAACATGCATTCGGATATAACAGACCCTTCAACAGCAGTCAATATTTCGGACATTTCGCAGCTTTGGTTTAGTAGTGGTGGCATCTATTTTGTGAATTTTTGTCATTGTGCTCTGCATCTTGTGAGTGTAGTATGACCCATAGCGCACGATGATGATGATCACCAATATAGCTCAATGTAAAATTACTACCTCTCAAAGGTCAGAAGTGTCCAGAAGCCAGTTGTTTTCTAATATTCATTCCCATTTAGTCAGTCTCAGTGGTTAGAACAGACTCTAGTCATAATCCACCTCCGAGTCTGTAGTAACAGTATCTGGATTCTGCATACTCCTTTTGCATTGACTTTAGCTTTAATGTACCAGCGTTCCTCAATATCAGCATGTACCAGCTCACCAAGGGAAACATTTAAATCTGGCTTGTTGTATTGTGATGTGCAAGGCGGTGATGCATGCTTGGAGAGGCATAGACACTTGAGGCGTCTTACTTTCTTGCAGGTGTTAAACTTATTGTTTCTCGCGGTGTGCTGAGTTTTTGTGGGTTTATGCCAGGTGCTGCACCATTGGCATTTGATATTGCAATGTGTTCCCTTGATATTGCAATGCCCTTGATATTGCAATGTGTTCTGGACCTGTGGGTCCCTTCACTTGCTGTTCGCTGTAGAGTATGCTTTTCTGAACTCCTCAATTTCCCTGGACTCTTTCTTACTGCTTAACTGCTCCATCTGTTGGTGCTTAATTGTTTCTTAGGGTCGGACTACAGCCATCGTGCTTTGAAAAGCGAGCTTAGCGTTGAGGTGGAGTTTCTCGCTCCGCTTTCTGTCTAGAAGGTGCACAATGAAATGATCGCAGCAGGTGAGCTCCTCGCGAAGTGGTGTGTAGTCTCAGGAATCTGCCAGTCTGTGTAAGGCTGTAATGAGAGCCTTTGCTGTCTCATTTGGTTCTTGCTTTCTTATGTTGAGTTTCACTTTCCAAGACGACATTTACGCTCCAAGTAAAGTGGGCATTGAACTTCCTTCTCACTATGCAGTAGTCGTTGAATTCTGCTTCTGACAGGTTGAGCGACGTGAGAACATCTTTCGCTTCTTTACCCACGGCGTACAGGAATGTCTTTACCTTCGTCAAAGCATTTTTGAAATGGAGTCTAGAGGTGATCTGGTAGCATTCCCACTGGGTAATCCATCGCTTCGAGTCGTTTGGCTTCCAAAAATCCAACTTTGTAGTTTGACAGTGAATGGGTTGAAGAAGGAAGGCTCGCTGCTGGCCTGGGAGGCTGAAGGGCCGGAGCCATCGCTGATCCCATTCAAAGAGCAGGCTTAGTGGAAGGTTCTGCTTTTTTATATGAGGTTTCTTTGAACTGGAGTACTTTCGTCTTGGCCTCGGAGACGATAGAATCCTGTTGCAGAGCACAGTAGCTGCCTTCATGTCGCATTATCAAGAGGTGTGTGAAAAAGACTTGAAGCCTAGAGGAACTTGAAACACTTGTCTTTATGGCACTCATGCTCTGAACTTTTTTTTGTCTTCCTTTACATACATGTTCCCAATCGCATGCTTCTTTAAACAACAGATCCCAACCTCATCGCCAGTGTTGCATCCGTGGGTTCAAAGAACTTAGTATGTTACTATAACATGACTTTGTCATTACATCAGTTATATGGTTTACAACTACGCAGCAAATTTACATCGTGGCAATTGAGATAAAACTTGAGGCAGCCATTTCACAGGAAATCCGTCGGAGCTAGCTGTACCCAACAATGGCTGTGTCGTATGGATTGCTATGAAGAATAGCCACATTCATCTTGTTGGTCTTTATTTTCTCTGCATAATGAGATACCCTTGGAGACGGTTTCCATCTTTTTCCTGGATATCCTTCGTCAGAGAGTAATACTGAATGTGATATGTTACCCACATAACAGAGTGGCTTGTTTGATCGGTTTTTGGCTCAGCGCATTTTGAGGTTCATCTCCACTCTTTGTTACCACTTGGTTAAAGATCTAGTTTCATCAGTGACTTCCCAGTCATTACGGTAAAGGATCTTATTAACACTAATGAATAAGCCTGAAATCACCGTGCAAAGAAATTCCAGCTAAGGCTTGCGCTTCAATGTTTAAGTACCTCCATCACAGTCGAGGATCTGTTCCCAGAACACTAGCAGTACTTCCATAACACAGTTGTAGACCCTTAAGGAAAATGTAAATCAAGGGGTCTTTTCTGGATTTGACAATACTATGCATGATAGCCACAGGAGGGTAAATTTGAAAGTGTCACCTTTGTCACCAGCAAAAAAGTGTGATGGAAGCAGACCTCACAAAAAACAAAAAAAGGCTGGCATTGATGGGATGGAGAAACCTGCACAACCTAATGCGGTGCCATAATTTACCGGACAAATGGTGCTCATACAAGAAAGAAAAGACAGAAGCAAGAAAAAGCTATAAGCACAAGCAAAAAACGGAAAGGACCCAGTACTGCTTCCACCACTTTTCATGTCATTACTTGCTTCTGCTAATTTAAATCCCCGAGAGTAGCAAACCATTGTTCGTGATGATAAAGTTCTTACTCGACTATACTCTTCATGTTACATTTAATCGCAGCATTGTTTGTCTCACCTATGTGTTATCAAGAATGTCCACTAAGCAATATTTTAACATTTGTCTAATACACCAGATATTGGTAATCGGAGCTCTGTTGGTAATGAACCTATGTGAAGAGCTATACTGAATTTAAAAATGTATAAGCTTTTGCAACTGAAACACCTTTCTAGGCTCTGGATACCAATGATTTTTCTGTGGTTCCTTCCCATGCCCTTTAAAATAAGGTATGAGGTCACGAATTCAAAAAAATATTTTGCATTTTAAGGACATCATTCTAAAGTCAGGCCAAGCAGCTAAAAAATTGTTTGATCTAGCTTAGCAACTTGAGGGATACAATTTTATGCACCTCTACTTTGGTGGTTATATTCCAGCCCATTTTTATGCAAAACAGATATGTACTAGAAAGATTCTTGATTTTTAATGGTTTTAGAGCAGTTGGTTCTTATAAAGCACATGTTACGTATTACACTGGAAGAACAGTGAGTTACCACAAAAAACTTCAGTTTGTGAAGATTGAAGGAGGCTTCAGGTCAATTGATGGCCTTGAGTTAGGCATTGTCTGGACTAGTTTCATCATGTTCAGTGATGTGGCTTAGGAACTTTTTTTTTGAACGTTGAATTCACACTTCTCTGTCTTAAGAGTCATTCCTTTTGCTTGAATCTATTTCAGAGGTCGCCGCAGTCTGTCATAATGCTCTTGTTGAGTGCTGGCATTGATAAGAACATTGTCCATGTTCCATATATAACACCTTCAAGAGTGCCCAAAAACTTCAAAACCATCTTTTGCAAAAATTCTGAAGCGAGTAATATTTCCAAAGTGATTGTTTTAAAGTTGAACCTTCCAAAGGGTGTGATAAAAGTCGTTAAAGCTGGAGACTTCACCAAACTTGAATTACCAATATATGCAGGGGTGGAAGTGCTGCGCCAATTGCGCCACCCTGCGCCAATTTACTTCCCTGCGCCAGCCTGCTCCAAAACGCCAGTTTCAACTTTTTTTTTGTTTTTAGTGTTTTCTCTAAATTTAGCGGAAAACGGTTGGCCACGGGCCACCATGTGGTGTGTACTTTTGCTTAGGTGTCACTGCGGGTGACTCGTACCAACTCGACTGGGGCTCCGAACCATGTCTAACCTCAGGGCGAGGCGCCGATTTTAGTTCATCGAGATTCGAGAGTGCGATGTCGTTTTTTACTACAAAGAGCTTGATATACGAACACATCGGTTTGGTTTCGGGCATAGTTGGTTGGCGCGGTTGGAGCGCGCATGCAGTTGCCCGTGGTCCCGATTTGCCGTGATCGTGGGAGTTGGTGCCTCGGCACCGGTGGGCTACCTTGGCCACTAACATGAGCAGGAGTAAGTGGTCTTTACTAGCTTTACCTGTTATTTGGTAGCCTACCATATTTGGACGCTTATCCGTGAAGAATCGCGAGCACAGGCACATCCGTTCTCGAGCTCAATTTGTCTTATAAAAACGAAACCAAAACCATCATTGTGTGCGCGAATGTGCACGCTGTCGTGTGTTGTCTCCCGCCGTCAGACCACTAGCGAAAACAATACCCGCGATCTTAAGCGAGTTGGTTAATTGGCAGTGCTACACACTTTTTTGTTTCTTTCCTTTAGCGTGGAGGAGTGGGGGTGACATCAGAAATGCCGAACAACACTCCCGCGCTGCCGATTCCTGTCAAGAACGTACCTTAACTTGCTATAGCCACCCTACTCGTATAAGTTTCGGGTATAGGTGTATCTGGTTGGGGGGGGGTGGTAGGGTAGAGAGAAGTTGGTGGGCTTTTTGTCACGTAAGAAGGCAGCCTGCCCCGCAGGGATCGGCGCCTGATCAGTTACATCTCATTTTCAGTCTCGTTCAAACTGTCTTCTCTAAAGCACTTCTACTGAGTGCACAAGAACTCATAAGCAAGGGTGAGGCAGTTAAGGACACGCACAAGGTGGGGAGTGGACACCTCCTGCTAAGAGATGTGAACTCTAAACTGCCCAAAGTACTCGAGCGCATAAAAGAAATTGACTCTGCTCTTCAAACTGTGAAAAAAAAAAGTGAACTTCAGTTGTTTCTAAATTACACAGATTCAGCTTAGTCACAACCCCCTTTTTTTTAACATGGAGCCTGTGGGCTCTTCTAGTCAGTGTTTATGCTGCATATGTATTAGTGGCTGTGATATCTTAAAGACAATATATTTTTCCATCCAAAGTAATATAGATATAGCTTTGTATGTTAACTTGGGTGTAGGGATTACTGTGTTTTATGAACAGGGATTAAGAACATTTGTATTTAATGAAAACAGGTCAGCAAGGACTGCTTTATTCTGAGACATGTTGTGGTACCTTAATTTTTTTATGGAGACACGCAATGCACAGCATTTTATGGAGTACATAAGGTTGCGTTGCTCTTCTAGTCGATGCTTAAAGCTGCATATGTACGAGTGACTGTGGTAGTCTAAAGACATGAAATACACATTTTATTTTGCATCTGAATTTTTGTCAAATGTCAGTAGCCTTGTATTTTGTTACTAAACTTGATGTAGGGCTTTTTAAGTAGTGATTGAACATGTGTATTCTTTATTACAGCGAAGGTAGTTTATCTGACACCTTGCAGTGGTTTAGTTTTCTGGATACATGTTTACAATTGGTCTATTAAGTAGACGGTTTTGTACTGGCGTGGCTCAAGCTAGGCTTTTATTGTCGGGGCCTCCCATATAAAGTCTATCATGACTCTGCCTGCTGCCGGAATGGTTCTCAAAGCCTTTCCTTTGCATAAATTGCCAATATTCCATATTTCAATGCAATAGAAATAGAAAGGTGTGTATGTGTGTTGCTTGAAAATTATTCTGGGATGTGCATGCATATATTTTTGCTACATTTTCACATTTAGAAACAACAAATCATTTTTAGACATTTGTTTGACCTCCGTGACCTGCTGCAAAACCTACTTCGACGGCTACAAAACTTTGTTTTGCTGCTCTAAAGCGAGCGTTTTACTGCTCCAAAACTGCTCCAAAGTGGGACTTTTGCTGCTCCCAGCCCTGATACAAAAGGCTCTAGCCCGCTTCCACCCCTGTATATGGGATTTACATCATCTTCATAAAATACATTGTTTCAGCAAGCTGTCCAAGAATGCATTTTCCTTTTGGTAGAGGATGAACTTGTTCAGTTTGGTCAAGTCCACACAATCTCACACTTCTCCGTTAGGCTTGTTCACAATCACCATCTTGGAGCTTTTCAAGGAGCTCAACGGTTCCCATATTGGCCATCTCAAATTTCATCTTGGTTTTATCAAGAAGTGGAAGAGCCACTCTTCGAGGCTTCATCAGTGACTAGAGCTTAGGGTCAGGCCCTAGTTTGATTGTGTGCCAGGTTGCTTGGTTCAGAAAATAACTTTGGGTATCTTCTTTCTTGGTCGACTGCACTGCTGCGTAAGGCGTCAACTTGATAAAGACACTGAATGGTGCCTAGTTATACACTTGCATCTCTCAATAGAACGGGCTCTTCCAGTCCTACAATGTAAATATCAGTCCTGAAGTTGTTGTGCCTATAGCAAAGGGTCTCAATCATGATGCCATGAACAGTTAAGACCTTGTGACTTGAAGCCTGCAGGACCTTGGAATTTTGTAGTGGAACACTCTTGAAAAAGTTCTCGCATCCTGTCAGGAGTTTAGGAGATGCCAGCACCCGTGTCGGTTTTGGGTGTTCTAGGGACATCTCAGACGTTGATGATCTTGACTCTCCATTGCTGTCCTTGGATGCAATAGAGCACCGACTACGCCACTGTGCCAAGAAATGCAAATGCAGCCTCCGCCTCTGGAAATGCATATAGTAGCTTACTGTTTCTTTACAGCTTCTGACTGTTTGACCAGGCACATAGTTTTCTCCGGAGTGAGTTCCGGGTCTAGTTGCACACTTTCTGATAGCTGGTAGTTTTTGGACTCTGACTACAACATGGTCTCTAATCATCTCTTCGTGTAACACTCCAAGTTAGCAAGGCTTCACAAGGCTATGAAGTTCCATGATGAACTCTTGGATGCCTTCTGCTTCTCGCTGGATTCTTTCGTGAAAGTTAGCTTTTTTTTATAGGTAATGCAACAACAAGCTATAAAGTGTCGTTCGAATGTTGAAAGGTTTTTTATATATACTTTGCCACCTTGACTGAAGTTAAATTCAACTATAGGAAGATGTTGTCTGCTGTGTCCACCGTAAAGTAGATTAAGGCATTCACCTTTTCTGACTTAGGTTTAATGGAGAGGTCACTAAGGACACGGAACAGTTTGATTCTCCACTTCCATTGAGGCCATTCATCCAGACTTGTCAAGTCAAATTCCTCGGACGGTTGCCACTGAAAGGATTTGGCGCTTGCCATCGCTTATCACTCACCATTCTCAATTCAGGTCAGCTAGTTGAACTTCTGACACTGTGTTGTTTGCCATCACTGTCTCCGCTCCCGGCAGCTTCTTGTGAGTATATGCCATGTTTATTTACAAATGCATCATCCGAGTGCAAATGCCACATAAATTCACTCACCATCTTTGCTTTAAATAGTGACCTCATACCTTAGGCTGGTTTGTGCTTGGTTTCTGCGTATGTTCTCCAGTTAATAGGTGAGCTTCCCTCTGGAGTATGAAATACTTACCACTATGTATTACATGTTTTATATTTCTCAGATGGCAAATTATTGTTGTAATATATTGACGCATACAATCATGGACAATATGAGCTGAAACAGTACTTCATGCTTCTTTGGCATACCTTCCAGTTTTTCAGAGAGCTATTGTCTGATCTAGGACTCCAATGCGAAGCTCAGGTCCCATACTTCGGACTATTTGAAAAATTGAGAGATAATAGCCTTTGCAAGGACCACAGACGCAGGAAAAGGTTGGATCTGGTGTTTCAGCTCATTGTCTGTGGGGGTGTATTTGCTTATGCAGTAGACTTTGTGACATGACTGGAGTAATTAATATCTGCCTATTTTCTACCTCAGAAATGAAGAAAGATGTTTTTTTCAATTGATTGATTAGTACTTTAGGAAAAATTTTAAGTGTTGGAAATGTTCTGTAACAATGAAAATTTTGTCTGAATGGTAGAGGGCACATTAATGAAGTTATGCTGAAATGTCATATTGTTTCATAACCTTTAGAAACTACCTCTGCTAAATTACATAGGTAATAACTACTAGCTATATATCTTTATTTTTTTAATGAAGGCAGTAGCTGACTATTCCAGTTTCTTCTTAGGGTTTAAAACAATATATGAATTAGCATCTCAAAAGCTCCCGAAAACTTGTAGGCAAGCTCAGGATTAAGAACAATATAACCTGCATAAGATAAAAAAATCACATTAAAATTGTGACTTTTTTTTGGAAACCATTTTTAACCACTTTAAAATGTTTTATTGTGCCCGTCTTGTCATTTGCTGTGGAATTAACAGGAAACCCGAGCCTCATGGCGAGCAAGCACATAGTGTAGCAATGGTAAGTGATACTGATGAGTCAGCTTTTTTTTTTCCTTTTGTTTTTTTTTGGGATGTTGAGTAAGGCAGTCCTGCTCAGACAAAAACAGATCAAGGCTTAAAATTTGACAAATTTTACCTATTGTTGGACCATATAGTATGGCTACTATTGCAAACAGTATCAGTGTGAACAACCATCTATGCTTATTTGGTGCACCTTTAAAGGGACACTGACAGGGTATTTATGCTCGCCAAGGTTTTTATCTGTACATGACATATGAGAGGCCCTACCCAAAACACAATTTGCGGCGTAAACTCGTTTTCTTTCCGCCCAAAAACTGCCGATTAAGAAGTGGCCGCTTTAAGTCGCGCTCACTCTCTTTTTTGTGGTCTTGAGCTGTTTCTGGGGTTCAGACACAACCACTAAGGATAATCTAAGTCGTGGGTCATTGAAGGCACACACTCAATACTAAAAATAGACTGAAAATGTGACATTCATTTTTTGCGGCTTCTAAAAAATTGGCAAATACGTTGATTGAAAAAAAAGAAAAAAGTTGCACGGTCACATTATTTTTGGTATCTTTCTCCTCCTCTATATTTCTTATTCCTCCCCACTCCAGTTTCGGTTTCTAGCAGTTGCGTTTTTTCACGTTATAAAAATATATGTGACACTAACAAAATATTGATCAGGCGGTCTTCTGACACCATAATAAATTGCCTGGCAAAAAAATGAAAAAAAAAAAAAATTTGGGGGGTGTCAGGGTCCCTTTGAAGGCGTTCTGGTCTGCACTAGGGTTTGGAGTCAAGGTTCAGGTTTCTCTTTTAAATATTTTTCAAATTTAGAGAAAATGGGGAGTGTGAAGACTACATTCATAGCGGAAGACCACATTGAGTGTTGCCATTCATATAGTCTGGGGGTGCATAGTAAAAGGAATTTACGCAGGACCACTGCATTCTCACTGTGTGCAGTGACTATGCATACTCATTCATTCTTTTGGCAAGCATACATCCTTGTTTGCAATGCAACAGGAGAGCTGTAATGTAGGTTGAAATGGGAATGGCAGAAACTTCCAAACACATCATGGTAAGATGCTATGCTTTTCTTCTAACATCTGTTAACTTTTTAGGTGTTTGTGTTTTACCCTAATGTGTGGTGCATGCTTTGATAATTGCTGTAACTTTAAGAGGACGTCTGGGTTTCCACGCGGACAAAGGTGAGGTACCTATAAGCATGCAAAGATATGATAACGGTTTACTTGTTTAATTACCATTTATTTGCATTGTCAAAATGTGTGATTCCTTTAACCAGAAAAGACTGGACAACTACAACCACAGGGAGTCAAGCAGTTTAAATGTAGTGGCCAGGTCAGACATACATTTCACTATGTACACCACCGCATTGTGCACCAGTCTGTGGTTCTTGTTGGTCACAGCGCCGCTTATATAACTTCGATGCAGTCGTACTATGGATCCCCAATTGGCAAGCTCATATCCCAGCCAAACTGTCCTTGTTAGTGTTAGACGTAAACTCCCAAAATTTTGTCTAATTTCGGTTAGATGTGTACCCCTTGTTGAAATAAGCATTGTATACAGCCTCATTGTGTGGCTTTATGTCTAGTGTGAGAGCTAAATATGTATTCTTGAGGAAACAGTTTAAAAAAGGAAATTATCCTTTAGACCAACCTTCTATTCAGCGGTGTGTAGCCATTTAAAAAAAAACACTTGATTGTTTGTATTTTGCAATGAACTTGATACTTTCAGAGGAGTTGCACCTTCATGGCCACATTCCAACTCCTATAGTCACTGGCAAGGAAGACGGCGTCTCTTTCAAATGCCTCCAGCATGTGCTCATTACCTTCCGTCGTGCTCCAACTGCCCGTGCACGCTCGAGTCTCATGAGACGTCGAGGCATTATTGAAGGTAGGAAGCTTGTGCTGGAGACAGGACAACTGAGACTCCTCCTTGCTGTTCTCATCCTGTCATTAACTATAGTCTATCTCAGGTTTTGTCAGTTTGAAAATGCCCATTTTCATCCTAGCATTTGATCTATAGAAGGTATTCAAGCAACATCCTACATACTTGGAGTCTGCAGAGTAGAAACAACCACGACAAACCAAAGCTATGGCAGCTGTTGGTGGCACTTTAATGAGTAGCTAATATCAAGATAGTTCTTGTTTTATTTTTTTTTTATTTCAATACACTTCTATCCCTCGTTTTCTGCAGCACTTTCTCCTTTTTGTGAGTGACTTGTCAAATAAAACTGTGTATTACCACTTCTGTGTGTTTATTTTTGAACAGCACATTCTTCTTCGTTGAGAGAGGTTTGTTTTTGTGAAACTCAGATTCTTGACTCTCAACATTCCAGCTATAAACTTAATTGCAAATAATTAAGGGAGAGGAAGTTTAGAAATAAGACCTCAATCAAAATCAGACCTCTGATCTTTGATCAGTTTTCCAATAGCCAGAAGCACAATTTTCTTTCAAAACGTGGCAATGAAGACTTCTTTGCCATTATGAATGATGTCTTAGAAATTTGCCAGCCCATGTTTGTTTAAATGAGGAGGCCATACAACTTTCTGCGAGGAGCCAATTGAGAAGGTAATAATGGAAGGCTGGTGCAAGGAGGTGTACCGAATATGGATAACAGGAAAGGAAAGTGCAGATGCAATGGCAAGCACCATTGGACTGAGACTTGTTCACTCAGTGAGGACACAGCTGATCACCGCCAGGGATATGTCCCACCTGTGCCTCGCACTTGGCCCTCTTTAGTTGACACCGGAAAAATCATCAACACGGCTTTATCTACGGGCCTCCAGCACTAAAGCTTCAAGACTCATCTACTGTAAAATCCCAAGAGATGCCCCACCCTCAAAAGGTAACCCACTCTTATTCTTGGCTTGATCCGCTACTTTTTTTTTAACACCGAAAGACAGCCCATCTCTTGTAATCGTGGTGTTCGGAGTAATGAGGACCTCGCGTAAATTCGGCTAGTTGGCTATGGCGGGATATAAGCGGACATTGCTGACCGGTAAGTACAGTCATCTTTGCTGTATTTCCCCACCGCAATAAAAAGTTTGTCAGGGACACATAATCTTAAAATAGCATTTTTTAGGACTTATGGCACACTGAAAGTTGGCCCACTCCTTATTTTTATCCAATTTTCTCTCAATTTTAGGTTGGCTATCTCTCAAAATATTGTGGTAGTGAAATTTTTGTCTGCCATGTAATGACATAGGCTGAGTTCATGTAAAAGCTTTCATAGTCTAATGATATTTATTTAATTGTGCAAGCATTTCCGATTGAGGTTCAAAATAAACCTGTTGTGACCTGACGGACAACGGGAAATTGTTGAATACTGTTTTTATTGAAACAGCAAATAAAAAAAATTGCAGGAGGACACTTAAGCCTCGCCTTTAAGAGTGGAATGCGATAGCTAAACATAAACTCCCGTTCATTCCCAAGCCAAGCAAGCGTGTTTGTGACCTAGTCGGTAGCGTGTCTAGCTCGCAACTGAAGGTTCGTGGGTTTGAATCCCACCTAAAATTCTCCAAATGTTTTCTTTAAGTCAAGTGAAATTGCTTTATAAGGTGCTTTAAACTCGTTTTCTCTTTTGGTAGATACTTTATGAATTACGAAGTATAGGCATGGATTCGATAAGAGATCTCCTTACCACTTCCACAGAGCCGTCTTTCTCTGTCACAGATAGCACTGCCATCTGACTTTTATCATGGTAAATGTTCTTTTCCACTTCTCTCCCATCCACCTGAGAGACAAAGATAGAAATTAAGGGACTAAAATACCAGACGAAAAGATCGATGAACCGTCATTTGTTTCTGTTATTTTATGAATGAAGACCGGTCGTATGGCTTGGAGTTTGCTAATGTCATGCAGCCGTCATGAGCCTATTTTGTGAAAACGTTTGTACAATTTTAATGATAAATAAATTGTTCATGACAAGAAAGAGGACGGAAAAGAATATAAGTAGGTATCGAAGGTGAAAATTCAGTTGGAAAAGACTGTAAAGTCAGTAATATGGGTAATTGACCGGTGTTCAAAATAAAATTTAATATCAGCCAAAATAAAATATATTTAAGAGTTACTTATATCTCAATGCTCAATCCTAAAAAATGCACAAGGATGCAACAAGCATGAGCCTAAAATAGTTAAAATTAAATGTGGAGCTGTTTTCAGAGCTGTGCGATGTTTCCCATACGCTACAAAGCCCACACCTTATTCGCTTCCTGTGTCTGCAAATTTTGAAATTTAAGTATGACATATATGTTTTTTGCTCTGAAGTAGAATATCAAGGCAACGCCTTTCGGTATGGCATCAATACCGTGTCTCTTTTACATTTTAGTAGATGCATATGTAAGGATCACAAATGAACTAAAAAGTTGAACAAAGAAAACAACGACAGGCCCAGGTAACAATTTATGTTGTGGAGACAGTCGGCGCAACAAAGTTTCGCACCAGAAAACAGTTTTACTGCAGTCGCGCAACAATGTTGTAGCAGCAGTCATAACACTGCAGAAGTGTCCGCTGCTAAAGCACTGCGGCAACTGTGTCAGTCAACTGTTGATTGTTTCATGCTCGCAACAGTTACCGAAGCATTGCTTTTACCCAGCAAAATGTTGCTGTCCTGATGTCGCTAAACTGTTCCCGTGGCAGATTCAAAAACAGTTTGCGTTTACACTGCCAGAATGCAGTCGCCTAACATTGTTTTCCAAAAGTGTTCCAACCGTACGAGACAACCGTTTCGCGCTAGGTTGGATAGATGTGTCGAGGAATTGTTGCGGAAACACTGGACACCATTGTTGGTCGACTATAGCTCCAACCTATTCGGCAGACGTCGCGTGCCACAACGGGACTGCAGCTGTACATCAGTCTTTGCCAACTGTTGCCGCATGCATCTTCTCAACATTTGCACTGCATGACCAGGCAGCGCTCCTCGCGACAGTGCTTCCCCATGATAGGGGCAACAATGTCTTGCTTTGTTGCTAGAGCCTGTCATGCCACAGCTGCGTGGCATAGTTTTGCGGGCATTCCTCACTTGTCTCGCAACAATTAAAAAACAGTTGGGCAGCGTTTCGGCAACATTGCGGGCACCTTACAGTGGAACAGTAGTACAGCCAACGTTACTACAACGCAGTATACTTCCATGGAACATTCCGCAAAGAAGTTGCACCGATCCGTACAATGAAACCTATCCGAGGCGATCGCAACGCCGCCATTTCTCCCGCCTCGGCACTGTGCACAGCTGTTTGAACTGGCTCAGAGTATCGCATTCGATAGCGTCAACTATTAGGCCTGGTTCACACTCGCACCTAATCCGCTGCCGCCGAAGCGGAATCGGCCGCGGCAATGCACAGTGGACGCTACACCCGGCGGCCGAATTCTTACACATTCGCCCACCGATTCGCAAGTGTCTACTTCTATTTTGGCTTCAATCGGCAATATCGTAGCCGAAACAGATTGGGTAGAAGGGATATCAAGGTTGCCAACACCTGTCTCCCATTCTGACGTACCGTGAGTAAATACTGAAGTCAGCACGCACCCAGCATGGGACGCGCTACCTGAAATCTCTGGTGACTCGTGGTTGTATAAAAACAATAGTAATTATGCCGCGAAACCTTGTAAACTAATTTTTAAAAACCATCTTGTGCCTGCTATTTTGTATCAATCTCCAATAAAGGTTCCTACAAAAAAGGTCTATTTCCGTTTCTTTTTATGCAAAGAACTAGCTTTCTTAGGCTCATGGTGACCAGAGTCCAGATGCCCGCCTGTGAATGCTAGTAGAGGGCGCCACCGCCGCGTTGTTTTGGAGTTCTCCGGCCCCGCCAGCAGCGCTCGAGGGGGTGTAAATTTGGGTGAGCGATCGCTGTCCGGAGTTGGCCCACGGCGGGCAATTACGAGCGTGCCCGGCTCGGACCGCCCGCCTTTGTGCTCTGCGTGCCACACAAGGTCGTGGGTGTCACTGGTCTCGTCCATGTTTTGCGCTTGCTGTTTGAATTTCTTTTATCATTTTATCTTTGTATTCTATGTATTTTCTGCTCTTTTGTTTTTCTTGCTTCTGAGGTATTTCGCTCGATTTTTGAGGTCTCCACTTTTCAAGTCCTGCTTGAGGAAGAAGGTTCCCCTTCGAAACGTCGCGGTTTCTCCACAACTTATACACGTTGAATTAAACCTTCCAAGTCCGTTTGACCCTCGGTGGCTTCTACTTCTATAAAAATACGCCTACAGCCTACTTAGCCCCAAGATGTAATATATATACAGCATTTATATATATATATATATATATATATATATATATATGATGCGTGTGATCAGGGATCGAGACGGGCTCCGCTCAAGCGTCTCTGTTTATTAGAGAGTTTTAGTAGACCGTTTCATCTTCCGCTCCGCTCTGAGGGTGCCAAACTGCGCATGCGCGGCCCGCTTCGCCGGAATGGAAAGCGGAGGTCAAAAAGCGCGTTTTAGTAGAGCGTTTTTCTTTAGCGTAAGAGCGTTTTGAGCGGGTTCGAAAAATTTGCTTGCGTAGCCCCACAAGTGGATGTTTATAGTACTAGTAAGACAAAAAAACCTAAGCGTTAACACCAAGAGAGTAAAAGGGAGCGTGAATGTAGAGGTAGTAAAAACGAAGGCGACAATAATAAACACAAAAGAGTAGGCACACACCCGAAAAAAATATTAAGCTATAAAATATAAATATAATCGTTCCACCTTGTGTGCGAGTGAAGCCGAAGGTATAAGCATGATCATGTTGCACTAAACGGTACCTGCACTGCACGAGCGCGCGTGCTGGTCAAGGACGCTGAAAGGCCGTCAGTCGCTCTTGTAGCTTCTGCTCCACTCGAATTAAAAATGAAGCAGAGTTACTTATTCGAAGTAGAAAAATGAAAGAAAAGGACGAAGTTTGCGCATTGCGAGTACATTCTTTTGCGAAGTACGAGTACAGTGTTGCTCAAGGCTAGCAAGGCATCAGCACGTCCCCGCTGTTCTCAAGGAAGGAGACTTCTAACTAGATTAAGCTGGCGAGACATCGAATCTATGATTCGTATCCCTCGTGCCATCAAGCGCCGAAGCTTCCTTTACGAACGCGGTTTGCTGGATCTTTCCAACGTAGAAGAGAAACCCTTTCGGAGGCTATCCCGCTTAAAGAATGACCTGGCTGCTCTGCAAGCGGGCCTCCAAATACCAGCACAAGACAGCGAGACGCTTTCCATGGTTCTTCCTTGACTGGCCTATCCCAACCGTCTGTTCGTACTTGGGTGAGCGTTTGGACGGAACTTGTCGGTGTTCTGCATATTTGTGAACCTCATCGTCGGTCACATCAACGAGAGGTTCGGCCACCTGCTCAATGACATAAACAAACGTAGGTGGTTGACCCTGGCAAAACTGGAACTGTGCTCACAGGTAAGACCCTGCATGGTTTGTGTAAATTTCGCATTTCCATTGTTTCTAGCACAGCTGCTCTGGCTGGTGAAAAGTTAATTTTTTCTATACACCAAAGGTGTACATGGGCAGTGTCAGGACAAGTCACGACGTGCGCGTTCGTAATCTGTGAGTATTAGTAGGCCACCTTTATGAGCCCTCTGCTCTACTTTACGCTCTGCGAGAAGCATCGTCCCCACCGCGCATGCGTGGCCCGCTCTGAGTTGGAGCGTATAGTTAGCGGAGTGAGCGTGCGCTCCGCTTCACAAGTTGTAGAGCGGACTGCGCTCAGCGTCCTTAGCGTGATCGCTTAGATCTCAAGATGGCTGCACTTTCTCAATACGCGTCGATGTTTTTCACCGTGACCCGAGCTTGAAAGAGGTCGAATCAAGAAGTAAAGCGTACGCCCCGCGCGTGAAAAGTAAACCATTCGATTCGAGTTAACACGAAACAGCATAATCAAACGAAGTGAGCGAGTATCACTTTGCAACCAGCACGGCGTCGGTAAAGTCGTCGCGTTTTTGTGGACGTTCTATGGCTACGCAGTCAGATGTACGGGTGCGCGTGCTTGAACGCCTATTATACCTGTGCACGCGCCCTCCTGTCGAAAATGCCACTGAAAGCTGACAACGAGTACAGCGCTCGCAAGCTGCACCAAAGAAACCATTCCCTCTCAGCTTTATTTATTCACACTCGCTCGCAACTTTTGAATTGTTTAACTTTCCTCAGGAAATGTTCGCCTTGGATTTCCTTGGTAGATTTAGAAAATAATAGAAACTTGAATGCAGCCTTTCTAAAAGTGCAACCCATGTTGCCGCTAGTCTTCGAGGCCGCCTTATTTTGGCCAAGTGTCTAGGGAGCAAGAGGGCTACGTCATTGTTTGTCGCGGATGCGAGTCTAAATGTATTAGACACGAATGCTGCGTCAATACTGAATATGAGATCGGTTCTAGTCACACGTCTCGCACTAAAAGCGATGCCCAAAATATGGCGGCCGAATGCTACCCGGTGGTGTTTTGAAAAGAGTTACCAATAACGGTCGAAACAATATTCCACGTCAATTTATTGTCTGGTGAATACCAGACAGGCATAAACAATGCAAAATTCAGCCAACACAACCCTGGACTTCTAAGCAATAGTGGTAGATTAGAACAGTTTTCAGAAGTTTCGTTTTGAATTCCGGCTTAGCGGGCCTCGCATGCACAGTTTGACGGCCTCAAAGCTTAGCAGAATTTAGGAACAACGATACATATATATTAATTTACGATACCAAGTTTTTTACAACCCTACAATGGAAATACGCTTTATCTTAGATGAGTAATAACAAGTCCCATATCACATGTTTTGGTAGTGTTTAAATACTGCCGTGTTGTAAGAGTGTTTTTCTTTGTATTTTTTATTAGGCCGTCCAGGACAAGGGAACACCCCTGAACAACTGTTGGGATTCTGTTGACCGCACAGCATGCCCATATGCCGTCCATCAAAAAAATCAGAAGAAGACCACAAGAGGGTGCTCGTCGTGAAGCACCAGGCAGTGATGTGCGCAGACGGCATAATTTGACGGCTGGACAAAACCTACAAAGACCATGGGCATTTTTTTGTTTGTTTAATATTAGAATGCATAAAATTATCACAGTAAATCATATTTAAGCTTTTGTACTGAGCGAAATACCTGTCCAACTGGGCTGAAAGGCATCTAGAAATATTTTCATAAAAAACGTTTACTAACGACTCCCATTTTACTTCTCATATGTGCGTGTGAATATTGCGTCTAACCAAATTACAGTGTTACTGTTGAATTCAGCATTGTAAGAGTAGCCTATGTTGTGTGGCCTTCTATTGCAAGAAAAGACCGTAGCACAAGTGAGGCAGAAACTAGGCAGGAGCTCAAGCTGAAAAACGCACTTTCATAAACACACAAAAGAAATAAAAAAGTGTATAGTCAAGCAAAATGGTTTCATGTCACCCCCCCCCCCCCCCCCCCAAGGCGGATACATACACTGCGCTCCACTGTTAATACGAACACGAAAAAAATCGCTTTTATTTGCAGTTTATTTCTTTGACAGCTATTGAAAAAGCTGGAAATTTGTCGCTCAGATTAGTGCCCTAAACGAGCGCTTTATTCCACACCAATAGGCCAATGTCAGCCCCTCGAATTTAAGGTGAAAAATGAAAACAGGATATTGAATGCTCCCGCAAATAGCGTCGCGCAGTGTACATAAACACCAAGGCACCATATCACAGACCGAAGCATACGAAGAAGAAAAGACTCATTTCATTGGGAAAAAAAGTAGAGATATAAATGGAGCACTCGCTTTCGCTAATTTTCACTGTCTTGCTACCTAAAGTAACAAAACAAAATATCTGTCCGTTTGCCGACTGCTTTAGTCTTTGGTTTTTAACCTTTAATTTTTGGCTCTGGAGAGCCGCGGCACCGCGGAAAGCAGCAGGCCGTACCACCGAGGCCCGCGGTGCCGCGTCTAGGGAACATGGTAATGTGATGAGTATATACGTGCAAGATGACGACGACATGGGTTGTTGGTATTGGGGAGGGTGGCAGTCCGATTCGCAGAAGTCCAGACTTCGTGGAGGCGGGTTGGGCGGGTGAGCAGCGAGCTATGAGGATCTTGCACGCCGTTCGATCAGTGCATGAAGGAGCACCAGGAACATAATGGCGCTATTGCTCCCTGGGGTCCTTTGGGGTCAAAGAATCATGCTCCAAGGAGGTAGTCCAGCCGAAGTAGAAGCTGCCGCCTCCGAGGAACCGAGGCCTAGGGCTCAGATTGAAGCACCGCCGTCGTCCGGTGTGTCATCCTCTCAACGTCGTCGTCGTCATCTCGCATAGAAAAATCGAGCCCACCGGCTTAGACAAGGCAGCACCTGTTCCCACCGTTCAGGGGCCGTGAAAGGATTGCGGCCAGCGATTTCTCGAAGCAGCCAGAGGTTCTTGACCACCGTGAAACGTTTTCTGGGGGACGCCTTTTCAAACAAAGTCTGCGCAGCTTCTTAGTGCAGCGACATTCATAACGGTCAAGCGCGCTCCCAAGCATGATTTCAAATAGCGAGCACCCACCTTTCCAGAAAAGCACCATCTACTGAACCTTTACTGAGAGTGGAACGTGATTCTGAAAATGGCGACGATAGCGGAGCTGACGCTACACGCTCAAATCCCAGAGCGGGTCGCGCATGCGCGATGGCGACTCCGCTTTCCATAGAGCGGAGCGGGAAACCGAAAACGGTCTACTAAAACTCTATTGTCTGAGCGAACATCTCCGACAATGACAGTGACTTTTGACAGTAGGGACAAAAAAAAAAAAAAGTCGCTTCATAACTTGCTCAGGTATTCTTTTACTGGGCGTGTAATACTATTACTGTATTGTAAAAGAACTTGTTGTTGAACTAGTTGGTGTTGACTGTATTGAACCATGGTTAAAAGAGCCCGTGTTTGTCTTGTATCTTGTGTACGTCTTTTTTTAGCGCTTTTAACAGTGGTTCAATATTACTGTATTCTTTGAGCATAATAGCAAACACATGAACGCCACGCTTAAACGTGATCAGAAACTATTGATGTTTAAACTCTAAACGTTTTTAGTGACGAGCAGCTTAAATGTGGTCCATCGTGCACTGAGAAATGCCATGAAGTTAAAACCAGTACTTCAGAGCACGTTTTGTTCGTGGTCAAAACAATCTGTCCTCAAAACATGCTCACTTCAGCTCGTTCTTCAGAGTTTTATTCGGAAGCCTTCTATTCTAATTAGAACCCAAGTACAACTTGCTCACCTGGTCACACGAAAATAGTTTTACTTTTTCACTACCTTCGGACAAAATAAGAATCTATACCATACAAGTAGAGTATCGCAGAGTTACTTGGTGATTAATCGATAGAATCAAATAAAATATAAAATTTTAGACATTTAACAGGATGCAGGTGGTAAAGCAAAGCAAGATTGGGTTTGACAAAAAAAGAAAAGAAATTAGGCTTCTGTGCTGCGGTGCGTAAAGGCTGAGCTGCTGCTTTGTATCCTGGCTTCACAACTGCAGCATCTTTTTATATAACACAAATTTGAGTGCGAGACGCGCTCAGATATTGCAGCTTGAACCAACCATGTCCCATGTTTTATTTTAAAAGAATCATTGCTCGCTTATTTCGAATGACGTGATCTTGAATTTCTTTACTGTGAACGATTGCACTCTAAGTGATAGGAAACCGTTCAATTGAAGTTTATGCGAATCACATCTAAACATTAAGAAAACCCCGAAAAAACACAAGCTCTAGCGCTATAGCGTAAGCGAAAAGGATAAAAGTAGAAAAATTCAAACGTAGTCATTCCTGAATAATCAGTCCCAGACATGGTTGTTTTGTAAATATTTTGTGGTCCTCAATCATAGCTCAAATGCAGAGGTGTAGACTGGTCTCTGTTCTAGGCGGAAAGGGGCGGGGGGGGGGGGGGGAGGGGTGTAACCTTATCGGCTCCCTACCTCCCCCCCCCCCTTCTTGGCTACGCCTCTGCTCATTGGTGTGCGTTATACGCTAATATAAAATACGTTCTAATCTTTACACCACTTCGTCTCAATGTGAACCTGCGATACGAGGCTATTACGAGCCCAAGAATTACATTTGTCCTGGTCAATGTTATGACACTAAAAGGGGTAATTATATTTTCATCTGTGCCTCATATAATCGCTGTCTTTTTTATTGCGTTGTTGAAAAGACCATTATGCAAAATCATATCTTCCTCCAGGGAGACTCTTTTACGAAAACCATAGAGGCAGCAGATACCTTGAGGCCAAATCGCAATAAAAGATACATGCTGGCTCGAAATACCCTTGAAAATCTTGCGTATGCTATTAAAACCAAAAAGGTCAATGTTGTAGCAGACCTGATCGTCTTGATTACATCGTAAGTGCAATCAATTTACACATCGTTTATTTAAAGCAAGGGCTAATCTGAAGTGATTAGGCCAATCAAAGTTCACTTGACCTATGAGAAGAAATAGGGCTTGTTGCAATGCCTTGCTATGTTCTTTCACAAACGCTTTTTTTTTCATTGTGCCTTAAATGAATCAATCAAGCTATTAATAACGTACTTGACTGCCCTCCGCACTGTTCGGCCTTAAGATGGGTGCACGTAAGGGAAGCGAAACAAAAACTAGGGACGAAGTATCAACAATAGACTTTTCTTGGACGTTTTTTTAAATATTGAAGTCCACGTTAAAGTGTAACCTACATAAGCGGCATTCATGTGACTGGAAGGCTAAATTTATCCCGGATTCAGTGTTCTTAAGCGTGCCTCCTTATGCATTTGTTGGTTTATTTAACTACTACGCCGTATTCTTAAACGCTACTCGACTCGAAACTCGACTCGAAACTCGACTTGAGGGTGGTTTTGCTATTCATAAACAGATCTCCACTCGAAACTCCACTCGACTCCGAAATCTCCACTCGAAACTCCAAAATTTACTCGAGATCTCGAGTCTGCGCTGGAGCTACCTTGAACGGCCACTCGAGCCACTCGAGTGCGTTCAGTGTCATGGCGGCCGACGCATCGTTCGCCGACTTCGTCGACTTCGTGTTGAGAACGGACGAAGTCCTTCACGACAGCCGAGACCCCGACCAGGACGTCGATGTGCCGAGACGGCGTTGCCGGGACCGGCTCAACCCGTTGGAGCATTTCAACGACTGGGAGTTTCTGGTGCGATATCGTTTTACGAAATCGACAGTAGTAAGCCTTCTCCAGTGCCTGCCGCTGGAAGCAAACGAGAGCAGTCGCGGCCTGCCACTGTCCCCGATGCTCCAGCTCCTCGTTGCGCTGAGATTTTATGGCGCCGGGACTTTTCAAGTAGTTACGGGCGACCTCGTTAACGTGTCGCAGCCGGCGGTGTGCCGCGTAATCGAGCGTGTCTCCCGGGTCCTCGCCGAGACTCTCTTCCCCCGCCTCGTGGATTTCCCGGAGGGCGACTGCGACGAGGTCATGGGGGATTTCTACAACTTCGGGAAGTTCCCCAGTGTGACTGGGTGCATCGACTGCACCCACGTCAAAATAAAGGGACCTGGCGGTCCCAATGGGGAAGTCTTCAGGAACAGGAAGGGGTTCTTCTCCCTCAACGTGCAGGTAAGTTCACTTCTGTCTGTGCTGTTAGCGACAGCGAAGTAAGTTGAAAACAACGGCACGCCAAGACCCGGTGTGGCGCGTGAAAGCTCGGCGATATTGTGACTGATATAGACTAGAACTTGTAGAGAGATCTGCACTCTGCGACAGTGCAGAGTGGTGGTGGGCCAGCTAGAGAGGGTTCAAAACCAAGAATTATGTATTGTGTTTGGAAACATACATTTAATTGGGTGCCGAGGTGGCTTTTGTTATTTTATAGCAAACGCTCATGTTTTATAGCATTTTCCCCTTGAATTATACTTTTCGAACAAAATATTAGGGAGATTTTATCCCGTGCTCAAATTCTCTTCTATTATACCGCGTGAAAAACCTAGGAATTAAGCCACATTGAAGCTTACGTCACATAAAACTGCGAGAACTCAAATGCTAGTTAATTTCCAAAGCTTGCAGATGCACTTTGTCAAAAATATACTAATCATAGTAGAAATATCAGCTTGAGCACTTGTGTTCATATCATGGCAACCTGCTCATCCCTGTACTGCTCCTTCCTATCCAGAGGCCATCACAGGACCCCAGCTGCAGTTTTTTGACCTTGTTGCTAGATGGCCAGGCTCCGTGCATGACAGCAGGATATTCGATAACAGTCGTGCAAGGGTCCTGTACGAGAATCGGCGCATCCCTGGCCTGCTGCTCGGAGATGCAGGCTATGCCTGCATGTCATTTCTTCTGACGCCCCTGACCAGCCCGGGTGTAGCCAACAGCCCAAAGGGCAGGTATGTACTAATTTGTTGGAAGAAATAATGGCATGAAATTCAGAACAGCTAACAAGAAGTGATGCTGTAGCCACAGTGTTCCTATTGGTTACTATTAGTTCTGCAAATCTTTGTCACAGCTAGATTCATGACCTTTGGGCCTTTGTATGGCAAAAAAAGCTGCCATTATTCACTTCCTGTGAAAAAATTTTTGTTTCAAAAGTATGTAGCATACAACATTTTAGTTCTATTTTTATTTTCCTCGAGAACATTTGTTGTTCTTCCTCGTCACAGTTAGTCGGTGTCAATTGTTGCTTTTTGTCACTAGAATTGGACTAGGGCCAAGAACTTGAATTAAGACGGTAATGTAGAAAACACCAGCCAAAACCACTGTATGCAGAACAGTAGCCTCTGGTAAGCAATAGAAAATGCCAAAAATGCAGCTAGCATGGATGGGCCACACTGTACAGGTTACTGAACCATACTGATGGTTGCAGCAGTGGCGATTTTTACACCTGAAGACCTTTATCTTGCAATGTTGCTTCCATTACCAATGCTGCACCATATAGGTACCAAGCAGCTCACCTAAAAACAAGGAACTCGGTCGAACGGGCATTTGGAGTGTTCAAGCGACGCTTCCCATGCCTGGACATGCGGCTACAGTACAAGGCGGAACGGTCAGCCCTCATCATCACCGCCTGTGCTGCACCGCACAACCTGGCCCTACTGCGAAAAGAGCCATGCCCACCTGCTCTACCCTCTCCACCAGTACCCCGACGCCGGAGGCGGCTGCGTCCTCATGTACTGCCATCACCTCCAGACCCTGTCGACACAATCAATGGCTCGCTGAAACGCACACAGATCATCGCACTGTGTTTCCAATAGGGATATTCAACCAGTAGCACGTTTATAGTCAATGACAGGTCAAGGATAGTGTACAAGCTGGAGAGGAGGAAGCAGACAGAAGCTTGAGGTGGAGAGGAGAAACCTCCTCTCCACTTAAAGCTTCCGTCCTACTTCTCATCTCCAGCTTGTACTCTGTTCTTGACCCGTCACTGACTCGTGCAAATACTCGGACACGAATTCAGTAGTAAGCGCTCGAATAAATTGATTTTCAAATCCAATTCCGCGTATTTGGTCAATCTAACATATTCTGGGAAAGACTTGTGGCCAGCACAGAGCTAACGAAAGACCTACCCTTCCCTTCAATTGTAGTGTGCTGTTTCATTCAACTTCCGAATATGCAAAACACATTAGGTTCTATCGTTTCACTACAATGTAGCGCACATAAAATAAATAAGTAAATCCTCGGAATGCTTTTAAACTGAAAGAACCCAAGTTTAATTGTGATTTCCACACCCTTGTAGCTTGCAGCGCAGGGCTGCCAGCTGCTCCACCTTTATCACTCTCTCCAGCTGGAGCAGCTGGAACTCTGCCCGTCCGCGTCGTCGCTGCTCAAAAAGCTTGTTGCGGAGTATGCGCACCTCCATTAAATGTTGCGCCTCCTTCCGCCGATCTTCCCTCTCGAGGATGTCTACACGGGCCTCCTTTTCGGGGGCCATGATCCGCTCCAGTGCTGCGATGCGGTTTCCAGTTCTTCTGGATGCCCCACTTGGCAGCTCAGCACGGGGGCAGGTAATGCTCCTTGCCGGCGGAGTCACACAAGCAGCTCCAACGCTGCTGTCTTGGAGAGGTGAGGCGGACGGATCAGGAGCATCTGGGCGTGCAAAACACATTGGCACTGTGAGTGCTAGGGGAAGAGCAAGTACACAGGGGAAGAGGCCCAACAGCCACATGGGCCTTTCGTAGAAATGTTCAAAGCTAGGCTTTGGCAAATTAGTCAAACCTCGTTATATCGAACAGTGCAAGGACCGTGAAATAGTTCGATATAATCAAAATTCGATATACAAAGTCGCAAACAAAAAAAGCGTCTAAGTACAGCGCGATTTAATCAGTGAAAGGCTAACGGCAAAAAACGACTATACTTCGTTTCAGCTTCCGTTCGAGCGCAGCCAAAGGCTGACGGACGCTTCGCAACTTCGAGAAGAGCATTTTTACGCATCGCAAAGTAGTCCGCAAAAGTAATTCCTTTTAAACAACTGTTTTGTGCGTAAACGCTGCACAATATTCCAGATTGTACTGCTGAGAATGATTTGCAACTAAAGGAATTAAATATCTGAAGTTTAAGTTCTTATTAATATATGCAGATACATGTGGTTTGGTGAAAAAACGTACGTCCGCTGGCAACACGGCTGCAGCGCTCAGTTTTGATTTTGTTCCTGTAATTGCCGAATCATGTGCTTCGCTGCTTGTTTGTTGCTTTCCTCACCGAGTCTCTTCAAAACGTCCTTTCGCAAAGGCATGTCTGGGCGTCAGGCGCGAGAGGTCGTGATGAATGTCTACTTTTCAATTCTGCAGGAGACTCCGGCCGCGTCGTACCGCAAATGCTTTGTAAACAAGAAAAGCGTCCGGGCCACTACAATTCCCTGATACACAGCGAAATCAGGGCACCCCTTTACCTGCCGATCACATTGTACACCAAGAAGCTGGTAGAAAGGACTGTGGCTCGAGCCCTGGTATATCCAGACAATACAAGGAAACATCAACAGCCGGGTCGTCGGGCATCTTGCAATGTCTACTTACATCTAGAAACTATGCCGAAATGCCGAACAGGTGGAAAGCTCGGACACAGACGCCAGCGGCCAGCATACGTACTAACATCCCCTGCGACTAAATTTCAGAACGTGAAAGGTCACTTTTTAAACCTGTAGCAGACGATTTCGTTGATACACCCGTAGCAGACGAAATACTCGGCGAGCGCGGGCGGCGCGGACGACCAGCGGCGCGATACCAAGTGCAGGCGAGATCGCGTGACCAATTGCCGGCGTGTGATTGGCTCCGGCCACACGTAGCTTCGGCTGCGTTCGGACGGAAGTTGAAATGAAGTATAGTATTCACGTGAAGCGTTAAGGTGAACTATTTATTCCGACGAAAAAAACTGCCGCAGCGTAGATTGCTGCATGGAGCTGACCGCATGCCTTATTACGGCCGGCTCCACTGTCTCCAAGCAGTCCACCAGTGCCAGATCACTACCGTCGATTGCACTGCAGTAGCGGCGTAAAAGTGAGACTGTCTTCCCGACAATGTTGTAACAGGCTTTGAAGCGTTGCAGCCACCCGCTACTTGCGGCGACGTTTTGTGCTTGGTGGATGAACGCGAAGTCCTTTGCTTTCTGTTGAAGCATCGGCCTGACGCCGGAATGTTCCGAGCCCTTGCGTCCATAAACCACTTGTGAAGTGATCTTTCCACCTTTTTGAAGGCCGGTGTCCGAACACGGCGTGCGCTGGAGTGCTTGCTTTGTTCAGCCTTCGGTTTGATGTCACTTTTCGTCTTCAGCAGCGTGCTCAAAGTGCTTCGCAATATGTTGTATGCTTCGGCAATGCTGGACTTCTTTTCTCCTTTTTCAACGCGGCGGATGATTTCAAGCTTTGTCGCGAACGTCAGCGACGTACGTTTCTTTACGATTGTTGCCATCGCCACATGCGGTTGACGCAACGTCGGAGGAACGAACCCGGAGCCACGAAACTGCACAGGGCTTGAAAAGAGTGATGCTGGCGATAGGATTGAGCTGACTGGACTGAGTCCGAATGTCGCCGAATCTGGATGGCGTTCCCGGCACCACAGGCATAAAGCTTTATGCGGGCATGCGCTTGAATAAAAGTCGCAAACGCCTGCTGCGCCACCGCTATCCTACGATATGTTGCGGGAAAGCCCGTGTTCCAAAACTTACTCGATCTAACTCTAGGGTAAAGGTGGTTGTCGAAAACCTACCCGCGTCCAGCGTTTCTCTATTTTTGATGTCGCGTGACATAATCCGCCAGGGTAACTCGTATCCATTTGAGTAGGTTTGGAACGCAGCCTCAGTGTGTCGCGCTCGTGTATGCTATGCGCCGTTTAGTTGCTGCACTCGGAGTATCAAACTCGGAGCGTCGGAGTAGGAGGAGTAAAAGAGCACCGACTTAACGCGCCCACTGCCACAGATACGGTACGCCGCCAACGACGGTTTGGCGGGATGGCGGATGGCTGCGACTGCTGCTGGCGGCAGCTGCCACGACTCACTCGCTGTCGCGGAAGCGCAACGAGAAGGCACGTGATCTGTACCGAGTCTTCCCAAAATTCTCTGCCGTCGTGGCGCTGTACGCTTTGCAACAGGTCTATTAACCACTAGTTTTGGTTTCAATTCACAGTACTATCAGTACTATGTCACGACCCACTGCTCGCATTTTCAATTTTGGAACTTCGAAGATATGTACAATAGTGTAGATGTTGCCGAGCAATAAAAGAAAAAGGCTTCGGTGCCTTTTTTTCTGTTCCAGATTTGCTGTTAAAATGATACAAGTCGCAAATACAAGTAGACATGTTACGGCTCACGGTACCCATCCCCGACATGTTGGTGCAAATTTGTCCCAATCCAAAAGCCCCCAGTTACCTGGCACGTCGTTCCAGCAGGCGTGATTGTCATTGCCTTCAGTGCCTCGCACCATTGCTTCAAACATTGCAGCCGGAGGCAGCGACAGCACTGGCCGGTCTCTTGCCCTGTCGCTGTCGCAGAGATTTGTCACCACTGTCTCCATGTGGTCTGCCGCCGCTCCCACAAGAATGAGTGAGGGGCTCATCGGCCGGCTTGTTCGTGGCCCACCTCCTGTGACAGAAACCAAAGAATTTGAAGCTCAGATTGGAGAGAGTGAACAATGTATGGGACGAACAATTCAAAGAGCACACTGAATTTTCGAAACGCCTCCGTGCGAGATAAAAACAATTGTTAAGGGGACTAGAGCGAACCTAACGAAGAGAAAATCTAGCACAACCCAGTGGAGGCCCACCTGGAACCTTCTTATGGGCAATTGAATGCTGGGCACTTTGTTAGAATAGGCTTCCGGCAAGATGCGCGAACCTCATTTGTTTTCAGTGACGATTGTAAAAAAAAAAAATGTCAATAACGCCAAATGTTTTACAAAAAAATATGTCAAGAAAAAAGCAAAGAAGTAGGCCCACTTTGGATCGAACCTGGATCGGCTGCATGCGTATGAAGCGAACTTTGCTACGCTACAGCTTTGAACAACTCGTTTTGAAAATTCGTTTGATACGAGACCCGGAAAGGAGCACGACGTCGTGCACATAGCATTGTTCTGGTCGAAAAGACTTCTCTCCGATGTTTACTTTTCACACATCGGGAACGGTTTACCAAATATGCAAATTGTCGACTTACCCGTGGCGTGGATGTCTCTCGTCTCGTCGGACTTGGTTTTTTTGTATCTGGATTTTTCGTTCACCCAACGCTTCTTAAGTTGCTTAGCGCTTCGTGGGCGGACGTTTGGCTGGCTGTTATACTCGGTGCTGAGTTTCTCCCAAGCTTTAAGTTTAGCCTCCTTCGAGTAGTTATTTGTCTTCTTGTTTTCAAGAACTCGCGCATGTTTCGTTACGAGCGCTTGGAGGAGCGCCTTCTCCTCCGCAGTATAAATAAAACGAGCCCCTGCCCGCTCTTCGGCATCGGCCATTTCCGAGTCGTTGCCGTTGGGGTCCTCCATGATTTGTCGTGCGAGGCGGCGAGGCGACGAAGCAGGGCTGCACGGTAGACAAAGGGCGGCGAAAGCAAGAAAAAACGAGACGAAATCGACAAACCGTGAGATAGACGACTGTCGACGAGAGAACGACAAGACGCAGCTAGCGAATGCGCTTGTTGCCAGACAAGGTAACGACTTTGTCCGTTTTGCCGCTCAAACACGTCTAAACTTTACGCTGCCTTAATAAAACTTCGTAGTTCACTAATTCGATGTTTGTATGGTACACGTTTTTAGATAACACGAACGAATATATTTACTTTTCACGTGAAAATGGTGTTTTAAATAAAACCTTTGGCTATAATCTCGCTCCCAGACGTCCTCAAGCTTGTTGGAGTGGAGAACGGAATCTCGAGTTCGAGTACAGTTCGAGTGAGTGCCGATTCGCGTCTGTGAATACCAATGGCACTTCGAGTGGAGTCGCGCGTCCATACTCCACTCAAGTCGAGTCGAGTTTGGAGTCGAGTAGGGGAATGTTTATGAATACGGCGGTTAAATGTAAACATTTCGGCAGAACTCCGCCTAGTAAGTTTAGCAATATGAAAGGGGTAGATAATATTGAATATATTTCTGATATAACATAAGCTTATATATATATATATATATGTATATAAACGAATATGTGCAGATGAATGAACCGTACTTAATCCAATGAATTAAAGAATCGAAGTTTTCAGGAACCCGCCGAAAGCCAAAAATTGGCGGAGCCAGGATTTGAACTCTGGGCCTCCCAATGTCCGGTCGGGTGTGCTAACCACTACACCACTCCACCTTAGCTTTCTGGCGTTTCCTACCTGTCTTATTAATGCACAAGAAACGAAATGTGTCCAATCGGAGGTGTTCTGGAAACACACGCCGCCGCGTGGAACGCGGTACGACGCTTAGTGTCACGTGGTACGTGCTCGTTTATATACATATATATATATATATATACATATATACATATATATATATATACATATATATTTATATACATATATATATATATATACATATATATACATATATATATATGTATATATATATATATATATATATATATATATATATATATATATATATATATATATATATATATATATATATATGTATATATATTTCCATGTTTTCGGAGCTTTTTTGGTTTTTTTTTCATTTGGGGGTATTTTTTACGAGTTAATTTATTTTTACTGATTCGGTGTTTTTTGTGTAGATTTGTTATGACTTAAACCGAAGTACACAAAAACAGCGAATCTGCAGGGAAAATTAAACCCACAAAAAATTCTCCCGAATTCGAGAAAAAATAAACACCGAAAACACGGAACCTTAATTATATTGGATTTTGTTACATAGTAATATATTGTGTTATATAATGATATAGACTGTATAATATATAGGCTATATAAGCCATAAGCAATACTTTCTATCATACCATTCCAGCTAAATATACAACTAAATAGAAACAAGAGAAGATTATAAAATAATTAAAGACGTTTACAAGTCTCTGTAGTACCGAATTAGAGTGCAGCTCTTGAGGAGGAGGTGGGGAAGATCCGGAGAAGAGGATGTGCCCCTTTTTCCCTTCACACCCTCCCCCCTCCTTCTCTCCTAGTCCCCTCCCATCTAGTGAGAAATTTACCAATATTTTCACACTAAATTTAGCAGAAATGTAGCGAATTTTTTCTCTGAATTTAGCGGGGAAATTTGATTGGTCCTGAGGTCACGTGACGTCAATTTCCTCCCTAAATTTTGCGGTAAAATTTTTTCGATAATTTTAGTAAGTTTAACGCGATGTCACACGTGACATCACGTGTGACGTGACGAGGACGAAATGTTGCCGCTGAGTTTGGCGAGAACATTTTTCCGGCAAGAGGTAACGAACAAGTTTGCCTGCTTAATTTAGCGGAAAAGCTTTAAAGCTAAATTTTGTGGAAGACTTTTCCCGTTTTGAGTGGCGTCACGTGTGACGTCAGTATGGGGACCATCCCATAATGGGGAGCGTGGTTACGCCGACGGCGACGGCGACGTCGCTCAATCCGGAAACGGGCGCCTAAGGGCTGCGCTTCCCTAAAACGAAGTACAGCAATTTCAAACTTATTAGAGCGCAGCTCTTAGGGGCCCGTTCCCGGCTTGAGCGGCGTCGGCGTCGGCGTCGGCGTAACCAAGGTCACCCCAAGGTCACGCGACCCCATAAGGTCATCCCAAGGTCACGCGGCTCCCAAGGTCACCCTAAGGTCACGTGACCCCCAGAGGTCACGTGACCCCGCCCCCAGGGTCACGTGACCCCCAAGGTCACGTGACACCCAAAGTCACGTGACCCCCCGAGGTCACGTGACCCCCCCCCCCCGAGGCCACGTGACCACCCCCCAGGGTCACGTGACCCCCCCGCCGAGGTCACGTGACCTCCCCGATGACGTCATCGTCACCGATGACGTCACCGGCATCCACATCGTCATCATCACTGATGACGTCATCAGTGACGTCACTGATGACCTCACAGGCATCGTCATCGTCATCATCACTGATGACGTCATCAGTTACGTCACTGATGACGTCACCGGCATCCGCATCGTCATCGTCATCATCACTGATGACGTCATCAGTGACGTCACTGATGACGTCACCGGCATCCGCATCGTCATCGTCATCATCACGGACGACGTCATCAGTGACGTCACTGATGACATCATCGGCATCATCACGTGACCCCCAAGGTCACGTGACCCCCCTCCCAGGTCACTTCACCCCCCAGTACCCTTCCCTCCTCCTCCTCTAGAGCTGCGCTCTAATTCGGTGTTACAGGGAGTTGTAAACGGCTTTCACTTTTTCATGAATGCTCAAAGCAGTGAATGGTGTTAACTGAGTTTATAAACAGTTGATTGCTAATAATTGATACAACATAGGCATGAAGGTAGTTTCATTTAAAGAAGTCTTACGGAGGAATGAAGACAAGTCAGGCCACCTACTTCAAACTGATGGTCAATGTGCAGTGTATTATAAAGACGCGTTGCCCCTGGCTAAGAAGCCAGACTTTGTGACCCCAAGCATCCGTACTTCCAAACCCTGATTTTACAATTCTATGTTTATGTAAAAATGTCGCTCGATTTCGCTGGAGTCTAATATCCTAAACGCGGTGCGCCTGCGTTTCATTATAATACTCCAACCACATAAAAAAATTAAAGGGCAATTAGCCGCATGTCACTTGCGAATCGACAAAGTAAGATGATCTTCTGATCACTGGAATACAATTGAGCTGAATGTCGTCCATACTGTAGCCCACCATAACAAGGGGGCCCAGCAGAAATTCGGCAGAAACGTGACGTCCAAGGCAGAAAAGCAATGCTTTATTAATTTTTTTCTTAAAGAGACCGTAGTGTCACCAATATAACAGTTGGCAATTATAAGCCAGCATGTTTTCCTTAATCAAGGTTTAAAAACACAACTAGTGATGTGACTAGTCTCAAGCAGCATTAACGGCATTCCCATTCTAGACGCTTACTGTGGGCAGTTGGCAGATTAAGGATAAAATAATTAAAATGGCTATATGTTTTACTCGTATTAGCCGAAAAAATCAAAACTAAGAAAAAATGCTACCTCTAAGCACAATTTACGCAGGTCATCAAATGAATCGTTAATCCTCGGCATCTGGCGCTTATTAAGACGTTAAAGAGCAGGTTGCTTGTTCTATGTTCTTACGAATGGTGTAATCACTAAGAGGTTAAAAAACGCAGGCTTCAGGATTCTGATTTCCTGATTTGATGCCGCAATCTTATTTGCGGAGGGCGATAAAAGTATTTTCGAGAGTAGCCATGCCCGCGCCCAGGCACGGAACAAGAGAAGTAACGTGTTTTAATATAAAAAAGTGTTACTTTACCATGTTTAATTACCGTTTCTCATCTTCTTCTAGGCTGGATCTTGCAGAACATGAAAGTGGCAAGCTTTCCAACAGCGTCGTGGGTACGAATAGACGTTCAACGCCGATGTTGAATTCATAAAGAAAAAGACCGTAATTTTTTCTGCATACGCTTGAAAACAGACCTTTCTGTATAGACTGGCACCGTAACTTATACATCTCCAAGACTTGGAACCACCTTAAGAAATTACTCTATTTGTCTATTGAAAAATGCAGCTCTATGGATGCTTTCGAGCGCTCACCCCGTAATCAAGTTGATAGAAATACGAAAATGGTACAGACATTCCCGAAGTTAGTTGAATACACTCAGCATTAAATTAATAATACAAATATATTATTAAATGTTACAAAGAAGCAGCCATCTAGATAAGGGGAAAAATTAGAAAGCTAACAAATTGGTTACTATCTGTGTGCACAAACTCTACCTCTGCCGATAACGCCGTTATTGTGAGATCGATCTTCAAATATACTTTAGTCGGGACTCTTTCGGCGCATGCCCCGTGAAGTAACGTATGTCACGAAGGTACAACCGGTTTTAGTTTACAATAAAAACGATTTTGATTAGAAAGAAGACAGTGAATCCAACCTGGTCGGTGAGAACCACCGTGGTTGTTTTAGTGTTCCGTGAGATACTCGTCCGATTTAGGTACACCTTTAGAGCACAAAATCCAAAATGCCACTTTTCCGCAGTGTCCAAACCGATAATCTGACATTCACATAACTATCCGATCGGCGCTCGAACCTGCATCATCACGCCACCTTCACGATCGCTGATATTGTCACGGGTGGTGACCAAAAATAACAAATAAACAGGAAGAAATAAACGTTTAATGTGGCGAACTTGTGCCAAAAATAAAGGAGTACAAAAGATAATAATAGAGCGTCGTGGGCGTCGAAGTCGGCGTGGCAGCAGAGTCGAACGCTGGGGCGAGACTGACTCCGCTCGCCTTGCGGAATCCCTTATGTACCCTCGTGGGTTTCTGGATCGTTCGGCGTAGAAGGTTCGGTGTGTAGAACATTCTAACCTCGAATCAGCAAGACGGTTCTCGAATTCACTAGAACATCAAATTACACTGTCAACAAAAATGTGTAGTCGCGGCCAGGAATCGAACCCTGGCCTTCTGCGTGGGAGGCAAGCGCGATAACCGTTAGGCCACGCGCGCGCTGCCTAATTGTCCAGCTGCGCGCGCGGCATTACTCCCCCCTTTAAAAAGTGCATCGTTTCGATGCAACCCAAAACAAAACAAAGCACATAAAAAGAACGGCAAACTAAAGAGTCGCTTGAAACACATAAGATCCACAGTCCTATCGAGCGTAGTACGGCTTCAGGCGCACGACGTGGACGACTTCAGGTCGTGGTGGGCGGCGTGATGATGTTCTTGTTCCGTCGGGCATCACCTCGTAGTTCAGCTCGCCGAGGCGACGAAGTACCTTGTATGGTCCAAAGTACCGTTTCAGCAGCTCCTCACTGAGGCCGCGGCGACGGATGGGCGTCCACACCCACACCCTGTCTCCGGGCTGGAAGTGAACGTCCCTGCGACGAAGGTTGTAGCGGCCCGCGTCGACGCGTTGCCGGTCTTGAATCATGAGTCGGGCGAGCTGGCGGACTTCTTCGGCGCGTTGAGCAACCGCCTGGGCGTCGTCGCTCTCATTGTCAGATGGCTCATGGGGCAGCATTGCGTCCAGCGTGGTCGTTACCTTCCGACCATGTACCAGCTGGAAAGGGGTGAATCCAGTGGTCTCCTGAACCGCCGTATTGTAGGCGAACGTGACGTAGGGCAACACCTCGTCCCACGTCTTGTGCTCTACGTCGACGTACATAGAGATCATATCGGCGATTGTCTTGTTGAGTCGCTCGGTCAGCCCGTTGGTCTGCGGGTGGTATGGAGTGGTTCGACGATGGCCGGTGCCACTGAGACGAAGGATCTCTTGCGTCAGCTGGGCCATGAACGAAGATCCGCGATCTGTAATCAGAACTTCGGGAGCGCCGTGCCGGAGGACGATGGACTCGATGAAAAACTTGGCGACTTCCACAGCAGTCCCTGAAGGAAGAGCTTTCGTTTCGGCGTACCGCGTGAGATAATCTGTGGCGACGACGATCCAGCGGTTCCCCGACGTCGAAGGCGGAAAAGGACCAAGTAGATCCATTCCGATCTGCTGGAAGGGTGTAGTTGGAGGAGAAATGGGCTGCAGAAGTCCGGCCGGCCTCGTCGGCGGTTTCTTGCGTCGCTGGCACTCGTGGCATGATCGTGTGTATAGGTGGACGGTCTTGGGGAGCTTCGGCCAGTTATACTTTTCACGAATACGGGCCAGTGTCCGGCTGTAACCAAGGTGTCCGGATGTCGGGTGGTCGTGGCAGGCTTGGAAGATCTCCTCTCGAAGGTCACTCGGGATTACCAGCAACCACGGTGTGTTGTTGTCGCCGAAGTTCTCTTTGTAGAGTACACCTTGCCGGATGGCGAAGGTCGGCAGTACTCGTGAGAAGACACGTGGCACGGTACTCCTGCCCCCTTCCAGGTGCTCGATTAATGCGCGCAGCTCAGGATCGTCCCGTTGACGTCGTGCCATATCGTCGGTGTTCACTGCTCCTAGGAAGCACTCGTCGTCGTTGTCGTCGCTGCAGCCGGAAGGGGTTTCGACGGGGGCTCTGGACAGGCAGTCGGCGTCGCTGTGCTTGCGGCCTGACTTATAGACCACTGTCATGTTGAACTCTTGTAGTCGAAGACTCCATCGAGCGAGGCGTCCTGACGGGTCCTTCAGCTTCGCAAGCCAGCAGAGCGAGTGGTGGTCCGTGACTACACGGAACGGGCTCCCGTACAAGTACGGACGAAACTTCGTTACTGCCCAGACGACCGCAAGGCATTCTTTCTCAGTTGTGGAGTAATTTTTCTCCGCCTTGGACAATGTCCGACTTGCGTATACGGTGACTCGCTCGATGCCTTCTTGCACTTGGACTAGTACTGCGCCCAGTCCCGCGTTACTTGCGTCCGTGTGAATTTCTGTTTCCGCATCCTGGTCGAAATGTCCAAGAACAGGAGGAGTCTGGAGTCGTCGTTTCAGTTCGTCGAATGCCTGCTGTTGCTCCTCGGCCCATTCGAACTTCTCGGCGTCCTTCGTGAGATTCGTAAGTGGTGCGGAAATCCTTGCGAAATCCCGAACGAAGCGTCGATAATAGGCACAAAGCCCAAGGAATCTTCGCACGGCCTTCTTATCTGTCGGCGCTGGAAATGCCGCGACGGCGCGAGTCTTCTCGGGGTCTGGGCGGACGCCTTCGTTACTAACCACGTGGCCAAGGAACTTCAGTTCGTCATAGGCGAACCGGCACTTTGACGGCTTGAGTGTGAGTCCGGCGGTCTGAATGGCTTAAAGAACAGCTCGGAGTCGTCTCAAGTGCTCGTCGAAGTCAGCTGAAAATACTACGACGTCGTCAAGGTAGACGAGACAACTCTGCCACTTCAGCCCTGCCAGTACGGTGTCCATGACACGCTGGAAAGTTGCTGGAGCCGTGCACAGTCCGAAGGGCATCACCTTGAATTCGTACAGCCCATCTGGCGTGACGAAAGCTGTCTTCTCTCGGTCCCGTTCGTCGACTTCGATCTGCCAGTAGCCGCTCTTCAGGTCCATCGATGAGAAGTATCGAGAGTGGCGCAGCCGGTCTAACGTGTCGTCGATTCGGGGGAGTGGGTAGACGTCTTTCTTCGTCACCGCGTTCAGCTGCCGGTAGTCCACGCAGAACCGAAGCGTTCCGTCCTTCTTCTTAACCAGTACGACTGGAGAGGCCCACGGACTGCTTGATGGCTGGATTATGTCGTCGTTCAGCATCTCTTGAACTTGCTCCTGGATCACCTCCCTTTCTTTAACGGAGACTCTGTACGGTGATCTATGCACAGGGCGCGCGTCGTCCTCGGTAATGATGCGGTGCTTCGCAACGGCTGTTTGGCGTACGTTCGACGACGTCGCGAAGCAGTCACGGTATTCGGCGAGGAGGTTAATCAGCTGCCGTCGTTTCGGGTTCGGAAGCTTAGGGTCGATGTCGAGTTGCGCTGGCGACGTACCGTCTTGCTGAGGTGGTGAGGATTCATCAGTAATGGCGGCGATTTCGGCGGAGTTTCGGAGATCCTCGACGTGGCCAACGGCTGCATCTTTTGTGAGGTGTTGCGTTTCATTCCGGAAGTTCGTCACGAGGGCCACAGTCCGCCCATCCTGAAGTTCAGCTACTCCCCTTGCGACGCCTATGCCTCTTCCCAGGAGCAATTGGAGGCTTCCCTCGAGAAGAACTTCGCCACAGGAAGCTTCATCAATCCCGACAAGTACGAAAACACTCGACCGCGGTGGTAGGTTTACGTGGTTTGCGAGGACTCGGACCGTGGGTGACGTCGCTTGGGGTTCCTCCGCTGGTGGAGCAGGTTTTCGTAGCGTCAGCCGGTTTGTTCCGAGGTCGATGACGGCGCCATACTCGCAGAGAAAGTCCATTCCGAGGATAACGTCCCTCGAACAGTCTTGCAGAACGACGAACTTGACAGGGCACGTTTCACCGTGGATCTCGACGCGAGCAGTGCATCTCCCGACTGGTGTGATGAGATGTCCTCCGGCGGTTCGTATTTGGGGTCCTTCCCACGGCGTCATGACTTTTCGAAGGCGGCGGGAGAGCCTCCCACTCAAGACTGAGTAGTCTGCTCCGGTGTCCACGAGTGCCGATGCGTCGTGGCCGTCGATGACGACGTTTAGGTTGTTGGACACCGTTGCAGGGGCGTCGTAGCGATGCGTGGCGTCGGGAGTGTGGGAGCGCTCCGGCGTTCTTGGAGGCTCTTTACTCGGGTCGTCTTCGGCAACGGCACCTCCAGGCGTTGCCGCACTTAGTTTTCCCGACGATATAGGGGGGACAGGCTGTCACGGCGCGACCGACGGAAAGGCGACGCGGAACGTCGGGGGGATGGAGAACGGGAACCTCGTGGTGCGGTGGGCGCTGGTGACGGAGGGCGACGGAGGTATTCCTCGATGTCCCTTGGTCGTTCTCCAAATCGAGGTCGACGGTCGTTTGGAGCGAATCCTCGCAGGCCGAGCTGGCGGTAGGGGCACCTCCGGTAAACGTGGTCAGCCTCCCCGCAGTGGAAGCACACCGGGCGTCCGTCATCCGTGCGCCACACGTCGGTCTTTCGAAGTCCACGCTGCTCTTGGCGCGGCGCGTACTGCGGCGAAGAGACTTCTCGTTGGGGTGCAGATGGGTACTGCCGAGCAATAGGAGGCTGCTGACGACGAACAACGGCAGCATAGGTCACCGCTGGTGGTTCCGGTGCGGCGTCGGCGAGAACGTCTGGCTGGAGCGCTTGCTGGACCTCTTCTCGAACAATCTCGGCGATCGAGAGTGAAGCTGGACGTTCGGTGGCAGGTATCAGCTTCTTCAGTTCTTCACGGACGATGTCCCGGACTATTTCTCGGATCTCTTGAATATTGGGGCTGAGGGCGCAGCTTGACGGCGTGGGTGCTGCGACGGCAGGGGCTCGATGAAAGTGAGCGGCTCGTGCTTGCAGGGCCCGTTCAATGTTGGTCGCCTCTGTTACAAACGTCTCGACGGTGGTCGGCGGGTTGCGGACAAGGCCTCCGAAGATGTCATCTCGTACGCCTCGCATCAGGATCCGCAACTTCTTTTCGTCGGTGGCTTCAGGGTCGGCGCGAGTGACCAGGCGCAGGACATCCTCGACGAAACTGGTGATGGTCTCGTTTGCGCCCTGGGTTCTCATTCGAAGAAGGTCCTCGGCCCTCTCCCGTCGATACTGGTTAGTGAAAGTTCGCCTCAACTCATTCTTACAGGCGGTCCACGAGATCAATGATGTCTCCCGATTCTCGAACCAGTGCCTGGCCGTTCCTTCGAGCGCGAAGTAAAGGTTCTGCAGGCGCTGGTCCTCCGTCCATATCGGTTGTGCTGGGCCACCCGCTCGTATTGTTGAAGCCAGTCCTCGACGTCTTCGTGGGCGTCCCCGTGGAATGGCGTCGGAGTCCGGGGTGCGACTGGTAGGTAGATGAAGGCAGGAGCGGCCGGGGTCTGTGACTGCTGGCCGTCCATCGTCGGCTTCGTTGGCTGCTTGGTCCTGGGTGGCAGAAGTCCGTATTCCGGGTGTAGACCTTGGGTGCGGCGACTGGTCCGAGTTTCAGGTTCCGCGTCGGGTGGTCTTCTCACCGGGCTCGTAATGGGGCTTGCACTGCGGGCCCTGGGAGGGGAACGCTGCACGGGCATGCGCTACCCCGCACCTCCACCAAAATTTCACGGGTGGTGACCAAAAATAACAAATAAACAGGAAGAAATAAACGTTTAATGTGGCGAACTTGTGCCAAAAATAAAGGAGTACAAAAGATAATAATAGAGCGTCGCGGGCGTCGAAGTCGGCGTGGCAGCAGAGTCGAACGCTGGGGCGAGACTGACTCCGCTCGCCTTGCGGAATCCCTTATGTATCTCCCCTCGAGAAAAAAAAAATAAAGGAGTGCAAAAGATAATAATAGAGCGTCGCGGGCGTCGAAGTCGGCGTGGCAGCAGAGTCGAACGCTGGGGCGAGACTGACTCCGCTCGCCTTGCGGAATCCCTTATGTACCCTCGTGGGTTTCTGGATCGTTCGGCGTAGAAGGTTCGGTGTGTAGAACATTCTAACCTCGAATCAGCAAGACGGTTCTTGCATTCACTAGAACATCAAATTACACTGTCAACAAAAATGTGTAGTCGCGGCCAGGAATCGAACCCTGGCCTTCTGCGTGGGAAGCAAGCGCGATAACCGTTAGGCCACGCGCGCGCTGCCTGCTTGTCCAGCTGCGCGCGCGGCAATATTCCGCGAATCGTGATAATTACCGCGTTTCTTATTGCTAGAAAAATCGAGGTGCGGAAATTATCAATAAAAAGTTGAGACTGATGCACGAAAACCGAAGTCACTCTGGCGTCTCGCGCGTCATCGCCGCTGGTGTGACTTGGTGCCTCATTTTGTCGTCAGGTATATGTTTTTTTTTCAACTCTGCAATCTCTCTATAGCGTGAAGTCTGATCAATTTCTACGATCTATCGTGTGGCTCATCCGTCGTAAATAGACAATGCATCTGCAGTCTTAATGGCAATCTATACACCGTATATAGCTACACTTCAGGAGGCATATCAATGAGTTTTATGAGTTTTAAACATATAGGCTTTTATAGGCCTATTCTTCTCGGCCAGGGGCGCTACAGTCCACCAGACTCCACCACAAAAGAGGTGCATGCCTCTGGTACCATCCGGGATACGTGACCATTTAATTAAAGTGCCTGGTACGCGTCTTCGACTGGTGTGTTTACCACGTCAGAAAAAGCGGTCCCTCGGTTTCCGCCTGATAACGTCATAGAAGTGTCATGCTGTCGCCGGTCGTGATCCTGGCGGAGTCCCAACAGCTGTGGTGTAAGTGGCCGACACCTATTCTGCTGAATGTCGGGCTCCCCAGTGTGTCAGTAGGCGGAAGCTTTCGCAGCCAGAAGTTGGGACGCCATGACGACAGCGGCACTTGCGTTCGGTTGTGTTACTCGCAGCTTCTCGTTAACATGTCTATGACCAACCGCCAGGATCACGACATGCAACACCATGACACTTCGGCTTCTGTGACGTCATTTGTTGCTACGAAAGGACCACTTTTGACGTATGGCCAGCATAGGACGCTAGACACACCAGGCTGTGGAACAGAAAAGGAAAAACATTTTAGTCGAAGGAAGAGACACAAAAGGGAACGTCCCAAATTCAGCTATCTGGTTTATTAATAAGGCATCCTACACACTAAACATTTTCACGCCCTTATTGGTGTAAATGGCATGGGTCACAACTCACCCCCTTATTGGTGAACAAAAACGCCCTAGAAAAATGGTGTTATTTCTCACACCCTCAAAAACCGGTGTAATCCCTTACACCCTACACAGAAAGGAGTGATTCTGCTCTACACTTATTTATTAGGGTGTGATGGCAGCAGTACACCCTACCAAAAACGTGTACTGCAGCTAGAAGAGCATGGTGGGTAAACCCCGAGACTAGTGACAAAAAAATTGGGAAAACACAATACTGTCTCAAAATGTCTTGAGACGTGTTGTGTTGTCCCGATTTTTTGTCCTAGTCTTGGGTTTTTTTCACCATGATCCTTCACCAGCTCGCCTGCGCAGTAACTCTCACTTCATTCAGCTACAAGAAGTTATACTAAATGTGTAACACAGCACTTCATCAAAAAGTATTTACGAAGAAATGATTGCTAACAAATTGAAACATGTGGAACACTTTATTTTTTGAATCCAGAAAAAAACGTGCATGGACCTCATCTTCTTTCGCGAATTCGCGAGAAACCCATCTCAAACCTCAAATGCTGGCATTTGTGACCTAGTGTTAAGTTTTTGTGACAAAGCTACAAAATTCTTAGAGGCTTAAAATAAATGCACTCAAACTTTAAATAAGGCTTTCCTTCGCCTAAACCTACTTTAAAGCTTTCTAGCTCTGCTGACGTTGGCAAAACTCGACAGGCTGGCAGAGACGGAACGACCGGGAGTTGATTGAGGCGTAAGCAGCAGTTCATGCTTGTAAACAGTAAAATGGTCTATTGAGACGGAAGCAGGACTACTACCAGAAGCATGCTTGCAGAGTACTTACAAATAAAACACCGATCTCATGTAATCCGTGATAGTTGCATAATCCGGTTCGGGCACCACAGAAAAATTCGCAAACACAACGTCCAGGATGAAGGCGGTTGCTCACATTCAACGGAACTCTCGCCGTCGCCGATGAGCAGCTCTCTGTCGTGATAGATGCACAATCCGACTAGGGCAGCACAAAACTACGCAAACACAATGTCGAGGATGAAGGCGGTCGATCACAATCAGCGGAAGTCTCACGAGCGCCGACGAGCAGTTAGTTCTTTGTCGAAACGCGTCCAACAAACACAGCACAATAATTCTATGGACTCCGACGAAATTCACAAATATTACCAAAAAATTAGTATGAACGTATTCCGGCCGTTCAAGACGAAAAACCATGGCTGCGACTGCAACGCACGAAAAACAGAAGAACACTGACGCCTGACGGAAGCTTTTTAGAAACCGGACCTACGTGGCCCCTACACTCACCGTAATTTGGAATACGGCAAAGACTTCGGCCCCAGTGAGCCCATCAGCGCGTCGGAGCGAGTCACGTGACATATTATAGTCCAAGCGTCCCTGTCCCACGGAGAACGGTCACGTGTTACACACCACCCCTCTGATTTGCTAGAAGCGGCCTTCGCACTCGCTCACAGCCACACGAAGACACAAAAGAAGGTGTGGAGGCTTATCAGAAGACGAGGTCAAAGAGGGGTGGACAAAGCAGCTAATCTCCATCTGCGGCTTTGTATAAGCCACCTGGGCTGCCCAAGGAGGGTCGCAAAATGGGACACGTCAGGACTTGCTTCACGCAGTGGCGTGCGTGCTCTGATGCCGACCGCGAAATCACGAAATAAATAACACAAAACAAATTCGAACGCATGAAACAAGAGATGCAATTTCACCCGTACGAAAAAAGAAAAAAAAAGGAAAAAAAAAAGCGTCGGGAGGCTAGATATTTTGGTGTCAACTAAGGATCGCGTACTATAGCCGGGGTGTCATAAATTCGGCACTTTTGATTGTCTTGCGGAATTGTTTCGTTAGAACTACACACAAAAATAAAATCTCAGTGAAGGTGCTATAAGTAGTGCGAGGGCCAGTCAGGTGAGTTTGTAATACACGAAATGAGGGCGCCACGGCCCATAGTTTGTTCAGTGGTTCAGCGCAGGAGGTCTTTCTTTGGTTAAAAGTAAGCAGATTCCGTTTTGCTTCATCTTGTTTTTCTTTTCTTTTTTAACGTCGGATTTTAGGCGGTTAAGAAATAGACATACCTCGCCGGCATAGGCCATTCATGCGGGAATCTTGACGCTCAACCAAAAACGGCATCGCCTACGGTATGTCAGGATGGCGTCGCCGCGACCCATCCTTTTTTTCACAGATATTGGCTGGACCAAAATGGTAACGGCGCAATTTTTCATATTTGATCCTATATCGGCGCAATGCTGTGTGCTGTTTGGGTTGTATATTGACACGTCTTCGTTCATCTTTTGCGAGTGGAGATGTTTTGTTTTTAAGTCGAAGTTGAACTGATGAAACTGACGCACACGCGACACGTAATTTTCGGCTCCTCTCGGATGAAGAGTTCGATCGGAGTTGCAAAAACTATACTCCATCACTTCCTAACCATACGCGACTTCGTGTAGCGATTAATTATACTGGATGTTTATACCGCCGTACATCAGCAACAGTTTCAGCAAAGCAATAAGCATTAACGGATATGAAATCATGGGTGTATTAGACTGGCATCACCATAACGCCCCTTTCACACCGTGTTAATACAGGGCGTATAATTCGCCCATACACCCTTTTTACACGATTTCAGACGCCATCGCAATAAGCGAGGTCGTAAAAAGGGTGTGGAAGGGATGAAAAACATCAGCACACCCTTTTTACACCCACCGATATTCAAATATCGTGTAAATGAAGTGTAAGAAGGGTGTTTTTCCTAACTTACACCCTTTTTACACGATTATGGGTGTTATAATGTTTAGTGTGTATATATACCCTGAGAGTCACTCTCAGCCACATTCTACGCAGAGATCTTCTTTGTTGATATCATTTTCAAATACAAAGGACATACAGATTCACAAGAGACCAAGCGGTCAAACCCACAATACCATCATTGTCAACTACCTTCTACGCAGAGATATCCTTTGTTGTTTACATCTTTTGCACCCGAGTTTGAGGTGTTAAACGACATGATTAGCTGACGGGAATCGTCGTCCTAACTTCCAATCATGCACGATCCACGAAAGTAAACTAGCGTCTCTCGGCGTCCCTCGGCGTCTATTCATGTGCACCAGCAGAGCGTTTGAAAGGACGCAAGGAATTCCTTATGTCTTTACGTATCTTGCTAGAAGATTAACTTGAAAAGTCACGCAATCTTATATATGAGGTTCATGTCTCAAAAATGAACGCGTTTTTGTTGTATTTTTTATATTTCGTGTTTAATATTTTTAACGTAAAAGAATACCCCGTGTTAAAGCTGCTTGCCTTTCACATTCGTGATATAAGAGAGTGTGCTTAGTATCCAAAACTTTAAATGTCGAATGTGTTACCTGCAGGCTTTGCCCACCTCGGGGGAGTGTGCGAGGCTCATCTGCGTGTTGCCGAATCAGAAGACGTGCCGCATACACACAGCATGGTCCCTATTTTGTCGCACGAATTCGGGCACTCGTGAGTACTCGCCTTCAAATGGCCCGTGGCGCGTTTTCGTCTTGCGCCAGGGTTTACAAGTTACATTTTATCCTTCCATTCTGTAAACGTCATTTCGCGTGACTGGATCACAAACTGTACTACCATATTCAATCGTTGGTAATGTCGGTGACTTGTATTCAATTACCTTAATTGAAATATAGACATCAAATTTTAACACAACGCTATAGACGCGTTTTTAGTGTTTCTTGATCCCTGAATGGGCGTCCAAATTTGACGCACTCCAGCGGTTCTTCCGTTTCTCATCATCCGCGTTTTTGGCGCCACTGCGTTACCACTTGCACTGTTGTGCAAGTGGTAACTTTAACGTACCCCACGCCTACCACCTACTCCAAGATTTTTTTGTTGTTTTTTAATATTTATTTAGTAGTTTTAATCACCTGGTTTTTATTTAAAACCATATGTTTATTTTCACAAATTAAAAAAAGTAATCAATAACACTTAGTTGAATATTTGGCTGTTCATATTATGTCCCCTTGGCCGTGCAGTTCACCTTCGCAAAGTGCATTAGTTCACGTTTTACGATTTTGTTAATCTGTTCGATTCAAACACCCGGTATTTGCATGCAACTCTAACACTATTACGCCACATGAATATAAACATGGTGCCTGGATCATGATTTCATTTCACGAGCATGTCACTAGCAGATATCCTAAATTTAATTTTATCGTAAAACGTTTTTTGGCAAGGGGTTCGGCATTTCGTGAAGTCTGAATAGGTAAAAGCGTGGCCGCGAGGATCGACACTGATTGATTGACGGGTTGGAGACGAGGGTGAGGTGCTCGAAGCGAGTTGGTTAACGGGCAGGTCACGTGACCAAAAGGGTAGGCGTGGAGGAATGAGCTAAGCGGAGGGGGGGGGGGGGGGGGGGAGCTCGACCACCTGTGAGCACTGATGGAAAGGAGCTCTAGAGTATGGAAGGCTCTGGAAGATCGCCAAGTTTATCAGCCCCAAGAGCGCTGGTGTCACTTCATTCTAGGAACAACAATCAAGTGTATATATGATACCCGTTAAACGATCTGATAGAGAGCGCCATGAACCTGGGCGTGTAAAAACTCAAAGTGTCGCTAAACCTTTGTGATGCTAAAAGGTTTCACTTACAAAACACAATTGCCTAGAAAGTTTGCATAATTTTTCTCAATAGGCTTGGTATGGTGCATGACGGGGACAAAGCACAATATGGCACTCCTGGAAACAAACATCTTGTATGCAACCCAAAAGATGGCGTCACAATGGCGCCGGTTGCATACGGCAAGCGGATGGGACAGTGGTCCTCCTGCTCCTTGGACCAAATGCGTGGATTTCTCTGGTAAACATTTTATATTCTATCACTTTCGTGCTTCAGTGGGCCCTACCTGCCGGCGTCATCTAACATACGCTCATTTCTAAATTATATTGAAGAAACTTGACTTTAATATGATTCATCCTTTAAAGACCCTTGATATACCGAGTAGTTCCAATGCCTTACGGATTTATCACAAATTTGACTTGTTTGTACAATTTTCGCTGCCATTTAGAAACATTTTAAATAGGCTGGAAGCTATTCTTTTATTTATTAGCACTATTTACCTGAATTCCTTTCTTTTTTCAAAGTTCGAAGTGCACGATCACGTATTATGAGTACAAATGCAGCGTTTGTTGGAGTGTTCTCATTTAAGCTTTCGTAGATCAAAGTTTATTATCATGCGGCTGTAAAAAAAAAAAAAAAAAAGATTACTTTTTGTCAATTTTCTTTTTTTCAGTAGCACATCGGTCTTTAGGTTACTTTTACAAAGGATGCCAAATCCTTGCTTTTTTGGGGAAGTTCTTAGGGGCTTTGTTAAGAATATCTGGTATAACAACGTGGGCATTATCTTGAGTTTGGGTTTGCTCCCCAAGTGCTACTAAGAAACAGAAAATGATGCCTAATAAATATGTAGATTTATTAAATAAATATGCAACGACATTAACCTTGGACTGAATTGTCTAATAAGATCAGGTGTATTTATTCAATTCAAGAGGCACCTAGGTGAATTGTGAACGTGAACATGCATGACTTCTCGCAAAATGTTCAAAGAACAAGTTAAATGTACGAATACGCCAATAATTAGTCTATATTAGAAAATGATAACCTGTGGTTACGCAGAAGTGTAAATATTGATGCGAGTTAAAAAATGCTGCACGCGAAACCCAGTTTTTAAGCAGCCATATTGAACATGCGGGTCCTCGTTTTGTTCAGATTAAACATAGATGACAGCAACAATTAAACAGTCCCTCCGTCCTGAATATAAATTTCTTCGGAGACGTCTTAGTAGAAACCTTTATAATCAAGAAATGACAGTAAAAAAATAAATAGCAATTTTATATTACGCTGTGCTGCTTAGTTTTCATAACCAACAATATATTGCACGTTACTACTAAGTAACATATCGTAACATAGCAAGTTTCATGGGGAGGCTCTTCACTGTTTGAGGCGAGAACGTGAATGGTGGGGACAATACATATAGGGCTACATTTCAAGAGATAGAGTCCGGACTTGTACCTGTCCTAAATACTCTTGCGTTTGCTAGCACTTTTGTATCTTTAAATACATTAAATCCAAAGCATTTGCAACCGGTCTTCAAACATTGGGGCTCCCTATTGTTCGAAGACGGAGTACCAAAGTTGAGCCCAGCGTTGACGCATGAACGTTTAAGGAAACAAAATAAATTCGACCTCACTACTGCACAAAAATTACTATGATGTTTTCCTCGTGTCATCATATATCGCCCACTCGAATTTTACGCTGAAAGGAAATTAGGGTTTCGCAAACGCTGAGGTCGGCAAGCTACGACGGAGAATCTAACAAGCGCCTCCTACTCTTCGCTAAGCCTTTTTAGACGAGCTTTTACTGACGCCCAAGATCTGAGTGTGAACGGTGTGTCTGAAATTATCTCGGCTTACTTAGTCAGAAAGAAAACAAACACATAAATATTACGGCCATTAGCAACCGTCAAATGCACTTTGAATAATTTCGTTCGTTTGGCACATCGCATAAAGGTTCACGCCCGTCCGGCGCACTTCCGGCAAAAAGTGCTACATTCTTCACACAATTGCTCGACTCTTGCTTTCTTGAAACGGTTTTGTATGTGGGAATGTGCCTATATGATTGCAGAATAACTTTAAGTGCATACGCGATGTTGAGGTATTAGTGGAATGCAAGCGGGTGGGGACTTAAGTTTGTGCAGTGCTGCGGGTCAGTACAGATAAGAGATAAGAAGTGTGTTCAAATTGAGCTTTTCAATGGCGCCTCCGAGTTTCACCTCACGTACTCGGGCGTATTAGGGAAAGCAGTAGTTGCAAAAAATTATATTTCGTCTATGGACGCGCAACACAAACAAACTTCCTGAGCAGCTCTAAAGGTGCGAGCTCGATGTATGCAAACTTATTGGTCGTTAGAGCTTGTTGTCTCGTACAGAGGCAAGATACCCGAGATACGCAGCGTCGAGATTCCCAGCACTGACTCGTTCACATATATCTCGAAACGCTAGCAGAAAGGCTCGATCGTGTACAAAAATACAACAAGCACGTGTGAAGACAAGCTATACGTCTCGGGCTTGTGCTAAAGCCTAGGGGTCTGGCAATTTAGGTTAGTTTAGAGACCAAAAATGATGCTCTCGGGACCCGAAAATATGAGATCACGGCCGTTAATAGTGGACGCTCTGTATAATCTCATGTCGACGTGTCGATTGAAACCGAAACCATGCCGCTCTCCTCCCTGGCCAACTAGATCCAAGAGTGCAACGCGCGCCGTGTTGCATGCAGGGGTTTATGAAAGTAGTCCATAGAGTCCCCTAGGCAGTGGTAGCGAGAGGCAGATCTGGTTTTAGTAAGCGCGTAAAAGTTAAATGTAGTAACCCTTTCTGGTTGAAAACAGGGTACACGTGATGTTTCGATTGTAATCATGCAAAAATATGTAAGAAACGAATGCGCCGCCCAAACTGTGTCTTCCTTGGACAGACCGCTCGGACCCGGAGTAGTTCTCCGCGCAGCCTTTTTCGGGGGAGTACGATCTGTGGTCACTCACAGCGTTTCAGTTTCGTTATCAACGTTGCCGCGGGGGAATGAAGGAGTTTCGCTGCTTTTTTGTTTCGATTGCTGGGTGGGCTCTCTTGCTGCACTTGCTTTCGTTCTTACTGTCATGACCGACTGGCCCGAGCATACTGCGGCGATGACATAGTTGCAGGTAATTTCAGGAGGTCTAATAAAACGCAGTAGCAACGAAATCAGCAACAGCGACGAAGATACCACCTTAGCTACTGCTCGAGTGACGTCGAGGCAGCCGTTCTCGGCAAAGTCTTTGCCGACTCATTCGCCTTGCCAGCGAAGAGGCCCAAGATATGGCGTTACGTCGAAGATGTTGTGTGCGCCTATTCGGATGAAGAGCTAGGTATGTCGTTTGCTAGAAGACAATACGCAAAATGCTCCGCAGATGGAACTCGCCTTCGGAGATGACAGTCGCTTTACGGCATACGTGTCTGGCATTGCTTTATAGACCCTTTGCAAAACGTACCGCGCCACGACGGAAGGGAATTCGGGAACCCTTGGTACAGATCACGCCCACGCGCTTTCTTGTTGCGCCTCCGCGACTGCGCGCGCGTCCCGCCAGCTACCGCCAGTAGCCGTCGCAGCCATCCGCCGAGTCGTACGTCGTTGCCGGCGTACCGTATCTGTGGCAGCGCAAAGGCATCGCGACAGGTGAACTCATTTCAATACGTCATTTGTCGTAACTTACCTTCACGTATTGAAGTGTCACCGAATCCATTTAGTTTGCACCGCAACCGTGTCAGGTTTCGACCGCGTTCGACGAAGCGTTGGTGCAGCAGACGACAGAACGGGTACAAATTGGAGAGGGATGAGATAGGGACAGCCGTCGGCTCGTCGTTCGCCCAACTCGGCTGCTCTGTTGCCGTGGTAACCTGTGTCTGCTCGCGTATGCCACGTGGTAGCGGGAGGAGGGGCATACCAAGGACTCCCATTATTTGTCGCGCGCCGGCGCGCGGACTTTTGGGATTTTTGCAAAGGGTCTAGTGCTTCCTACGGCTCGTGCAAAAAGTACTTGTCTTCATCGGGTTTATATAACTGCAAGGAAAAATAAATAGTGTCTCAACGTCGGGGTCACCGTTAATCAAGTAGTAATAATCAACATTTTTGTCAAAGCATTAAGTTCCGATCTAAACTTCATACTTTCAGCAAGATAACAGTGGGAACCGAAACTGTTAAAAAGCGAGGGCAGACGCTATGAAAGCGGTGGCAGCGCATGCCGCTGTGGTGGATCGCTCACTGAGGCCGACCGCTCAACGACCGCTAGCGCGGAGCGCTCGGCATCTGCCTGGGGAAAGGGCTGGATCGCGCATCCCCGTTTGGTCGCAGCAGCTGCAGCGCGAGAGTGAAGCCACCGGTCACCCATCTTGCATGTTGAAAAATCGCGTTTTTGGAGCGTTGCGGAGGCTGGCGGCAGCATGCTGAAGACACGTTTTCTACTCGTTCGTAGTCATTCGTTGAAGAAGCTCTTCAAAACCCTATGTAAGCCGTGAGACTTGCCGTTGAGAACACGTGGAAATTTTTACGGAAGCGCAGTGCCGCAGTAAAAATGCCCAACTCATCAAAAGCAAGTTCCGCCGCCACGATGCAACGCGCAGATCACAAGTGACCCGCGCGTTGCATCATGGGCTTTTTCTATAATGGAACGCGCGGGACCCTTGTGACGTTATTATGGGAAATGTCCCATAATGCAATGCGCTGGTCACGCCCTATTGAAAAAACCAGCTTAAGCTGGTCCTAGCTTCAAGCTGGGTTATTGTCCCTGCATGCCCAGCTTGGCATGCTGGTCATGTTGGTTGATCTGGTCCCAGGTTCAAGCTGGGTTATTGCCCCAGCATGCCCAGTTTGGCATGCTGGTCATGATGGTTGATCTGGTCCCAGCTTCATGCTGGGTTATTGCCCCAGCATGCCCAGTTTGGCATGCTGGTCATGCTGGTGGACTTCTCAACCAGTTTAACCTGTTTAAATTAATACACACGATAAACAACCCAAGTTCTTCAGAAAAGCCAACTCGGCATCCAATTGATTATTTTCGTACGTGCGGCCGCCTCACATGAACTCAGATGCTACATATCCTCGGCTCTGACACGGTACTCACCAGCTCACAGACAGTGGTTCTCGGCGCAAAGCCAACAATGTTAATAAAACCAGATTGTTTTTTATCTTTCAACACGAAAAATACTAGATACACGCCAAAAACAGGCAATAGCTAAAGAAAAAACTACTCGGATGAAAGAAGCGAACCTGGGTCCCGCCAGTGATGGGGGCGAAGCGGTAACTTGCGTGGTCGGCAGAGGCGAGGAAATCCGCGTGGCTTGGATGGCATTGGCGATACTCCTCGGCACCACCGTCATTCACGAGCACAAACACGTTCGAAAACACGAAGTGACGCCTCAGTCGGGGCGTCCGACATCTTCCCGCACTGAACGGACTGCCGCTCGCTGTCAACTCAAAACCCGCTTCGCTTGCATCGTCGTTCAACTAGTCTCCAAACAACGCGCACACAGCCGTCCCTTCGAAAGTCTGCCTAAGATATCCAAAAGCGTCTGAAATTCTCCGTTCCTACCACTCTCTCTCTTCTCACACACGAAGGTAGCTTACAGCGCGCCTGACGCGCCCTGTCGTCTACCAAAAACAACAGGACAAAGAACAGGACGTGGCGCCTCCCTCCATCCTAAGCCGGCCTTGGCGCGCGCGCTCCCAGCAATGCCAGTTCGGCTATCTCTAGCCGACCTTGGCGTACGCGCTCCCAGCATGACCAGCTTGATCACCACGATTATTAGTTCGACCAGATTCACCAGCTTGTCTCCCAGCATGACCACTTTGTCTCCCAGCTTGACCACATTGGTTCCATGAAAAACCAGTTTGACCAGTTAAAACCAGACTGGCTCCCAGCTACACCAGATTGAATCTAAAACCAGATTCTAGTTAGACCATGCTGGTTTTTACTTAAACCAGACTGACCAGCTTAAATTCTACCTTGTCCAGCTTAAACCAGCTTGATTTACAGTTAAACCAGTTTGACTACCACATTGACCAGATTGACCAGCTTATTTACCAGCTTTGCAAGTTTGATTTTCATGCTGGTTTTTCCAATAGGGCGAATGAGACGGCACATTGTATTATTGGACGTTTCCCATAACGCAACGCGCAATTACCCCCACGGCGACGTTGGCGTCGCCGACCCGCGCGTTGCATCATGAGACGCTTCCCATAATGCAACGCGCGAGTCACAAATGAGACGGCGCGTTGCATTCTGGGACGTTTGCCATAACGCAACGCGCGGTTACGCCGACGGCGACGTTGGCCTCGCCGTCGCCGATTGCGCGTTGCATCATGGGACGCTCTCCATAATGCAACGCGCGAAAGCCTCGTGACGTCACACATGGCGTCATTATGGGAAACGTCCCATAATGCAATGCGCGTTCACGAGTGAGACCCGCGCGTTGCATTATGGGACGTTTCCCATAATAAAACGCGCGGTTACGCCAACGGCGACTATGACGGCGATGACGCTCAAGCCGAAAACGGGCGCCTAAGAGCTGCACTCTAAGAAATTAACAGATGTAAACCAAATTAAATTTTCATTCCACGGCCATGTTTGATCCCGTCCTATTTAACAAAACGGAAATAAGCCTTTGTTAACTGGTTCAAGGATGACGCGGTGTTAATATTGCCACGGGTGGTGACCAAAAGAACAATAAATAAACAGAAAGAGATAAACGTTTAATGTGGCGAACTTGTGCCAAAACTAAAAGGGTACAAAGATAATAATAGAGCGTCGCGGGCGTCGAAGTCGGCGTAGCAGCACAGTCGAGCGCTGGGGCGAAACTGAATCCTGCTTGCCAGGCGGAGCCGCTTTTGTACACGCGTTGGCTTCTGGAGCATTCGATGTAGAAGGTTCGACGCGTAGAACATTCTAACCTCGAATCAGCTAGACGGTTCTCGAATTCACCAGAACATCACATTACAGTGTAAACAAAAATGCGTAGCCGCGGCCAGGAATCGAACCCTGGCCCTTCGCGTGGGAGGAGAGCGCGATAACCGTTAGGCTACGGCCGCGCTGCCTACTTGGCGCGCAGCATTACTCCCCCCTTAAAAAGTGCATCGCCCCGATGCAACACAAAACAAAACAAAGCAGATAAAAAGAATGGCAAACTAAAGAGTCATTTGAAACACATGAGATCCACAGTCCTATCGAGCGTAGTACGGCTTCAGGCACACGACGTGGACGACTTCAGGTCGTGGTGGGCGTCGTGATGATGTTCTTGTTCCGTCAGGCATCACCTCGTAGTTCAGCTCGCCGAGGCGACGAAGTACCTTGTATGGTCCAAAGTACCGTTTCAGCAGTTCTCACTGAGGCCGCGGCGACGGATGGGCGTCCACACCCACACCCTGTCTCCGGGCTGGAAGTGAACGTCCCTGCGACGAAGGTTGTAGCGGCCCGCGTCGACGCGTTGCTGGTCTTGAATCATGAGTCGGGCGAGCTGGCGGGCTTCTTCGGCGCGTTGAGCAACCGCCTGGGCGTCGTCGCTCTCATTGTCAGATGGCTCATGGGGAAGCATTGCGTCCAGCATGGTCGTTACCTTCCGACCATGTACCAGCTGGAAAGGGGTGAATCCAGTGGTCTCCTGAACCGCCGTATTGTAGGCGAACGTGACGTAGGGCAAGACCTCGTCCCACGTCTTGTGCTCTACGTCGACGTACATAGAGATCATATCGGCGATTGTCTTGTTGAGTCGCTCGGTCAGCCTGTTGGTCTGCGGGTGGTATGCAGTGGTTCGACGATGGCCGGTGCCACTGAGACGAAGGATCTCTTGCGTCAGCTGGGCCATGAACGAAGATCCACGGTCTGTGATGAGGACTTCAGGGGAGCCGTGCCGGAGGACAATGGACTCAATGAAAAACTTGGCGACTTCAACAGCCGTGCCTGCTGGAAGGGCCTTCGTCTCGGCGTACCGTGTCAGATAATCGGTGGCGACGATAATCCAGCGGTTTCGCGACGTTGACGATGGGAAAGGGCCAAGTAAATCAATTCCGATTTGCTGGAACGACATAGACGGGGGAGAAATCGGATGCAGAAGTCCTGACGGCTTCGTTGGCGGTTTCTTGCGTCGCTGACACTCGTGGCATAATCGAATATATAGGTGAACGGTCTTCGGTAGCCTCGGCCAGTAGTACTTTTCTCGAATCCTCGCGAGCGTCCTGCTGTAGCCAAGGTGTCCAGCCGTTGGGTCGTCATGGCATCCTTGGAATATTTCGTCTCGAAGGCTGGCAGGAACAACCAACAGCCATGCTGTGTTGTTGACGAAATTCTCCTTATACAGTACCCCTCGCCGCATGGAGAATGTATGCAGGATTCTTAAGAAAGCACGGGGAACCGAACTCGCTTGTCCCTCTAAGTGCTCGATGAGCGCTCGCAGTTCAGGGTCGTCTCGTTGGAGTGCTGCCATGTCGCTGATGTCCAAAGCGCCGAGGAAACACTCATCGTCGTCGTCTTCGATACAGGCAGGACCGGCCTCGACATCGTCGTCGTCTCTTAACAGGCAGTCGGCGTCATGGTGCTTCCGGCCCGACTTGTACACAACGGTCATGTCGAACTCCTGCAGTCGTAGGCTCCACCGGGCAAGGCGTCTGGAGGGGTCTTTCAGATTCGCGAGCCAGCAGAGTGAGTGGTGGTCCGTGACCACGCGAAAAGGACTTCCATACAGATATGGCCGAAACTTTGTTATCGCCCAGACGACAGCAAGGCACTCCTTTTCAGTTGTAGAGTAGTTCCTCTCCGCCTTAGACAGCGTCCGACTCGCGTATGCGATGACTCGCTCTGCCCCGTCCTGCCTTTGAACAAGTACCGCGCCAAGTCCGGTGTTACTGGCGTCCGTGTGGATCTCTGTATCAGCAAACTGGTCGAAGTGGCCAAGAATCGGGGGCGTCTGGAGTCTTCGTTTCAGCTCATCGAATGACCGCTGGTGTTCCTCTGTCCATTCGAACTTTACGGCGTCCTTCGTGAGGTGCGTCAGCGGTGCGGACAGCTTGGCGAAGTCCCGAACAAATCGTCTGTAGTAGGCACAAAGTCCGAGGAATCTTCTCACGGCCTTCTTGTCAGACGGCGGCGTAAATGCAGCCACGGCGCGGGTCTTCTTAGGGTCAGGGAGAACACCTTTGTTGCTCACGACGTGGCCAGGGAACTTAAGTTCACCATAGGTGAATCGACACTTTGTTGGCTTGAGCGACAGGCCGGCGGTCTTGGTGGCTTGAAGCACGGCTCGAAGTCGTTTCAGGTGCTCGTCGAAATCTCGTGAAAATACCACGACGTCGTCGAGGTAGACGAGGCAGCTCTGTCATTTCAGACCTGCCAGCACGGTGTCCATGACACGCTGGAATGTGGCTGGCGCAGTACAAAGCCCGAACGGCATCGCTTTGAATTCGCACAGTCCATTCGGGAGTGACGAAGGCAGTTTTCTCCCGGTCGCGTTTGTCGACTTCAATTTGCCAGTAGCCACTCTTCAGATCCATCGACGAAAAATATTGGGAGTGGCGCAGTCGGTCTAACGTATCGTCGATGCGGGGGAGCGGATAGACGTCCTTCTTCGTCACAGCGTTCAGTCGACGATAGATCACGCAGAACCGCAAGGTTCCGTCCTTCTTCTTTACAAGGACGACTTGGGACGCCCATGGGCTTCTTGAGGGTTGAATGATGTCGTCGTCGATCATTTCTTGGACTTGATCCTGAATCACCTTCCTTTCCTTTAAGGAGACTCGATACGGCGACTGGTGGACAGGGAGCGCGTCGTCGTCGGTAATAACGCGATGTTTCGCCATTGGTGTTTGGCGAACTTTCGACGACGTGGCAAAACAGTCACGGTATTCAGCGAGGAGATCAACCAGTTCCCGGCGCTTAGGAGCTTTGAGCTCGGGGTCAATGTCGATCGGCGGCGGCGGCGTGCTGTTCTGCTGTGACGGCGAGGTTTCTACGGAGATTGCGGTGACCACGACTGGCGCCTGAGGCTCCTCAATGTGGCCCACAGTGGTACCCTTCGTTAGGTGCTGCGGCTCCTCTCGGAAGTTTGTCACAAGAACAGTTGTACGTCCTTCTTGGAGATCCGTTACGCCTCGTGCGAGCCGAATCCTTTTTCAAGGAGCAGTTGGACGCTGCGTCGGTTATGACGGTGACGAAAACACTCGACCGCAGTGGTAGGTTTACATGGTCGGCGATAACTCGGATCGCGGTTGACGTCGTGTTGGTCTCCACCGGTGGTAAAACAGGCTTTCGCAGCGTCAGCTGGTTTGCCCCGAGGTCGATGACGGCGCCATACTCGCAGAGAAAGTCCATTCCGAGGATAACGTCCCTTGAACAGTCTTGCAGAACGACGAACTTCACAGGGCACGTCTCACCGTGGATCTCGACGCGAGCAGTGCATCTCCCGACTGGTGTGATGAGGTGCCCTCCGGCGGTTCGTATTTGCGGTCCATCCCACGGCGTGGTGACTTTTCAAAGGCGGCGGGAGAGCCTCCCACTCAGGACTGAGTAGTCTGCTCCGGTGTCCACGAGTGCCGATGCGTCGAGGCCGTCGATCACAACGTTGAGGTTGTTGGACACCGATGCAGGAGCGTCGTTGTGATGCGTGGCGTCGGGAGACTGGGAGCGCTCCGTCGTTCTTGGAGGCTCTTTACGTCGGTCGTTTTCGGCAAATCCACCTCCAGGAGTTGCCGCGATTAGTTTCCCCGGCGAGGAGCGAGGGGCGACAGGCTTTCACGTCGGGGTCGGTGCATCGGCGAAGCTGGACGTCGCGGCGACGGCGACCGGAACTCTCGGCGGGACGCAGGCTCGGGGGACTGGGGTCGTCGCAGGCTGGAAAACGAACCGGCTGTCGATCCAAGGGGTAAGCAAGCGGCCATTACAAATTGTTCTGATGTCGAGACAATCTAGGAGCCCAGCCCGCGACGTGCTTCTTCTTCTTCTGAGGTGAGATGGGCCAGATCAGGCGAGATGCCCCACGAGAAAGGAAGTCACGTGTGTGCGCCGAGGGCTGGCCCGGCTGGCTTCCGGTTGAATCCGCCGAAATCGCGGGAGCGACTTTTCTCGGATCCAGGTCGAAATCTGGAGCGGGAGCTAATCCAATACGACCAGTGAAACACGTCGGTCTCGATCCCGATCGCCCAGTGAAATAGGCTCGCTCCATAAAAGTCGATCCCGTCGTGCTTCAAAACGACCAGTGGAATTCGCCATAAGACAGTCCGTCATCGCATCGTCTTACGAGGCCTCTGATATATCCAATCACCTATGGTCTCCTTCGTCTGTTAAAGGGATACTGAACCAAGGAATTTGGTGTCCATAATAAGTGGCGCACGTTCTTTCCACGAGCCAGCAGCCGCCGGTTTGCGCGAGCACACGCAACAAATATGACGTCACAGACCTCCATTCGTGGTTGAGATGACAGTGAAATGTATGGGCTTCGGACCAAAGGAGAATAAAGACAAGTTTTTCATCTACACAGTGGTGCTTGGTGTAGAAAGTATGCGATGAATTGGTCTAACAAGCACGTAGCTTTCACTTGTAGAGATGAAAAGCCTGTCTTTATTCTCCTTTAGTCCGAAGCCCATGCATTTCACTGTCATCTCAACCGCGAATGGAGGTCTGTGACGTCATTTTTATTGCGTGTGCTCGCGCACACCGGCGGCTGCTGGCTGGTGGAAAGAACGTGCGCCACTTATTATGGGCACTGAATTCTTTGGTTCAGTATCCCTTTAAAGAGGCGATGCAACAATTTTTGCACTTGAAGCAGATACCACTTAGAATTGTTCCTTGGCATTCCAAACATATAAAACACGCGTTAAATGTTTGCTTATTTTTTCTCCACCAAATTACAGTCGCAGAAACAATTTTAAGAACGAGCAGCGTTCAGCTTCTTCACTTGCAGACGGAACAAGTGCGCACGTGACGGGGAGCCGTTTATATGCCTCCAATGTTTGTGATAGCCACGCGCTGGGGCTGTCAAAGCACGAGGCACGGGCCGAGTTCCACACAGTGTTAAAGTTCGGCTATTTCTTCATCGCAGATGCTGGGCACGAGTCGCTGCTTTAGGCATTGATTATCACGAACCCGAACCGAATGTTCACCCAGTTCTAGTGTCCACTGTAGGATCCTCACTTAAATATTGCCACCGCAGGGATCGGAAAACTCGATAATGAAATCCCGGAGATCGCAATGTTGACGACACCAACAATGCGACCCCCGCAATTATGCCATGTGTTGCGAATGAGAGACTGAGAAAACGTCACGATTTTATAATTGAACTTAAGCGGCGAGAAAGAAGCTTCCTGCTCAGGGGCGTTGCCTACAAGTATACTCGGGTCCCGGCCTCTGGTACCATTACGCTTGTGTAAGGCGAGAGCTACCCAGTTGTACGGTCCATTTAGTTAGGGCAAGCCGACTCTGAGCAACACCACCTAGAATTAACAGTAGTGTGCAGTAGATTATCGACGTAGTCACGGATATATCAAGTAAAGAATCATTGAACATACGTGCTGCCTCAGTGTTCGGCTAGGCATCGTGTCCAATCGACACGTAGAAGAACGCTCGGCAACGGACTCGGTTCCATTTGCCGAGCTGGCACCGTGAGACTGCAGTGATGTTGCATGACGTAAGACGATGTCATTCACATGCCTTGCTCATTCTATAGTGTTTCTGAACTCTAGTCTAGAGCAAAGGGAATTTATATCAATAAAGATATGAACCGAACGGATGTAAATTTTATATAAAAGTGACTTTAGGCGACGCATTTATCGTAGTAAAATTTTGTGGGTGGGGGTTTCAGGAAAAGGCACAGGGGTTAAACAATCCTGTCTTATTTCCTATGCGCACAGAGGCAAGCGGTAAACACCGTCTGGCTGACGCTACTGCGCACAGATGGCACCATGCACGCTCGGACTCGATGGATCTGCTTTCGGTGGTCCATGTCAAATAAGCTTTGACGTTTTTGCCTTATGTAGTGCCCACTGATCTTCACTATAGGGAGTATTCACTGGACGCCATATTTGTGGGTGCTGTTCAGAGCGCATGCTCAGAACGAGCTCACATCAATAGGCTGCTAAGACCGGCACTCTTGATGGTGCGGAATGCACGTTGCAAAAGAACTGAAGAAGCTCGCCGTCAGCGCTCAGCATTCGCGCACACAGCTATGGTCGCCAGTGAATACTCCCTATAGGAGGCTGGATGGCGCATTGAGCAGACAGGTATGAAGCCACCGGGAGTCAGTGGTTTGTCCCGGAAGTAAGCACTTGACAGGCTTTTTACCTTTTTCGAGTCCTGGATCGAACAGCGTTCAGGGCGCTAGATTTTTTCTTGTCGTCCCAAAAGAGCCTGCTTGCTGCGGAGTAACAGCGCATGCGGACCCAAGGAGTCTCCTGAGCAGCCATTCAACGTGAAAATGTTTAGATTCTAGTACCTATATCAAGTCTGCGTATATGCCACGTTCAGATGCCTTACACTCAGGATTTAATTCAGAACGAGAGTATTAAAACCCAATAAAAGACACAAAAAAGAATGGACCCAAATTATCGACTGAATGCACTAATAAACCCAGCATACACCCTAACAATGACGCCCACGCCGGATTGACTGCCAGGCGACGCGCGGGAACTTAAATATCGGATTCAGACGGCGCCTGTATGACTCGGGATCGCGTCAATACCCCCCCCCCCCCCCCCCCCCCCCCCCCGCAGTAAAAGCCGCTTGGCGGCTTCCAGCCGGCAACCGAAGCCCCGTTGTCCCCCATGCACCTGCGGAAAGGAAGTCCCTTGTTCAGCGAAGTTTCGTGGACAACATTCGTTCTTTTTTTGAGTGTGTGTGTTAATCGTAAAAAAAAAAAAAAAAAAAAAAAAATGCCGTAAATATTGTCAAATGCGTCGACAAAACAAAATTTAAAAAAATACTAAGAAAAGTTAGCCCACGTTGGTGGATCGAACCCGGGTCCGCTGTGTATGAGGCAGACATCTTATCACTAACCTACGCTACCACTTTTTTTTTAGTTCTTTATTGCGTGAGAAATGAGACAAGGTTACTCACGTTGCAGTGCTCTGATTCACTCGATAAAACAGACACCATGTCTTTTCTAGCCGATGACTAAAATCCTCGCATTTGGAGGAGAGGATAAAAAATACTGCACCATTCGGGTACATTTTCAGACGCTCGATACACACCTTGAATTGGTTGCACAAGTATACGAAAATTCACATGCACTTCTTTTGGATCTACATCGGCGTGACGGAAAGACATTCACGTTTTCCAAATGCTGAAGAACCCAGGCAACATAAACATGTCGTAAGTGACCTCATCACTCGATTCTACAGTCGAAAACCGTATGGTATACGTGCGCTAGCAAAAATAGTTCCTTCTTCAATGTACGCTAGAAAACGCCCCAGAAAAATACCGCATCCCAGCAAACAACGCATACATGCTGTACGTTTCCTGGCTTTTTGCAAAGTAAGCAATCCACTACCTACGGTACGAATATGCCCTTTTCTTTGAGCCACACTTCGACGGGAGGGTGGCGCTGTGCAGTTTGGAAAAGAAAGACTTTGCAGCGGCGGGCACGCAGATCTTTTTTACGAGCACAAGAACTGTTTCACCATTACCGTTCTGGTACACGCTTTTGTAGAGTGGTAATGCAAAAAGACAGTCAACAAAATCCCGCAAGAATGCTTTCCTACTAACACTGGTAAGGAAACCTACCCTGCTATTTTGAAAACTCGCTGTAACCGCTGCCCATGTTGACGGCGGCAGCGGCTATCTCCGACAGCAGCCAGTCCGGCGTGAGCGCCGTTGCTATGGTGTGTATCGCCTGCGCGTTAACAATATGCGGCTTGCATAACAGCTATGCGCCATCCAGCCCCCTATAGTGGAGATCAGTGGTTGTGCCAGCTGGGAGGTGCTGCGTCATCCAGATGGTTTTTGCCGGTTTCCTCCCCGTGCATAAAAAACAAGGTTTCTTTTCATTTCATGATTTTTTCCGAAATCCTACATATATAGAACTTTATTATATTAAATGCAAAGCCAAAAGAAACCTATGTAAAAAGTTGTATTTTAGTCAGTGGATTCGATTATTTACAGTGTTTATAAGCCAAATAGTGCTTGGGTATATAGCCTATAGGTGATGCTGCCCTGACCTTAGTGAGAAATGCAAGACCTTGAATCCCTGTAGCCGGAAACACGTATTTTTTTTTAACTTTTAATGCCACCCAATCAGTATGAAGCGAATCATTCCTAAATATGAAAAGTTCTGAAATGCATCGATTAGTCTGTTAAGTATGTGTTTCTATTTTACTGTCTTCGTGCTCTAAAAGATACGTGCGTTGTTTTTCCAAACGGACCCCAGATCAGGAAGGCTCCCTGGCATCGACAGGACCTGCCCCGTCTGTGCGTGAGCTCCGGCTGCCGCTGGCTGGAAGGCTACCTTAGGTCCGGTGGCGGTGAAGCGCAGCCCTGCGAGGATTTTTACGGCCATGTGTGCGGACGCCGCCACAGGATGGTATACCAGGACGGCCTAGCTGCGCTCATGAATGCCATGGAATCGACGCTCCGAAAGTAAGCCGCAGTCAACCAGGCTCCGCATGCTGCCCTCTTCGAGAGGTGCCTCCGAGGAAAGCCAGCCTTGTGGAGAAGCGTTCCTACGCAGTGAGTCCCATATTTTAATTTCCTCCCTCGCAGAACCCACCGGGGACGGTCATCCAAAGCCGATTACCTCAGTGTTGCGCCGCTGAGGCAAAGCCCATGTCGACGCGAATGTTTAATCTCGCCGTACTTTTGTTTCATTATGGACGTTTTAAAAAAACTCCTCTTTGCATGCGTACACCATCCCCCAGCGATTGCTTCCAGATGCCTCCATTTTCGGAGGGCATCGGCCCGCACGACCGAAATTGTGAGCACCTATCTTTTTGGGCATTTCATTTTTTACAGCATAGCTGTCTCTGGCTGCGGATCCGTAGATTTTTCATGTGCGTCAACAAAAACTCTATGCTCGCACTGCCGCACGCGCACGCCTTCCCCGTATGAAAGATACGAAGTAAATAACCGAAATAACGCATTGACGAACACGCGTGTAAGATGCCATTTTTTTATGGTTTTGCTTTAGTAGTTACAGCTGCTGACGCCGGCACGTGCAATGCGTGGAACACCATTTCCTGCATTCTCGTTGATGCTTGGGTAAATTAGCAATAGGCCTATTCAGTAGATTAGTTATCAAAAGGCACCATATTCAAGATCGGTAGACTCTCAGGTAGATAATAGAGGTTTCATAAATATTTGCCGCTGTGCGATCCGCGTCGGCCTTGTCTACGCTCGCACAGCCCTTTTTTTTTGTCGTAGTTCCAATCGCTTCCGTATCTAGTTTCCTGTCCTTCCGCTCTCCCGGGGTGGCGTTCCCGTCGCGCGTGTATAGTTTTCTCCGGCTTCTCGAGGCGGCTATAGTCGTCCACGTGAAATATTGACCACCGATCAAGACAACAATAAATGTTTCTGCGTACCTTTCGTTACCATGACAAACGATCAAGACAATAGAGAGTTTTAGTAGACCGTTTTCGGTTTCCCGCTCCGCTCTATGGAAAGCGGAGTCGCCATCGCGCATGCGCGACCCGCTCTGGGATTTGAGCGTGTAGCGTCAGCTCCGCTATCGTCGCCATTTTGAGAATCACGTTCCACTCTCAGTAAAGGTTCAGTAGATGGTGTTTTTCTGGAAAGGTGGGTGCTCGCTATTTGAAATCATGCTTCGGAGCGCGCTTGACCCTTATGAACCTCGCTGCACTAGGAAGCTGCGCAGACTTTGTTTGAAAAGGCGTCCCCCAGAAAACGTTTCACGGTGGTCAAGAACCTCTGGATGCTTCGAGAAATCGCTGGCCGCAATCCTTTCACGGCCCCTGAACGGTGGGAACAGGTGCTGCCTTGTCTAAGCCGGCGGGCTCGATTTTTCTACGCGAGATGACGACGACGACGTTGAGAGGATGACACACCGGGCGACGGCGGTGTCTCAATCTGAGCCCTAGGCCTCGGTTCCTCGGAGGCGGCAGCTTCTACTTCGGCTGGACTACCTCCTTGGAGCATGATTCTTTGACCCCAGTGGACCCCAGTGAGCAATAGCGCCATTATGTTCCTAGTGCTCCTTCATGCACTGATCGAACGGCGTGCAAGATCCTCATAGTTCGCTGCTCACCGGCCCAACCCGCCTCCACGAAGTCTGGACTTCTGCGAATCGGACTGCCACCCTCCCCAATACCAACAACCCATGTCGTCGTCATCTTGCACGTATATACTCATCACATTACCATGTTCCCTAGACGCAACACCGCGGGCCTCGGTGGTACGGGTTGCTGCTTTCCGCGGTGCCGCGGCTCTCCAGAGCCAAAAATTAAAGGTTAAAGTCCAAAGACTAAAGCAGTCGGCAAACGGACAGATATTTTGTTTGGTTACTTCAGGCAGCAAGACAGTGAAAATTAGCGAAAGCGAGTGTTCCATTTATATCTCTACTTTTTTTTTTCCCAATGAAATGAGTCTTTTCTTCTGTGATATGGTGCCTTGGTGTTTATGTACACTGCGCGACACTGTTAGCGGGAGCATTCAATATCCTGTTTTCATTTTTCACCTTAAATTCGAGGAGCTGACATTTGCCTATTGGTGTGGAATAAAGCGCTCGTTTCGGGCACTAATCCGAGCGACAAATTTCCAGCTTTTTCAATAGCTGTCAAAGAAATAAACTGCAAATAAAAGCAATTTTTTTCGTGTTCGTATTAACAGTGGAGCGCAGTGTATGTATCTGCCTTGGGGGGTGACATGACACCATTTTGCTTGACTATACACTTCTTTTTATTTCTTTTGTGTGTTTATGAAAGTGCGTTTTTCAGCTTGAGCTCCTGCCTAGTTTCTGCCTCACTTGTGCTACGGTCTTTTCTTGCAATAGAAGGCCACGCAACATAGGCTACTCTTACAATGCTGAATTCAACAGAACACTGTAATTTGGTTAGATACAATATTCACACGCACATCTGAGAAGTAAAATGGGAGTCGTTAGTAAACGTTTTTTATGAAAATATTTCTAGATGCCTTTCAGCCCAGTTGGACAGGTATTTCGCTCAGTACAAAAGCTTGAATATGATTTACTGCGATAATTTTATGTATTCTAATATTAAACAAAAAAAAATGCCCATGGTCTTTGTAGGTTTCGTCCAGCCGTCAAATTATGCCGTCTGCGCACATCACTGCCTGGTGCTTCACGACGAGCACCCTCTTGTGGTCTTCTTCTGATTTTTTTTGATGGACAGCATATGGGCATGCTGTGCGGTCAACAAAACCCCAACAGTTGTTCATGGGTGTTCCCTTGTCCTTGACGGCCTAATAAAAAAGACAAAGAAAAACACTCTTACAACATGGCAGTATTTAAACACTACCAAAACATGTGATATGGGACTTGTTACTCCTCTAAGATAAAGCGTATTTCCATTGTAGGGTTGTAAAAAAACTTGGTATCGTAAATTAATATATATATATATCGTTGTTCCTAAATTCTGCTAAGCTTTGAGGCCATCAAACTGTGCATGCGAGGCCCGCTACGCCGGAATTCAAAACGAAACTTCTGAAAACTGTTCTAATCTACCACTATTGCTTAGAAGTCCAGGGTTGTGTTTGCTAAATTTTGCATTGTTTATGCCTGTCTGGTTTTCACCAGACAATAAATTGACGTGGAATATTATTTTCGACCGTTATTGGTAACTCTTTTCGAAACACCACCGGGTAGCATTCGGCCGCCATATTTTGGGCATCGCTTTTAGTGCGAGACTTGTGACTAGAACCGATCTCATATTCAGTATTGACGCAGCATTCGTGTCTAATACATTTAGACTCGCATCCGCGACAAACAATGACGTAGCCCTCTTGCTCCCTAGACACTTGGCCAAAATAAGGCGGCCTTGAAGACTAGCGGCACCATGGGTTGCACTTTTAAAAAGGCAGCATTCAAGTTTCTATTATTTTCAAAATCTACCAAGGAAATCCAAGGCGAACATTTCCTTAGGAAAGTTAAACAATTCAAAAGTTGCGAGCGAGTGTGAATAAATAAAGCTGAGAGGGAATGGTTTCTTTGGTGCAGCTTGCGAGCGCTGTACTCGTGGTCAGCTTTCAGTGGCATTTTCGACAGGAGGGCGCGTGCACAGGTATAATAGGCGTTCAAGCACGCGCACCCGTACATCTGACTGCATAGCCATAGAACGTCCACAAAAACGCGACGACTTTACCGACGCCGTGCTGGTTGCAAAGTGATAGTCGTTCACTTTGTTTGATTATGCTGTTTTGTATAACATGAACTCAAATCGAATGGTTTACTTTCCACGCGCGGGGCGTACGCTTTACTTCTTGATTCGACCTCTTTCAAGCTGGGGTCACGGTGAAAAACATCGACGCGTATTGAGAAAGTGCAGCCATCTTGAGATCTAAGCGATCACGCTAAGGACGCTGAGCGCAGTCCGCTCTACAACTTGTGAAGCGGAGCGCACGCTCACTCCGCTAACTATACGCTTCAACTCAGAGCGGGCCACGCATGCGCGGTAGGGACGGTGCTCCTCGCAGAGCGTAAAGTAGAGCAAAGAGGGCTCATAAAAATGGCCTACTAATACCCACAGATTACGAACGCGCACGTCGTGACTTGTCCTGACACTGCCCATGTACACCTTTGGTGTATAGAAAAAAGTACCTTTTCACCAGACAGAGCAGCCATGCTAGAAACAATGTAAATGCGAAATTTACACAAACCATGCAGGGTCTTACCTGTGAGCACAGCTCCAGTTTTGCCAGGGTCAACCACCTATGTTTGTTTATGTCAGCGAGCAGGTGGCCGAACATCTCGTTGATGTGACCGACGATGAGGTTCACAAATATGCAGAACACCGACAAGTTCCGTCCAAACGCTCATCCAAGTACGAACAGACGGTTGGGATAGGCCAGTCGAGGAAGAACCATGGAAAGCGTCTCGCTGTCGGGTGCTGGTATTTGGAGGCCCGCTTGCAGAGCAGCCAGGTCATTCTTTAAGCGGGATAGCCTCCTAAAGGGTTTCTCTTCTACGTTGGAAATATCCAGCAAACCGCGTTCGGAAAGGAAGCTTCGGCGCTTGATGGCACGAGGGATACGAATCATAGATTCGATGTCTCGCCAGCTTAATCTAGTTAGTATAAGTCTCCTTCCTTGAGAACAGCGGGGATTCATCGTGCTGATGCCTTGCTAGCCTTGAGCAACACTGTACTCGTACTTCGCAAAAGAATGTACTCGCAATGCGCAAAATTCGTCCTTTTCTTTCATTTTTCTACTTCGAATAAGTAACTCTGTTTCATTTTTAATTCGAGTGGAGCAGAAGCTACAAGAGCGACTGCAGGCCTTTCAGCGTCCTTGACCAGCACGCGCGCTCGTGCAGTGCAGGTACCGTTTAGAGCAACATGCTCATGCTTATACCTTCGGCTTCACTTGCACACAAGGTGGAACGATTGCATTTATATTTTATAGCTTAATATATTTTCGGGTGTGTGCCTACTCTTTTGTATTTATTATTGTCGCCTTCGTTTTTACTACCTCTACAATCACGCTCCCTTTTACTCTCTTGGTGTTAACGCTTAGGTTTTTTTGTCTTACTAGTACTATAAACATCCACTTGTGGGGCTACGCAAGCAAATTTTTCGAACCCGCTCAAAACGCTCTTACGCTAAAGAAAAACGCTCTACTAAAACGCGTTTTTTGACCTCCGCTTTCCATTCCGGCGAAGCGGGCCGCGCATGCGCAGTTTGGCACCCTCAGAGCGGAGCGGAAGATGAAAACGGTCTACTAAAACTCTCTAATAAATATGTTTGTACCTTTGTTCAAAATTCTATGTCACGTCTGTGTCGAGTCTTAAACAGCTTCGCTGGACACCAACCTTCACAAAGTGGAATGGCTCATGATTCTTTTTTTTTTTTTCAACTCTTGTGAGCGTTGGTATACTCTGTTTCACTTTATGTTGTACCGCAGCGAAGGCTGGAAGCGCGAGCTCATAGCGCTGACAGCTGCCCTTACTTCACGAGAGCTTGTGCCGCCGAGATCTGACCCAAAGCTCGTGCTTATAGCCTTTCCTGCGGTACAACATAAGGCGAAACAGAGTATTAGCGTCGAGATGTTTCGGTGGCGCCCTCTTATGGTTTCCCTCCGTGACGTCACGACTCGGATTTGCCTCGCCGTGACGTCACCAGTTGTTACTCTGGCTACTTACCATCGGGTGCAACGACGAGTTCGATGGTGTGTTTAAAAAGCACAGTAGAAGCTAGGAGCCATCGCAATCCGAAACTAACACCGTCAAAGTTGACAGTCTGGCAGTGCTCATATGCCCATGGTTTGGCCAATCGTGGAAAGCCGACCACAGCGACGCTTTTGGCCGCGCACATCGCTAATAGCATGGCGCACAAAAGGCAAAAACAACCTATTTTACAAAACGAATACAATCTGTTCTGGCAGGCGGAGGAAGGGTTTATTAAAATCGGAGGAATGCTGCGGTGCCCTGCACTTGTAATTCACGAAAATACCCCCCCCCCCCCCCCCACCCCCCTGGCCCCATCCCCTCCCTTTCCAGACGGCTCTCGTTACCCAAAGAAATCCATTGCCCGCAGATGTCTACACACACTTCCTACGCTTCTGATTTTGATGGTCGGAGAAGATAAATTCTTCGATAGAAGTGAATTCACACTTGCGACTCGCAGTGGTCAAGCGACCGGCCTGCCACATGTAACCAGCGACCACAAATGTTAACACCGTTATGAATCCCCCTCCTCAGCACAAGGTTGCGTATCGCTGCTTTCAAATTTTTTAGAGCGCAGCTCTTAGGCGCCCGTTTCCAGCTTGAGCGGCGTCGCCGTCGCCGTCGGCGTAACCGCGCGGTGCATTATGGGTAAATTTTTCCGAAGGGACCCGAGGTCCTCCCGAAGGAACCCGAGGTCGTCCCGAAGGAACCCGAGGTCCTTCGGGAGGACCTCGGGTCCCTTCGGGAGGACCTCGGGAGGACCTCGGGTTTCTTCGGTAGGACCTCGGGAGGACCTCGGGTTCCTTCGGGAGGACCTCGGGAGGACCTCGGGTTCCTTCGGGAGTTCCTCGGGTTCCTTCGGGAGTTGCATGCCACCTGTTGCATGCAACTGGCATGCAACGAGTTGTATGCGACCTGTTGCATGCAATCCAGGTTGCATGCAACCTGGTGACGTCATCGGCATCCGCATCGTCATCATTACTGATGACGTCATCAGTGACATCACTGATGACGTCATCGGCATCCGCATCGTCATCGTCATCATCAATGATGACGTCATCAGTGACGTTACTGACGTCACTGATGACGTCATTGGCATCCGCATCGTCATCGTCATCATCACTGATGACGCCATCAGTAACGTCACTGATGACGTCATCGGATCGTCATCGTCAAGGTCACATGACCCCCGAGATCACGTGACCCCCCCCCCTTTCAGTACCCTTCCCTCCTCCTCCTCAAGAGCTGCGCTCTAATTCGGCGTTACAGGGACCTGTAAACGGCTTTCATTTTTATGTCCAGCAGCTAAACAGTCTTCTCACTTGCTGTTCAAAATTTGTGTGCCTCGAGACCATCTTGCGACGTTCGAGTGGGTCCTTTGGAACCGGAAAACAAAAATATAGTTGCTACGTAAACGGGCGCTCACTCGAGCTTGCATGCTACAGTTGCGTAAAGGCCCTGTCACATTGAGGAAACATGGCGGAAACATGAACAAAACATGTTTCTCAACAGTCGGGAAACATGTCGGCTGTCGGCTCTGTTGCCCGACAACCCTGTCACATTGAAGAAACAGCAACGCAACATAGACGACAGCGACAATGTTGTCTCGGTGTGACAGCTTTTGGCAACGGAAACCTCGACAACTTGTGTCGGACGACACGTGTTGCCCATTTCGGTGGCTGAGCGAATTTTGTTTTCCAGCAACACGGCAACATCTATATTTTTCTGTACAGATAGTCGCACGAGAATACTTCAATAATAACGTCAAGCGTGAAGGGCAATTTTGAACGCGGCTCCTTGCGCGGCGGCAGCTGATCGTCAGAATCATCTGAATCGATGGCACTAAGAAGCACCCTGTCACACTGCGGAAACAGTCGGAGAACTTTGTCCTTCAACACGAGGAAAACATGTTTTCGGGGACCCTGTCACATTGCGGAAACAGCAACAGTCCGGAAACATGTTGCTGTAGTCCGAAAACCATGTTTCCAAACTTGTTCTCCGACACTCGGGGAACATCCTGTCACACCGAGAAAGCGTATTAGAAGAACACAAATTGCCTCCTCTCCTGCGCGCTGCCTCCCTTTCTCTTTCGCCCTCGTCTGCCCGGCCGGCTCGGCTAAGCTACAAGCGCGAGCTCCGGGTTTTCAGCATCCCTGCCAAGCACGCGCGCTGGTGCAGTGCAAGCACTGTTCTGGGCCAGATGCTCGCGCGGCTGCGTCTGGACCAAAGCTGAAACGAAGTATAGGTGGCTAGGCTCAGATCCGCTGGCTCCGCTCGCCCCTTGAATCGTTGCCATTTTGGATCGCCGTCTCATCGCCGTCGCTCTCCCGTAGTCGATTCATCAGCCGCGCGAACCATCTCGTTTTCTCTGGATTTGGCGGTTGCGTTCTGCTACAGGGCTGGACCCTTGCAGGATGGCATACGCGCCGGTCACAGCAGCAGCTTCTGCTTTGGTGCTTCTTTGTGCCGTCGATTCAGATGATTCTGACGATCAGCTGCCGCCGCGCAAGAAGCCGCGTTCAAAATGGCCCTTCACGCTTGACGTTATTATTGAAGTATTCTCGTGCGACTATCTGTACAGAAAAATATAGATGTTGCCGTGTTGCTGGAAAAAAATTCGCTCAGCCACCGAAATGGGCAACACGTGTCGTCCGACACAAGTTGTCGAGGTTTCCGTTGCCAAAAGTTGTCACACCGAGACAACATTGTCGCTGTCGTCCATGTTGTGTTGCTGTTTCCTCAATGTGACAGGGTTGTCGGGCAACAAAGCCGACAGCCGACATGTTTCCCGACTGTTGAGAAACATGTTTTGTTCATGTTTCCGCCGTGTTTCATCAATATGACAGGGCCTCAAAGCAGAAGCTGCTGCTGTGGCCGGCGCGTATGCCATCGTGCAAGGGTCTAGCCCTGTAGCAGAACGCAACCGCCAAATCCAGAGAACACGAGATGGTTCGCGCGGCTGATGAATCGACTACGGTAGAGTGACGTCGATGAGACGGCGATCCAAAATGGCAACGATTCATGCGGCGAGCGGAGCCAGCGGATCTGAGCCTAGCCGCCTATACTTCGTTTCAGCTTCGGTCCAGACGCAGCCGATGCTACAAGCGCGAGCATCTGGCCCAGAACAGTGCTTGCACTGCGCGGGCGCGCGTGCTTGGCAGGGATGCTGAAAGCCCGGAGCTCGCGCTTGTAGCTTAGCCGAGCCGGCCGGGCAGACGAGGGCGAGAGAGAGAGGGATGCAGCGCGCAGGAGAGGAGGCAATTTGTGTTCTTCCAACACGCTTTCTCGGTGTGACAGGATGTTCCCCGAGTGTCGGAGAACAAGTTGGGAAGCATGGTTTTCGGACGACAGCAACATGTTTCCGGACTGTTGCTGTTTCCGCAATGTGACAGGGTCCCCGAAAACATGTTTTCCTCGTGTTGAAGGACAAAGTTCTCCGACTGTTTCCGCAGTGTGACAGGGCCTTAACTGGCAAGACAAAAGTGACATTGTATTAATGCCAGACCCAGTTCAATATTTTCACAGATAGGGGTGGCACTTGTTATGAAGAAATTGCTACATACCAATAAAATTGATAAAAGTCTCCGCAGAGACCTCCATGTCAGCTACCACGGACGTATTCGTTGCATCCCCCGCAAAATAAAATACAAAAAAGTTAAATACCAGCACGCCATCTGCAATCATGTTCTTCGCTTCCGAGCTTCGCTTCGCTTCCGAGCTCTCGCTGATTGGCTCAGCCACCCTATGACTCGGCAACCAGGCTGAAAAGTTGGTTCGCTAGGGAATGCTGAAAACCTGTCGCTTTTTGGCAGCGACTGTTAATCGACGCCCAAAAAGCGTTCGAAATATTGAAAAATACATTTTGGAGCAACGAAAAAACAAAACAAAAAAAAGAAACAATAGGAGTGCACGCATACTCTTCGTTCTATCCTAAACTTCGTGTGTTCTCCTAACTAAACTACAGTGCCCTTTGCACTCTCACTTCCGCGCACCAGGCAACTTCAGTGAACTCCCAGGACTTCGGGATAATTAGTGATTTCACATATAAAAGCCCTAGTAAACGGCACTACGTCATTTGCTTCGCGAAGAATGTGATATACGGGGTGATTCAAGGAGAGCCCAGGCTCTTTAAATCGACCGCAGAATTCGGTTTCTTCATATATCGCGCTACGACTTTGTATAGCGTTGTCCACAGATGGTGCTTTTTTTTTTTTTGTGAAATTTGCAAAGAGCCAACTTACCCGAGGAAAAAGTAAAGAAAGAAAAAGGCTTAGCTCCTACGGAAACGCAGCGACGCCACCTGTCATCAAACAATACGGCGCCGATTCGCAAGCGAGAGAAGAGATGGCGCAACGAACGCGCCAACGAACGAGCATACGGCGCCGAGAGCCATCGTCATTAGCAGACAATCTTTTCGACTCAAAAGCGACGCCCGTTCCGCAGGCGGTGACCGTCGCAGAAACAAAAACAGGCGCGGTAACAACAAGGAACTGCAGTTCCTTGTCTGCTAAAGACGCCGGCTCTCGGCGTCGTATGGTCGTTTTGTTGGCGGCAGTTGGCGTCGCGACCGCTTGCGCCATCTCTTGTCTCTAGTGCGAAACGGCGCCGTGTTGTGTGAAGACCGGTGGTTTCTCTGCGCTTCCATATGAGCTAAGCCTTTGTTCTTTTCTTACTTTTTCCACAGGTAAGCTCGCGCTTTGCAAATTTTACAAACAAAAAAATTCACCATCTGTGGGCAACGTTGCACAAAGTCGTAGCGCGATAGGTTAAGAAACCGAATTTTGCGGCCGATTTAAAGAGCCTGGCCTTTCCTTGAATCACCCTGTTTATTTTTAAATCTAATTTTAAACACGCGCAGAAATCGAAACTAAAACTTCGGCTCCGTCCGGCAACATTGCCCTCGAGCCGCCAAGAGCAAGGCTATCACGTGGTACGAGATGTCACGTGATTCTCTACGCGCCGACGGGCCGAATTTGGGCGTGTCTGTGCCAGGCGCAAGCGTCACCCGCACCGCACTCTTCAATACGTTTTGGTGTCTACGACATTGGACAACGTCTGAACAACCGCGGCATAAGTCTGCGCACGTAGCGCCTGTAGTGTGGGCGAAACTCCGGAAGACAATAGACAGTTTTAGTATAGCGTTGCTGGCTCTTACGTACGCAATACGCAATAGTGTAGCGTTCGCTAAAAATGACCTTCTCGGACCGAATTTAGTTGTGCGTTACGTTTTCGAGTGAACACCGCGCATGATCTTGGTTAAATTTGCATGAGCCGTAGAATTCCGCGTGCTTATAGCGCAACCGTGCTCCTGGAAAGAATTATTGAAAATGAAAACCTGTTCAATTATTTTATTTCAAATTAAGCGAAGCGGCAGCTGCCTCGTCAAGCGCACTTTTCTGCGGGGTGCAGAGGCTGCGAGTACGAGCGTGTAACCAAATTCGATCACGGAGCCTCCGTCAGTCGTCCCATGGAAACGGCACCTTTCATCAATGCTATCACGGAATGAAATTTATGACCTACTGATGTCCACTGCATAGCGAGAACTTCGGCCATTTCTTTTAGAGTCGTTCGTCCGTCGGCGATGAGCTGTGCAAATAAGCTTAGAGTTGAGCAAATCGCAGCGTTGACGCACATTCCGAGCGGCGAACATTTTCACTGTGCACTCCTTCAGCTGCACGGCGATCTGATCCGGCCGCGGTAGGTCCCAGAAAGAATTGCCGAGCTGAAGCCTGAACACCACGCAATTTCATGTAACACAGAACTTTCAAAACACCATGTCGCCCATGCTGCGCCAGTCGAGGTAACCACCATCGTTAAACTGTCGCTCTCGTTGGGTTCGAGATCCCTCGAGAGCGTCCCGCAAATCCCGCTAGCCCGCCACGCAAAATCCCCAGCGTTGCGTGTGTGCGCTATGCACAAGCCCTTCTATTGCGTTCTGCGCATGCGCACTCACGACCCGCAATTTCCTTGCGTACACAAAGCAATAGCGTACGGTCCACTAAAACTAGGAAGTTTTGTAGTTCGTTTTCGCCGTCCCGCAACGCTCTCCACAACCCGCTACGATACCCGGAACTGTACAGCCAAGGCTATCGGCGCGCAGGCGCAGTGGCGTCTTCTTCGTGGCGGAGGGCTTAGCGGAGAGAGAAACGCGGTCTACGAAAACTGCGTACTGTCTACGAATCGCAGACGGTGAGACGACGACGTCGTCTCGCCGTCTGCGGCATGGACAGCGCCTTGTCTGTGTGTATACTCTTCTACTGGTTCGTCGTTTTGTTTGCTCTGTATTCTCGTTCCGATCCATCGCCAACTCGCCCAAACTTCTACACCTCGACATCGGTTGTGACGCGAAAGACGGCGGTAACGGCGCGACCGCGGTGGGGCAGCCAGGCGGCACTAAAGAAGCGCGCTGCGCAGGCGCGCCGAGAGGAAAAGTTGCTGACGTCACCGGTTAGGCTTGCTCGGAGAAGTAAAACCAAGCAAAAGGGAGCAATGGCGATGACGTTTCGCTCGACCTTGCTACGCCCACGCCTTGACTGCGCTGTTGTTTCCGCCTCAATTCGTCCGCTCGAGTCGGCCGATTTCGGCAACTTGCCGAGTTGCAAAGTTTGCCGAGCCGTTTAAGACACGTTTAAGATAGAACAACATCGTAATATTTGACGTATGGTCTTACTAGAGGACTGGATTGTTTTTCAAAACCAAAAATCAAGCGGAGTTGCTCGTTAACATCCACGGCAAAACGTGAATAAATGGCGAAGGCAATTTAGCTCTTAAAAAGTCCAGTTGACCTTATTAAAGGGGTTAGAAGACGTCAAACTTCTAAAGAGATAACCAAGCTACTAGGACCCATTGCATCTTTTTATATCTTTTCTCAATCTGCCTTGAAAATGGCGGACAGTTTCGTGCATAAATCGATGTATAAGCGGGACCCTGGGATTACAGGCGGCCTATACAAAGTACACGCGGGCTGGACAAGGATGACCATAATAATTCGAGCAGAAGGGGAATAAGAGGAAAAAACGACAAACAGAAATCTCCGAACACAGCTAGGAGACAGGTGCGCGACTGGAAACAATCCGCCATGTTTGTTGGGTCATCACGTCATTCACCCAACGCGCGGCGTCCGTTCGCACACTCTCGCAGACTCTTCTCTGTCGGCGTCTCGGGTAAAAGCATCTTCGTTACCTTCCGCGTTTCGAGCACACGGTTTCCAGACGGCGACATCTACGACATCACTCAGAGCCTTCGACACCGATCGTAGCAGCGATGTTATCAAAATATGTTAGAACCTGATCACTTTGACTTCGACCGGCTGGCGCCCAGCTCCAGCGACGACAACGAGATCGTTACGGGCGAACTCGGCGTCGCCCACGACGATCGCGCACGTGCGTGCAGGATGAAAGGTCATAGGGCAAGGGGACGAGAGCAAGAGTATACAATGGACTTGTACTATTTGAGCCTGTTGGTGCTTTTTAAACATTTAGAAAGTGGAGACACATAAGGGACGATACAGGCAGGACAATCTTTCAACTTCAACAATATTAATTTTCGCCTTCAAGCCCAAAGCCCGCCCGCTCCGTGGATACGGGAAAGGAGAGGAAGCGGAGGAAGTGAGGAGGTTGCCAAACGAAGAAGGGAGAAGGAGGGAAGGGTGCTCGAAGACTGGATGTGCGGGGTAACGGAAAATCGCGAGAGAGTGCGATCGTACCGTGGCGAGGCGAGCAGGGAGGCGCCTGGAATGAAAGAGCGTTCAACTAAATGCGATGATCAAGTGGTTTATGCGCACTACGGTGTGAGAAACTTGAGCAGTGTGGCCTGGTCGCCACACGAAAATGATCAACATTCGTAAATTGATTATTCGGATTCCTAGACCTCTAAAAATAGCAAAACTTGGTGTAAAAACTAAGTAACCTATGAGCATTATATTTCAAGAATAGTCTACTTGTTTAATTTTCTTGTCCTGACACCAGTTCAGTTAATTTTGAATTAAATTTAACTCTTTCCAATCCATAAAGAGTCGGGAGAAGGTTCAGATGCGTTAATTAAACATAAAAATTAAACCTTCGTAATAGCCAAGATACTTATCAGTTACGACAAATTCAGTCACCATAAGGAGGCTCTACCTCCTTATCGAGACTGGTCGCGACGACCGTGATTTACTAAAATGAACATCGCATTTTTTGTACAGTCTCCGGCAATATGAAAGACCCACTGGGAGCGCGTGGCCGAGGCGGTGGCTGGCGGGGGCGCTGCGAGCGCTCCGGGCAATTCCATTCTGCTTCGAGGGGAGGACGCTCACTCGGGGCTCAGCACAATCTGATAAGCGCGTTTCGCTTTAGCTGAGCCCGAGTGAGCGTCCTTTCCTCGAAGCAGAATGGAATTGCCCGGAGCGCTTGCAGCGCCCCCACCAGCCACCGCCTCGGCCACGCGCTCCCAGTGGGTCTTTCATATTGCCTGAGACTGTAGAGTACCTTTGGTAGTAAAACAAAATGCGGACAATAAAAGCAAAACTTCGATTTAAAGAAAACACGCGGTCGCATAGCGATCGCGTTCTTGCAGCCAACGGATTTCGTCTGCGTGTCATCTGCTTTCTATCGCTGGTCGGCTACACCTTCCGAAACTGCTCCGGACGCCATCTATCAATACGTGCGCCAAACGCGCCCCACCACTCGACTCGGTCGTCTGCGTCACCATCCGCCGTTGACCATGGCAAGTTTCTTGGCCCTATTGTTTGCAGAAAAAAAGCTGCGCTTTGCAATTTTACAAAAAAAAAAAAGAAAAAAAAAAACGCTTGCGCCGTACACCTTTGACGAAAATTTAAAATTTTCGATTGCTACGTGCAAGTGCCGATTTTAAAGACCCGTTTTAGATCGAGCCTGGTCATTTCAGTCACCCTATATATGGGTGCCAAATTTGGTTGAGATAAAACAATATTACCAACAACAATCATGTCCCCAAAACTGTGAAGGTGCCTCAAAATTACATAAAGAGAAAAGCGCGTTTGCATGGTACCATAGATGTGTAGTGATAATTCTTGGCGGCGGGAAAAATAGTGTTATGTTAAAAGTTGTTCGTGAAAATTTGAGCTACACAAGACTGCGATGGAGGAGAAACGGCTGGGTTTACTTGTAAGCTTAAACAACATGGCCGGTGACATCACAATTTGAATACCACGGATAAAAGTGGGTCGAATTTATGCCCTACCGTAGCCTTATTTCACAAATTTTACTGAAGAAATATATTTCCACGTAAACATTTCCCGAATTCTACTTTTTTTTTTTAATATCCGACGCGCGGACGTACGATATCCCACCGAGAACTAGTGCTTTAGACATTACCACATGGCTGCACAGGAAAAAAAAATTGGAGCTATCAATTTTTCTGGTGTTGCTTCACTGCAGTTCAACTCTACACGTTGGGGAGCAGACTCAACAGAGATCGTTAAAACGCCAGAATAAATCACGATCAATGAGAAATATAAGGAGACTTTTGAATACTCAGTCATGCTGGATACGAAAATGAACTGAAGTTATTCTAAGCGATAACCAAAAGTTCTGATAATTCGCGCAAGCTTATCCTAAAAATACGGGTGTAACGACGCCGGAGCAAGTTTCGTATTGGAAAGTAAAATAGAACCGTTGGTACAATGTTGGCGCAAAATCTTCACGATTTGGCGAAATATAACAGAATGCAAAATGCTAAGCATTTTAGCGCAGCCTGACACAAACGTTGCAGTTATTACATCAGAGAAATGAGAGCGCAGTATTTGTCCATACAAATGTCGAAGACCGAATCGTAAAGAAAGAAACGCGAACATAATAAGTCGGTAAGAGCCGGTGCTTCTTAAGCTCTCCCCGGCAATAAAAGACAAGCCGTGTGCCGCGCACATGAAAAGCACTTCCACCCAGCCCCCCCACACACGTACGTAAAAAGAACAGAATTAGGTCACTGCTGGTGCAGGCCATTGATTTGCTGCAGTTCACTCCCAGAGCAGATTGAAGGAGAAGCGACGAATGCGGAAGAGACAGCCAGCTAGCTCAGTCGGTTAGAGCCTCGGACTAATACCGCGAAAGTCGCAAGTTCGATCTCCCGTGCAGGCCACTATTTTGCTTCCTTTCATTGCCCCCAGCCGAGTGGACAAGATTCGACGAAAGCGGGAAAGCCACCCGGTCTGCTAGCACCAGTTGGTTAGAGCGTCGTGCTAATAACGCGAAGGTCACAGGTTCGATCCCTGTGCAGGCCATTCCCTTTTTATGCTTCATTTCACTCCTCCAGTTGACTGGAGAAGACGCCACAAAAGCAGAACTGCCACTCGGCCTGCTAGCTGAGTTGGTTAGAGCGTCGTGCTAATAACGCGAAGGCCACAGGTTCGATGCCTGTGCAGGCGGCCATTTTGCTTCCTTTCAATGCCCCCAGCAGAGTGGAGAAGATTCGACGAAAGCGGGAAGCCACCCGGCCTGCTAGTTCAGTTAGGACGCGGAATGTCTATGCTTCGCTTCAGCTTCGGTCCGAGCGCGGCCGATGTTATGAGCCGAAGGGCCAATCGAACAGCGAAAGAGGCACAACGTCATGGCGTGCTCTCTGCAGTTGATAGGACCAGCCGGTATTCGCCGTCTCTCTGTGCGCGCTCCTCCGCCGGATAGACCTATCAAGCGCAGAGAGCACGCCATGACGCTGCGCTTTTCGCGCTCTTTGATTGGCCCTTCGGCTCATAACATCGGCCGCGCTCGGACCGAAGCTGAAACTAAGTATAGCTCCGACCTAGCGGTTTCGGCGGCCCAGCCGGACCGCGGTATCAGGGACGTTCAAGATAAGGAATATGCTGTCATCCTGCCTTCGCTGCCCACCGGGTCACTCGTGGTAAATGCGGTCTTTTTACATGCGGATATTAAGGGACGTCCGTACCGCGCCAAAGATTTTCGCGACGCGCTGGCTCGCTTAGGATTACTCCCCGAGGTTGTCGCCCTCGGGGCGTACCAAATGAATCATGTCTGGGCCGTCACCTTCGCGACTACCGAGGGGTCCAAGAAACTACTGGCGGAGTCGGAGCTCGTCATCAAGGGGCGGCGATGCATCGTCGTCGACCCTGGCAACAGAGACTTAGGCCTCAAGTTCAATTGGCTTCTTTTTAACGTCGGTGACGACGACTTGAGGGCAGCCATGGCGCCTTGTGGCAAGGTCCTGGACGTCTCCAGGGAGCGGTGGCACATTGACGGCTGCCACAGCGTCACCACCATGACGCGGACGGCGGTGGTGCGCCTGAAGGGGGACGTGACTCCCGACGACATCCCGCACCAGCTGCGCGCCGCCCGTGAGCTCGCCCTCGTTGTCGTGCCGGGCAGGGCGCCGCTCAGCCTGCGGTGTCAGCGGACGGGGCACATCCGCAAGGAGTGCCGCGTCCCCAAGTGCAACGTCTGCGGACGGTTCGGCCACGACGGCACGCAGTGCGTAAGGACCTACGCGGCGGCCGAGGGCCTTGTGGGAAGCGAGAAATCCGAGCTTCTCATGGACGAGGCCGACGCCGAGGAGGCCATCGCGGGTCCGGTCAGCGTGGCGGCACCATCGCAGAGAGCGGCGGCGGCGCCCGAGCGCGGCGCGGCCACGTCCGCGGTCAACATGGCACCTGGTGCTGGGACGACGAGCCAGGCCTAGTCTCCGGACGTTCAGTCCGTTGAGGCGTCGAAACTGGAGTCAAGGCAGCCGGCACATGCGACGACGCCTCCCCTGAACAACCAGGCGACGTGCTCATGGAGACGGCCGTGACACCAAAGCCCGCCGCAAAGCGGACTCGGGACGACGACGGCGCTGACCCAGAGGCAGCGATCAAGGAGGAGCCGCCTGCCAAGATGGCACCTACGGGGTTGAGACGGCCCGGCGCCGTCCCGAACTTTGCTGCAGGTGTAGTCAGGGGGTGCCAAGCCACCCCCATGACGGCGTAGGAAAGGCGACGGTCTCGGTGGTGGCGCGAAAGTCTTGGAAGGTGTGTGACGAGTCAGAGGAGAGGGCCGCCCGACTCGAGGTAAGCGCCATACGGTCCGTCCCTTTTAGTTTTAATGGCTGTTAGACTAGAGTATGCCTTACGAGTCGCCACGCTTAACGCGCGTGGCCTTTCAGAGAGACGCCGGCAATACCAGTTAAGCCGCCTGTTTTCCGAGCATGAGCTTGACATAATCGCCGTGCAGGAGACGAAAGTCGAAAGCCATGAACAGACGGACCGTATGGTGCGACCCTTCCAGTCTTTTTTCAATATATATGCGTTTCGCGCGCGGTTGGTTTTTCCGAAAGTTGTTGTTTATTTATTCGCCGGTCAGTAGGTGTTGTAGAAACGGCCGTACATTCGTGTTCCTCTGGCCGTCTTGTGTATTGTAATTTTTGCTTTTCTAACATTGGGTGGCGGGTTATTTGTATTTATGCGCCAAACCGGGAAAGTGAGCGTAAAGATTTTTTTTTTTTTAAGTATCGAAACATATCTCCACTGTAATAGGGTCGTTATTTTTTTTATTTTTTTTAGATTGTAATTGTGTTTGCTCTTCAGAGGATAGAGTGAATCAAGCACGTTTTCAAGATTCCAGTGCCTTTTCTTGTAGTTAAATTATTGCAAGAAATACATTAGAGGACGTCACTGTTTGTGCAGCTAAAGGAGGGGTTCAGTACACCCAGTTTTAGGGTAATAGCCATGCGAGGCTTCACAAAGCGTATAATTCACTTGAACTTGTTCCCCTTTGCGACCACAACGAGGTGAAACACGTGTCTTTTAGCGACCATGTTTTGGTATTTTTTACTCTTGGGAACAAGAAGAAATCACCGCTCTGGGAATGGGCGCTATGGAAGATGAACGGATGTCTAGTTAATGATGAACATTTTATTTCTCGAGTTAATGCACTGTTTCAAACTTTAAGTGTGAATGACCAAGCAAAGTGGGGGGAAAGGTGGGAATTGTTTAAAGAGGACGTAAAAACGATCGCTATCGAGAGATGTAGCGTCATAACTCATCAGAAAAAAATTAAAGAGAGCGATCTTCGGCGCAAGTTAGACATGTTCATAGCCAAAGAAGGCAAGAAACCCGGCGAGTCCGCGAAAGAAATAAGAGATATTAAAAGTCAATTGAAAATTATTGATGCTGAAAAGTACAGAGGGGCTATTGTGCGGGCGCGTTGTGAAAAGTATTTGATGGGAGAAAATCCGACGAAGCGCTCGCTTAGCGACAAAAAAAGATATGCAAAACGCAACGAAATCAAAGAGATAAGTTACGGCGCCACTCTAAACCGCGATAAGAATGTGATTGAAAAAGCGTTTGTAGAACAATATCGTAATCTGCTAGGGAACAGTCCCCCTTTAGATACTGGTTATAAAACGTGCTTTTTGTCATCGATGCCGCGACTGGATCAGCAGGTTTGCGAAAGCTTGAAAGTGCCAATCAGTATTGGAGAAATTGAAAAAGCTATTGACGAATTAAGTCCCGGCAAAACGCCCGGGCCGGATGGCCTTGGGGCAGTTTTCTATAAAACTTTTAAAAGTGAGGCAGCAGTTGCACTGCATAAGGTTTTGGCCGAGGCCTACGAAATTCACTTGTTGCCGCCCTCGTTTTTAAGGGCGCACACTGTGCTCATTCCCAAGTCTGAAGATCCAGTAAAGCTTCTGTCTGTATCAGCGTATAGACCAATTAGTTTAACCAATGTGGATTACAAAGATTTTATGAAAGTTCTGGCTAGACGATTGCAATCCGTGATTCAATGTCTCGTGGGACCGCACCAGACGGGCGGTATTAAAGGGCGCACTATCGCTACAAATATTCACGTGGCCAGATCTGTCCTAGAGTGCTGTGATGCTTTTTTTCTGGACGAATGGCGATGCTGCAGCCCGACCTAGAAAAAGCGTTCGATCGCGTATCGCATGAGGTACTTTTTAGTGTCCTAGAGTATGCGAACGTTGGCTCTGTTATTCTTGAGGGAGTAAAGATGGCATATACAAATTGCACGACTAGTTTGATTGTAAATAAGGGAGTCACCGAAGGTATCAAAGTTAGAACTTCTGTAAGGCAAGGTTGCCCGCTTTTGCCATTGCTGTTTGCGCTTTACTTAGAGCCCTTTTGTTTAAAGCTTATTCATAATAGTAATATTCGTGGCTATAAATTGCAGTGAAGTGAAGTAAAGGTTCTTTCCTACGCGGATGATGTTGCTGTTATTTGTGTCGATCGAGACAGAGTACGTGGAGCGATAAATGTGGTTTCGTATTTTTGCGCGAAAACTGGTAGCGTGGTGAACTTTGATAAATGCGTGGGTTTCTGGCACGGTGACTGGTCAAGTAAGCCAGAAGTGTTCATGAATGTTAGATGGGAGACTTTACCCACGAAGTATCTCGGAGTGCCTTTAGAACATTATCAGGACACCACAATTTATTAGAACGAAGAGACCGAACATATTAGATTAAAGGTGGAAGGGTGGAGGGGTAGGGATTTATCTATTTTCGCGCGTTCGACCGTGTGTAATCCGTTTTTAATATCAAGTCTGGTATATATTACAAGTGTTGTGTATGTCACGTATGAATGTGCAAAAGCTGCATAGGGTGTTTGCCGTTTTTTTTTGGTCTTGGACATGGGAGGCGTTCCGCTCGAACGAATTTATTTAGGTCGGTGCGAAGTGGTGGATTGGGATTGTCCCATTTGTTCATACGTCAGATTGTTTCACGCTTCATGTTTTTACGCGATCAGAGGGGTGCCCTTTTGCGCACAGTTGTTCAACTTCGTCTCCAAAACGCTTTGTCAGGGTTTATTGTTTCGTCACCCACTGGGACAGGTGCCGCTGTGCGAGGGTGTTTGAGAGAAGTGTTACTCTCTTTTCGAATCTTCAAGGTCCGGTTTTCCTTAGACTGTCTTAGTACCGTGTCACGGAAAAAATTGTATCGAGATTTGGTTAATGTTCTGTTGCGTGTGCCGCTTTATCGTTCCCCATACTCGGAAGGCCCTGGCGTAGATGTTGTAAAAAGTGTGAAGAAGATGCCAGTAAAGCCTAATGTAAATCCTTTTTTTTAAGCTCCATTGTGGCGTCCTACCGGTAAAGCCATGGTTAAAGGAAAAAGGCATTTTTGTGCCATGGTCAACGCATTGTCTTTTACAAGCAGCCAGAAACTGTAGAACACGTGTTTATTTACTGCTGGGACGCTGTGTTTTTGTGGGATATACTACAGCGCACACTCAAAAAGGATTTTCCGATAACCGCCAGAGGTATACGGTTTTTATCAATAGAGAATGTAAATGGCGTACCTTATGATATGGTACTACTACTGGGCCTTCACAGTCTATGGAAAACAAGGGTAGGCGTAAATCACGCTGATAAAACAGTCCGCTCGGCGCGTGAATATTTTATTGAAAGAGTCGCCGGCATGCGTGAAGTGTTCCGGGCACAGCCCGAACCGCCGGATTGGTTGCCCATTCTTGATTGTTCGGTGTGTCTAAACGAAGTTTAATGACTCCACGGCAGCCAGGTTACGGCTGACGTGTTTTTAACCCCTCCTTTGCATATATGCTATTGTACAAATGTCAAAACAGGCAATAAGGAAAAAAAAAAAAAGCCTGCTAGCTCAGTCGGTTAGAGCGTCGTGCTAATGACGCGAAGGTCACGGGTTCGATCCCTGTGCAGACCATCCTTTTTTTTATGCTTCATTTCACTCCTCGAGCAGACTGGAGAAGACGCCACGAAAGCAGATCAGCCGGCCGGCCAGCTAGCTCAGTCGGTTAGAGCGATGATTCGACTTCCGGCTGCCGAGCGCGACGGACGTCTTATCATGAGCTCCGTCGGAGCGGCGATAACGGCTAGCACTAGCCGGGAATCAATTGTTCAGCCAGGAAACAACGCCCACCAGGAATACAGGATGCTTCTGCCCACGCTGCCAACAGGTCGGTCTTCTTTTAATGCTGTCATTTTGCACTGCGACCCGTCGGGGAGACCCTATAAAATTGACGACTTCGCCGACGCACTGAAGTCGGCCATTAACCTCAAGGACATTGCCGGGTTTGGTGCTTACCAATACAATCACGTCTGGATACTCATTCTACACAACATGCTGGCGAAGGAAAAAATGGTGAAAGTGCGGCAACTCGTGATCAAGTCGCTGGTGGTGGGGTCATCGAACCCAACACCAGCAAGAAGACCTTCAAGGTACTCTGGCTGCCTACGAACGTTCCGGATGAAGCAGCCGTGCAAGCGTTCACCAGTTACGGCAAAGTGAAGAAAGTCGCGAGGGACAAATGGCGCCGACCTGGTTTTGAAGAAATAGACACAACGACCAGAACCGTTACGGTCGAACTGAAGGAAGACAACACGGCGGATTCCATCCCCCTCCAAGCCACCGTCATGGGAGGCCCTGCGTTGGTGTCAATTCCGGGTCGGCCACCATTGTGTCTCCGATGCCGGAAGGTTGGACATTTTCGGAAACAATGCCGGACGCCATGGTGCAAAATGTGCCGGACGTTCGGGCACGAGGAGGACGACTGCGTCCAGAGCTACGCCTCCAGAACGAGAATGGCAGTTCAAGCGGACGAGTTCGAGCACTACATAGATCACGGCAACATGGACGAAACGGGCATCTCTGGCGGCCCCGAAAACGCAGGGACTCCAGGAGGTCAGGAGGCTTCAATCAACGCATCCTCTGTGGCCACACACCCACCTTCCCAACAGCAACCGGAGCAGCAGCTGGAGCGACAGGCTCCACTCCAGGACGACCGCGCCACGCCTCACTCTGAACAAGCCGTCCTGCAAACGTAGCCGGAGCCCCAGGCTCCGGTACCGGTCGACAACATGATGGAGCTCGGGGAGGCCTCGAGCAGCGAAACGACCATCAAGCGCAAGGTGAAGGAAACCGCGCGAAACAACGCAGCCGACCAACGCTACACCATCGTGAGTGGCAAGCGATGGAAAAAAACGGACACTATTCCATCTTTCCTCAAGCCGGTCGAAGTCGGAGCGTCGTCTCTTGACAACGCATCTGCCCTAAACACGTGATCCCAAACCAGGACTTCCCATAAATACGTCAACCGGTAGGAAAAATTGTCCGATTTGTTTGCTAGCTCACACTCTACGAAGGCTTTTTGTGCACCCTAGGCAGGCGTGATGTGCTTAATGTAGTAAGTCTCGTCGCTTCCATGCGGAAGCAATGGCTTTTAGATTTGTTGCTAGAAAAGCGGATCGATTTAGCCTGTGTCCAAGAAACTAAAATTGAAACAAGGGAGCAAGAAGAAAGCACGTGTGAATTTTTCAAGAGACGTTATCAGGTTTCTGTTTCGCACACGAGAGGAAAAAGCGGCGGATGCGCGGTGTTCGTTCGCAGGAAACATTTCTTGAAAGTATGCCCTGATATAGGACATGACGATTGCGGCTGAATCAGCTATGTCGACTGCATTTTAGCGAACACTTTGATATGGGTGATATGCTTGTACGCGCCAAGCAACATGAGCGAGCGAAAAAGTTTTTTTGAGCTGATTAACTCGGTAGTCGATACGCCAGCGAAGGTGATTTTAGCCGTTGATTTTAATTGTGTTGACAGTTACGAAGATCGCTTTCTTAGGCGGGCACAGGCAGATTATAGTGTGAAAGTTCTGCGTTCGGGCTTAAAGGAAAACAATCTAATAGATGTAATTGAACTTGCGCGTCCTAACGACACGCAACGCTACACCCACTGGCAGGGTGATTCCAGCGCGCGCTTGGACAGAATTTATATATCGGACGAATTTGAATTCAAAGACGCCCGCTACGATGTTTCACCTGTTCCATTTCTCAGACCACGACTTAGTAACTTTTGAGTGGAAGGCTGGCGGCACAAGCCATCTTTCAACTCCGCATACTAGAAGGCACTGGAAGCTAAACGAGAGCCTCCTTGAAGATGACGAGTTTTCAACCATCATAAAAGAAAAACTGCGGTTAGCAGCCGAAAACTCGGCTTTTGATGCTGTAGGCTGGGAGATTTTGAAGGTGGAAGTGAAAAGCGAAGCCATGTCATATGGGGAAAGAAAGGCCAGGGAAAAAAATTCAAAGAAAAAAGAACTGTTGCATAATTTAAAAACTCTCATTGCGGCAGACGACTCATCGCCTGGAGAGTTTAGAGAAGACATAAAAGCCATAAAATGCGAGCTTTTGACTCTGATGAAAGAAAGGTACATGGGAGCTGTGGTGAGGAGCCGGAAAAGACTGGTCGAGCGAGATGAGCAACCTTCAAAGCTTTTTCAGTTCTTTGAGAAGCAAAGAATCATGTGCAACACTATCCGGCAGATAAGAGACGAAGGCGGACAGAGCGTTTCCACGCAGGAGGAAATCGCAGATGTGTTTTACGAGGAATATGTTCGAACGTTTCAAAAGAAAAACGCCTGCGATGGCCGTCTTGCGGAAAGCATCCTACACCAGCTTCAAAAGGAAGCAAGCGAAGAAGTACGCGAACGTACTAACACTGAAATTGTGGAAAGCGAAATTCGGTGGGCAATCCGGAAAATGCCGTCAAAGAAGTCACCCGGGCTCGATGGCATAGGTGCGGCGTTTTATAAGAAGTTTCTAGACCAGTTGGCACCTATCCTACAGAAAGTGTTCAAAGATATATTCAAAAGAAAGCTTTTACCACCCACCATGCGCCAGTCCCTTGTGGTACTCATTCCCAAGCCACATTCCGGCAATGGCATACCTTCAGTAGACAATTTCAGGCCAGTAAGTCTCCTGTGTACAGACTATAAAGTTTAGAAGAGAATCTTGGCTCGAAGGCTGGAGAGGGGTATTGCGGAAGTGGTCGGAGATCACCAGACCTATGCGATCAAGTCGCGGTCAATTGCGCAAAACCTCCACGCCATGCGAACAGTATGCGAAGCGGCAGAAGCGTTCAACACGCCCCTTGCGGTCCTTCAAGTTGACCTGAGTCGTGCTTTCGACCGGGTGGACCATGGATTCTTGTTCGAAATCCTAAAACGCATCCACGTAGGCGACGTTCTTTCCGATTGGGTGCGCCTGTACGACAACGACATATCCACCGAGATGTTAGAAAATGGAAAAAAACGGGAAAGATCAGTGTACAATCGTCTGTCAGGCAGGGGTGCCCGCTGTCCCCACTGCTGTTTGCGCTGTACTTAGAGCCATTGTGCAAGGCTATCAAAATGGATGAAGGGATTCGAGGGCTTCAACTCTCAACTAAACAACTAAAAATCCTGGTATTCGCAGACAATGTTTCTATTATTTTTTCCGAAGAGAAGGAGCTTTTGAGGGCTATGGACATAATTCAAGAGTTCTGTGCCGTATCGGGAGCTCGTCTCAACCCAGCCAAATCTACAGGTACATGGCTTGGTAACTGGGTCTGCAAGCCTTCAAGTGTGTTAGGGATGAAATGGTCGTCCTCCCTGGAAAAGTATCTTGGCGTGCCGCTCACGTTGACGCTTCCTAGCCATGAAACGTGGTCGGTCAAACTTCAGGAGATGAGAGCGTCATTCCTGCCATGGCGCACGGGACAAATCCATCTTATACAGAGAAGCTTTGTGTGTAACACTGTTCCCTTTCCTAGGTTGATGTACACAGCCCAGGCTATTCCAATCGACGCCAGCACGGTGTCAAAGGTCCATCGGCTCTTCGCAACATTTGTTTGGCAGTCGCAAATGAAGAAAACGAGGCGCACAAATCTCTTTCTCAGCCTTGAGGCTGGGGATTCGCCTTGGTGCACGTGGCCCTCAAAGTAAAAATAAGTCGGTTCCTTTTGTTTAGAGACTCGAATGATGCAATCACGCGGTGGTCATTCCAGAGCATTGGGAGTGCGCACCTTAGCCAGTGGGTGCTTGGCACATCGGAGCAACCGAAAGCAGCTAAGTGCCTACGGTTCTACAAAGAAATTGCGGAAGCAATCAAATTCTTTGAATCGAGGTACTCGTGGGAGTATCTCCAGCAAGTTAAAAAGAGAAAACTTTATTGGGACACAGTCAGCCGCATGTTTCCAGCTCCTTTGTACAGAAATGGATTCGAATCATCAGCTGGAAAAGACGTCCTCAGGCGAATGCCCAGCCTCCTCGTTTCTCCCAAAACCAAAAACTTCTTCGTTCGTTTTCACACAGAAACCCTGCCAGTGAAAACTTGGTTAGAAAACAAGGGCTTCTACGTTCCAATCAGAACTAATTGCAGTTTCTGTGGTTAGCGGGAAACGCCCTCTTCATCTGTTTCTGGATTGTAAGGGCGCCTTCTGTTTCTGGGCGGATTTTCGCTATATTTTTTAATGTAACTTTGAGCCAAGCTGGGAATCGCTCAAGTTTTCGTACTTTAGGGAGGAACGGAGAGTGGAGTTTGAGTCGTTGGTTGCGATGGCCCTTCACGCGCTTTGGTTGTGCCGGACATTACGTGTGGAGGCAGCGCCTGTGCGGAAAACCGCGTGGCAGTTGTTTCGGGAGAGAGCAGAGTGGACACTGGGCCAGTTAGCACAGTACAAGACGATGTCAACCACGCCCGGCTCCAGATAAAACAACAAATTAAAAAAACGTCGTTGCCCGCAACGCACAGCCGCCCTGGAAAAAAAGATTTTAGAAAGAGGGTGGGACCAAGTGTTCTGTTTGTTTGTTTTTTTCTCTTTGTTGGCTCGAAACTTTTCGTTTTTTTTTTTTTTTTTAGTAGTGTGCATGCCTAGTAGCGTATGCAATCACTGACCTGACCATGTGGCCGGCATGTACCAAATATATACTTCTATAATAAAAAATAATAAAAAAAAGGCTTGCTAGCTCAGTCGGTTCGAGCGTCGTGCTAATAACGCGAAGGTCACATGTTCGATCCCTGTGCAGGCCATTCCTTTTTTTGTGTGCTTCATTTCACTCCTCGAGCTGACTGGAGAAGACGCCACGAAAGCGAAACAGCCACCCGGCCTGCTAGCTCAGTCGGTTAGAGCTTCGTGCTAATAACGCGAAGGTCACAGGTTCGATCCCTGTGCAGGCCATTCTTTTTTTTTTTTTTTTTTGTGCTTCACTTCACTCCTCGGGCTGACTGGAGAAGACGCCACGAAAGCGGAACAGCCACCAGGCCTGCTAGCTCAGTCGGTTAGAGCTTCGTGCTAATAACGCGAAGGTCACAGGTTCGATGCCTCTGCAGGCCATTCCTTTTTTTTTTTTTGTGCTTCATTTCACTCCTCGAGCTGACTGGAGAAGACGCCACGAAAGCGGAACAGCCACCCGGCCCATAGAGTAATATAGTAAACGTAAAGAGAGGACACAGGAGCCGATTCGCGGCCCAGATAGTGCGTTTAATACCCTCCGCTACGTGGCGCTTTTCTACAATTTGGTTAAAATTAATTAAAACTCTTTCTGTGTAAAGTGTTTATTTTTTAAATGGCAATGCTTTAAAATTATTTAAAGTAGTTAAAACGACTAAATAGTTTAAATCAAATACGTCACAAAAACCACGTGATGAATGGCGCCTGCCATGGCCTGCCTGCCTGCACGCCGTCGCCTCTGCTCGTCCCTGCGTCGTTCGTTTGTGCCGTGCGTGCCGTCCATCTGTGCTTTCTGCTGGATCATGTTCGGTCGACTTTGCATCAATCAAGGTGACGCATGACCGCCCGCGTGCTCGCATGCTCGGCGTGAATTCGTGGAGCCGATCGGTTCGAGCTTCTCGCGCTGTTATTTCTGCCGGGCTGTCTGGCTGCACTTGAACGTGTGTGCATGTTGATTATCGATGAGATTGTTTTAAAAAAATAATTTAACTTACGACCCTGCACACGACATTGTCCATGGGTTTACAGACGACGGTGTTGAACGAACCTCTAACATTGCAGATAGAGCCTTGGTTGTTATGCTGTCTGAAATTTCCAGGAGGTGCGTTTAGCCCGTTGCATACACTGTTGTGCACACTCCAACAACGTCTTCTGTTTAACGCAGTCTCCTCATTTCTCTCATTCGGGAGCTTAAAGGAGCTGTGCAACGATATTCAGTTGGAATGTTTTTCACTTTACACGAGCTTACTGGCACTAGTGGGAGTCAAGGATACTCGCACGCAACTCCGCTGGCCAAGAAACTCCTTTGTTGCGGTGTAATTTCAAGGACAAAAGCGATCATTTTCATTCAATCTCTCCTTTGCCAAATTTCATGACGTAACGTGGGGATCGCAGTACACCCATATGACGATATTTGAATTCGGTTCATAGATTGGACCCGAGCATTGCATGTGCACTCGATTTGGGCTCGTGATAATTACTAGCTCGAGGAGCATTCGGGTAATGGCCCGTGTCCAATCTCTGCAACGACGACAATAGCCGAGCCATAACAATGTCTGGAACTCAGCACGTGCCCTGTGCTTTGCCAACCCCAGCGCGTGGCTATGATCTACATTGGCGGCATATAATCGGCTCCAGATCACGTGGCCGCTTGTTCTGGCTGCTAGTTAAGGGGGTGAACGCCGCTCATTTTTCTTTAATTTTTTTCTGCGACTTCTAATGCGTGTGGTGAAAACGAACGGGTATTTCACAGATCATTAACGTTAGGGATTCGTTCGTTCTAAGCGGTATTTGCGCAAAGTACAAAAATTGTTGCATCGCCCCTTTAAGGATGGTGCATTTGCGACAAAATGAAAGCTATGGACGATTATTCGGAAACTCCGATAAAGTCTTAATTTATCTTGATAAGGTAAATATTGCCACACACGTTGGCGAGCAAGCGCGTGCGTGGCCGAGTGGTTACCGCGCTTGTCTGTCGGGCGGAAGGTGTAGGTTCGATTGCAGACAGTGGACCGTCCTTTTATTTACTCTTTCGACTTGGCCTTCTCGTAAGTTCGAAAACATTCTCGTCTGATCGAGTCCCGAATGTTCTAAGGACCGAAAGTTCTACGCCGAATGATCCAGAAACCAAAGAGGCTTGGTTTCTGGGGGCTTCAAACGTAAGCTTGGTCTGTGTGGTGATAAGCCATTTTTTGAAGTTGACAATGAGCACGTTTACTTTGTCTTTGATGTTCCGCACCTTCCCAAAACAACCAAGAGCAATCTCCAAGTTCACAAACTTTGCTTTGGAAATGAGGTCATTGAGTGGTCTTCTATTGTTGAACTTTATTGTTCTATCCATGAGATGAGCTTGCAATTGGCTCCGAAACTTACTGAGAGACACATTTTTTCAAGAACCTTTCTGTAACATGTAAGAAAATTGTGCCCCACACGTACTGAGTGCCTCACTCTTTCTTGCATCATATCCCTTGTTTATGCCAAGGAACTTCCTGAGGCAGCCATGGCTACAGCCTATTTCTGTGATAGGATGTGCATACTTTTTGATTGTCCAAATAGCTAAAAAATTCAAGAAGACAGGGCAGAAGTTGCGTCATGCCATTCTGAAGGGAGAATCTGAAATACTTGATTTTCTCCACCAGTAACTCGGATGGATTTCAGCATGGCAGTTCCAAAGTAGGAGGCAGCCATAAGCCATCATTGGGTGGCAAGTTACTATAAAAAGTGTCCTCATGCTCTGGGATGAGCTTTCAAGCAGCCATGACTTTAAGTTCTTACTTACACGACGCCTGCAGCAAGACACACTTGAGAACGTTTTTGGAGCTATATACGACAAATGCTGGGCTGCAACACAAACCCAAAATGTGCATCAGTTCACCTCAGGACTAACACACCTCTGGATAAAGAAACTGTTCAAACTGTCGGACAATGAAAACGTAGAGGATGACAAGGCTGGGACATCCTAAAGGAGTTGCAAATATCTTCGCACCATGAAAGTTTAATTTCAGACATAGTAGAACGTCTTCCAAATGATAACTTCCCGCCACTAGAGGATATTTCTGAGCTGACATCAGACATCAGGTCTAGCATAAATGATGACTCGTCCACTTTTTTATTACGTTTGGGGCTATGTGATCAAGCTTTTGCTTGAACAGACAACTTACAGCTGTGGCTGTTCTCAGCTGCTATCGGATGAGTCTAATAACTTGACCAGGCCTCACCAGTAGTGTCTTGTTCCTAAAGCATACCACGTGCCTGGAAAATTCTTCGGGAACTTAGTAGTACCATCACAGGCTGCCTTTCATTTCATTCAGCAACTAGAAAATCACTTTCTTCCCATAATAGAGAGTGTGACACATGTTCGAGGAGTGTGTTCCGCCTTGTATAGCACACTTTGAGGTCTGGGTGGTTTTAGCCTTTGCCCAGAGGAGTACTACAAAGGGGTTTTAAAATTGTTTTGCAGAATACGCTTGTGTTGACATGTTTGATTTCATAACCGGAATTTGGACAAAGTTCGGTTACACTCTTCAGTGGCTAGTAAGAACGAGACAGGTTTAACTGTTATTAGTGTATTAACAGAGGCGGTTGCCAAACCAAAAACAAAAAGTGCTTATTAAGTGGGCGGTGCAGCTTGCTCTCCAAATATTTGTTTCCCCTTTTTCCAGCAAATGTGTATCACGGCTCCCTTACAAAAATATTTGTCCACTTTCTACAATATTTTGATAGAAAATAGTGTATAGAGGCTAAAAATATTTGAAAGAAAATGTATCCACTTTTGTATCCACTGTCCATAGTTTTTTAGCCGGTTTTTTATGAAGCCATATTTCTTTTCTGAACGATTTCGGGGAATGTCTAGGGACGTTGAATCTTGTCAGATTTCGAATAGAGTTCTCATTGTTTGGTAATGGCTCGCCCGCAGTGAGTTTGAGGCTATGCAAATTGGTGTTTTTTTATATTTGCCGGAAATCGGGAATTTGTACTATCCGGCGTATGCTTCGTACTGTTATTATACTCTTATGACTGGAAATGATAGCGATGTCTTATTTATTTTTGCACTTACTTCCCGTACCCGAGTCCGCGTGAAAGTGAATGTATCATACAGCATGTTCTCCGTGGAAAGGTTTTGTTAACTTGGTTCCGCTAAGAATCTATTACGAAGTGTACGAAATGCCGAAGTCCTTCATATTCATTTATTTTTGTTTTATATCGATCTCTTTCGTATAAAACATACAGAGCTTCTGAACTAGATCATGTATACATGAATATGCTCCAATAAAATGTGTTCGAACCACTTACTGTTGTTGACCCCAAAATGCTCCACCAGCCAGGAGTCAATGCGGCGATTGTGTAACTTCAATGCTTTACAATAGAAAAAGAACAAGAAATATATATACTTCTGCTTTGTGAAGTAAGTTGAAATATTGTTTGACACATTTTCCACGGACTATATCGTAAAAAATAAAGCAAAAGTGCGTCAGTATTAAAAAAAAAAAAAAAAAAAAATCTAAAAAAAAAGCGGCCTCGGGAGTCAAGGAGCTCCCGAGAGCCGAGCGAGGCGGGGAGGAAAAAGAGAGAGAAGGGTACCGGAGAACCGGAGCAGAAACGCCCAAACCGAAACCGCAACTAACTTGACCGGAAACGGAATCTGATTATACTTAATACTGCCCTCTAGGAGCGCTACCTGTCACTGGTCTATCTGGGCCGATGGGGCCTATGGCAGTGTCCGCTCTTTACCTTGTGTATATTACTCTATGCACGGCCTGCTAGCTCAGTATTCCACTTCCGGCCGCCGAAGCGAAAGGACGTGTGAGCATGAGCTCCGTCGGAGCGGGTTCAGCGGCCGTTGGCCGCGGTAACAGGAACATGGCTTCTGCCGAACAGGACTACCAAGTTATCCTGCCAACGCTTCCATCAGGTACAACAATTTTGAATACTGCTTTTTTGCACGCCGATGTGACGATGAGGCCATACCGTCTGGAACATTTTCGTGACGCCCTGGTTGGCCTGGCGCTGCTCCCCGAGGTGGTCGCCTTGGGGGCGTACCAGTACAATCACGTTTGGGCCGTCACTTTCAAGAGTGTCGAGGGCAAGAAAAAACTGCTCGCCGCCGGAGACTTCACAGTCAAGGAGGGACGGTGCGTCGTTGTCGACCCAAGCAACCAGGACACGCGTCTGAAGCTCCACTGGCTGCTGCACCACGTCCCGGACGACGAAGTGCGAGTGGCCTTGGCGCCCTACGGAAAGGTGACGGAAGTCGCCAGAGATATCTGGCGGGCCCAGGGGTGCGCCGGCATGTGGTCCACGACGCGCTCGGTGTCCATCAGGCTCAAGGCCGGACTCACCGTGGACTCCCTCCCTCATCAGCTGCGCGTCGCTGGGGACCTGGCGCTCGTGGTTGTACCGGGCAGGGCGCCGCTGTGCCTCCGGTGCCGAGGGAAAGGCCACATTCGTCGAGAGTGTCGTGTGCGCGTTGTGCTCTCTGTCGGCGCTTCGGCCACGAAGACAGCCAGTGCGTAAGGACGTACGCTAGCGTCACGGGGCCCGTGGGGACTGAGGACACGTCCGGGCTACTCATGGATGTGGTCGAGTCCCAAGAAGCAGCCGGCGGCGAAGGTGGCGAGCTTCCCACAGAGGCGACGCCCACCGAGCTTTCCGCCGGGGGCAGAGCCGACAGCGGGAGCGACGGTGAGCGACGCCGTCAGCCTGAGGCGCAGCCTGTGGGCGATACCCCTGCTTCGAAAGGTGTCACAGAGACCGCAGTTTCGGCTGTGGCGGCGACGCCCAGCGAGGAGTCGGAAGCCATGACCGTCGAGGAGGCAGGCTCCAGTGGCGGAGTCCCCAAGCAGGCTCGCGAAGACGTCGACGAAGGTCTAACCGTAAGTGCAGCCCTTCCCGAGGAACCGCCCCGAAAAGCGGCTCCTGTGCGTCGGGCAAGCATCAAGCCTAAGCCCAACATCCCTCCGGAGAGGCGACCACCGGCGACACCGCCCCCGTAGAAGCGAAGGCTCCTTCTTTTTTTTTTTTTTTTTGTCGGGCACCTTTTCTCGGACTGGAAACCGACAGGACTCCGAGGGGACGATGTCCTTGTGCCGCCGCTTTGTGGACCGAACTTTCGGCGAACCCTCTCGTCTGACCCACCGGGCGGCACACCGGGACTGTGGGTCTGTCGCCGGTTTTCAGCGACTTGAGTTGAGCACCGTGCGGCCCGTTTGATCTTGTTTTAGATGGCAGTAAGCCTTGAGACAGCGCTTCGCGTCGCCACGCTGAACGTGCGAGGCCTGGGAGCAAGGCGGCGGCAGTACCAGCTGAGCCGCCTATTCCTGGAAAACGACCTTGACGTAGTCGCTGTCCAAGAGACAAAAGTGGAAGGCGAAGAGCAAACGGCCCGCATGGTGCAACCTTTCAGATCGCGATACAATGTATGTGTGTGCCACTCCGTTGGTACATCAGGGGGTTGTGCTCTTTTTTTGCGTAATTCTTTGGGAATTGTAGAAGAAACAGTGATTGTCTGTGAATCAGGTCGCTTGATTGTTTGTGATTTTTCTTCTTCGGGGTTGCTGTGGCGAGCTATCTGCGTTTATGCGCCAAACCGGCTGAGTGATAGGAGAATGTTTTTCGAACGCGTTGAATTTTACCTAAACTGTGAAAGATTTGTTATTTTTTTGGGTGATTTTAACTGCCTCTGCGCAATAGAAGACAGGGCGCGACAGCTGCCGCTTCGGGACCAGAGTGCTTTATTTTTGAACTCGTTAGTGCAGGAGTGCAATTTAGAGGACGTCGGGTTTTTGTCGAAGCCAGATTTTCCCCAGTTTACACACCTCCAACGCGAGAGTCGTGCGAGGTTAGACAGAGCGTATATCTCCGCAGCCCTGGTTCCACTGTGCAAAAATTACGAAGTGAAACACGTTTCTTTCAGTGATCATAGCCTGGTAATTTTTTCCATCGGATCAAAAGGAACAAAATCGCAGTTCAACTGGGAATTGTGGAAATGTAATGATAAGCTACTGAGAGATAAGATTTTTATGGACGGGGTAGAACAAAGCATTGGGAAATTGCTGGAAGCTGAGTCGGGAAATGCTGTTGAACTGTGGGAGCACTTTAAAGACGAAGTCAAAATTAACGCGATTGAAAGATCGTGTATCTTACGCCGCCAGGAAAAGCAAAAAGAAAAAGAGCTACAGTGTCAGTTAGATTTCCTTTTAAGCATTGAATGTGCACAACCCGGAAAGTTTACGAGGGAAATAAAAGAAGTTAAAAGTAAAGTGGAGCTTATCAATATCGAAGAATATAGAGGAGACGCGATAAGAGCCCGCGCCGAACGGCTGTGGTTGGGTGAAACGCCGACGAAGCGTTCACTTGGGGACGAGAAAAGATATGCGACGCAAAATGAAATAAAAGAAATAGAGCATGGGGCCGTGGTGACTCGCGATAAAAAGACCATCGAACGCGCTTTCGTGGAATATTACCAAGATCTTTTGGGTCGCCGCAGAAACATGGAAGAAGGATTTGCCAGCGTCCTTTTGCCCCTCATGCCAAAATTAGATGATGAAATTAAAGCCGGCCTTGATGCACCGATTAGCGTGAGAGAAATAGAAGAGGCTATTGATGAACTGAATCCAGCGAAATCGCCCGGTCCCGACGGCTTAGGTGCCGCCTTCTACAAGGCTTTCAAAGCTGACGTGGCTGAGGTCCTGCACCGCACGATAACGGAGGCGTACGATAGAAAAGCAGTGCCTCCATCCTTCCGGAAAACGCATATAGTATTAATCCCCAAAAGTGATGATCCCGCGAAACTGTTGTCTGTTAAGTCCTACCGTCCCATTAGCCTAACAAACGTAGACTATAAAATCGTCATGAAGGTCCTAGCGCGAAGGCTGCAAGGTGCAATACAATCTATCGTCGGGCCCCACCAAACATGTGGCATCAAGGTGCGAACGATTGCAACTAACATACACGTAGCAAGAAGTATCTTGGAATGTTGTGATGCTTTCGAAGGTCGCGTAGCTATGTTGCAGCTTGATTTGGAGAAGGCGTTCGATAGAGTAGCACATGACGTCCTTTTTTGTATTTTAGAGCACGTGGACGTTGGGTCTTTATTGTTGGGGTGGGTTAAAATGTCCTACGCGGAGTGTTATGCGAGTGTGATTGTTAATAAGAAAGTTACAGAAAGTTTTCAAGTCCTCTCCTCGGTACGGCAAGGGTGCCCATTATCGCCAATGTTGTTTGCTCTCTATTTAAAGCCTTTTTGTTTAAAACTCCTTTTTAATGAAAGAATACGCGGTTTTAGGTTGTTGTCCAGCGAAGTCAAGGTACTTTCGTACGCAGACGACATTGCCGTCTTCTGCGAAGACAAAGAAAGTGTTAGCGAGGTAGTCAAAGAAGCACTTAATTTTTGTAAATTTTCGGGCAGTGTTATTAATTGGGATAAATGCGTGGGCTTCTGGCATGGTAGCTGGGAATGTACACCAGCTGTTTTTGAAGGAATTACTTGGTCTCGTTTGCCGGGCAGGTACCTCGGAGTGCCGCTTGAGCATTACCGCGATTCTACTGACTACTGGAGGGAAGAAGTCGAGAGGGCTCGGGATAAAACGGCAAAGCGGGGGGGGGGGGGGGGGGGGGGGGGTCTAAATCTTTCAATGTTTGCCCGCTCCGCAGTATGTAATTTGTTTGTTGTGGCTAAAGTCTGCTACGTGCTCCAGGCTTTGTGTATGTCTAGAGTCAGCGTTCAAAAGTTCCACCGAGTGTTCGCGATTTTTGTGTGGGGGTCGGTGTGGGAGCGCACCGGTCGTACAAATTTGTTCCGCTCTGTGAAAAGTGGCGGGCTAGGACTGGCTCATCTGTTTCTGCGACAAGTGGTGTCAAGATTTATGTTCCTGCGGCACCAAGGGGATCCTTTTCTGCGGACTGTATTACAAGTTAGGCTCCGTAATGCATTGTTTGAGTTTGTTGTGTCCTCGAGTGATGTCAGATGTACGCGGGTTCGAGGTTTTCTGCGTGAGGTGATTTTGGCTTTTCATTTTCTCAAGGTTCTATTTTCGTTGGAGTACTTAAGCGAAGTTACACGAAAGCGCCTGTACAACGACTTAGTCGAGATGGTCTTCCCCGTGCCTTTGTATCGGTCTCTTTTCTGTAAGGGCCCGAGCCAGGATGTCCTCAAAAGAGTTAAACGGATGCCAGTAAGGCCAGCCGTGAAGTCTTTCTTTTTTCAGCTGCACACCGGCACGCTTCCCGTTAAGCCCTGGCTTGAAGAAAAAGGCATTTTTGTACCTTGGTCGATTAACTGCCTCTTGTGCCGGAAACCCGAGACTATCGATCATATTTTCTTGGATTGCTGGGATGCGGTATTCCACTGGGACATTATGTAGCGTACTTTAAAAAAGAATCTCCCAGTGTCACCCTATGGCATCCGTTTTCTTCCCGTGGAAAGTGAAGGGGGCGTTCCCTACGACATGTTGATGGCCTTGGCCCTGCACAGCATGTGGAAATCGAGGATGGCTGTGTGACATGCTGACGTCGATGCTCGCCCCTTGCGGGATTACTTTATCGAGCATATTGTTCACTTAAGAGAATTGTATAAAGCACAGAGTGAACAGCCTGACTGAATTCCAGTGTTAGACAGTCTTGTCGCCCTGAGAGTTTTTTAAACCATGTGCGCCGGCTAGGCCGGGCCGGATGCTTTTAACCTTCCAATATTTGTGCGATTGTTTAACTACGTTTATGTTCCAAGCCGGTAATAAAGAAAAAAAAAAAGCCTGCAAGCTCAGTCGGTTAGAGCGTCGTGCTAATAACGCCAAGGTCACAGTTTCGATCCCTGTGCAGGCCATTCCTTTTTTTTTTTGTGCTTCACTTCACTCCTCGAGCTGACTGGAGAAGACGACACGAAAGCGAAACAGCCACCCGGCCTGCTAGCTCAGTCGGTTAGAGCGTCGTGCTAATAACGCGAAGGTCACAGGTTCGATCCCTGTGCAGGCCATTCCTTTTTCTTTTGTGCTTCATTTCACTCCTCGAGCTGACTGGAGAAGACGCCACGAAAGCGAAACAGCCACCGGGCCTGCTAGCTCAGTGGAATTCCACAGAGCTAGCAGGCCGGGTGGCCTGCCGGCCGCCGAAGCGAAAGGACGTGGGATCATGAGCTCCGTCGGAGCGGTTTCAGCGGCCTCATCGGGCCGCGGTAACAGGACCGAGGAAGGAACGCAGGAGTACTCCGTTGTTTTGCCACCACTGCCAACAGGGTCAGTTGTTTTAAATGCTGTTTTTCTTCATGCCGACATCAAGGGGCGGCCTTACCGCGTCGAAGAGTTCCGCGACGCCCTGGTTCGTCTCGCCTTGCTGCCCGAGGTTATCGCCCTCGGGGCGTATCAAATGAACCATGTGTGGGCGGAGACCTCCAAAAGCGAGGAGGGCAAAAAGAAGTTGCTAACCGCGTCCGAGCTCGTCGTAAAGAATAGTCGGTGCATCGTCATCGATCCAAGCAACCAGGACGTGCGGATGAAAGTGCATTGGCTGCTCTACAACGTCGCTGACGACGACGTGCGGGCAGCTCTGGCTCCGCACGGAAAAGTCGTCGAAGTTGCCAAGGAGAAGTGGCGCGTCGATGGCTGCGGAAGCGTCGGCACAATGACGCGCACAGCGGTCCTCCGTCTCAAGGGAGGCGTGACTGTGGACGACATCCCACACCAGCTGCGGGTCGGCGGCGAGTTGGCCCTCGTCGTGGTGCCAGGTAGGGCCCCTCTCTGCCTGCGATGCCAACGGACGGGACACATCCGCAAGGAGTGTCGCGTCCCCAGGTGCAACGTCTACCGGCGGTTCGGCCACGAGGGCGCCCAGTGCGTGCGGACGTACGCGGCGGCCACGGCGCCTGTGGGGAGCGACGAGAAATCGGAGCTTCTCATGGACGAGGCCGACGCCGAGGAGGCCGCTGCGGGCTCTGTTGGCACGTCCCCGAGTGCCACGCCTGCGCCCGTGGGCGACGCGGCGACCAGCGTGGACGGCACGGCACAGGGCGCGGACGCGACGCTGAAAGCGGAGCCACGGGACTGTTCGGCCTGCAAAGTGACCGCGTCGAGCACCAGGCACGCCAAGGCCCACGACGACGGGAACGCAGAGGCCGTCGGAGATGTACCCATGGACGACGCCGTCGCCTCTGCAAGTGGCCTGACCACGAAGCGAACCCGGGAAGACGGCGGCATGGACCCCGCCGCGGCAAGCCAGGAGGAGCCGCCCATCAAGACGGCGCCCATCAGAATTCGCATCACCCCGAAACCGAACATCCCCGTGGACGAGAGGAGGGCGGCCAAGCCACCCCCTTGAGTGTGTGGGACAGAGCCCGATTGGGACCTCGGAGTCTGCGCGACGGGCAGTCAGTCGCCACCACTGCGTCGCGAAAGAGCGAAGGCTGTAGTACGGTCCGAGGTAAGCGCCATACGGTCTTTCTTTTCTTTGAATGGCCATCACCCTAGAGGCAGCCCTACGTTTTGCCACGATTAACGTACGCGGGCTAGCGGCGAGGCGGCGGCAATACCAACTTAGCAGGTTGTTTGCGGACAACGAGCTAGACATTATCGCCGTCCAGGAAACCAAAGTAGAAAAGCCAAGAACAGACAGACCGTATGGTGCAGCCTTTTCGAGCTCTCTTTAACGTATGTGTCTCCCACGCTGTCGGGACGTCGGGAGGGTGCTGTTTGTTTATTCGCAGATCAGTTGGCGCTGTCGAGACGGCTGTTGGCACGAGCGCTTTTAGCCGCTTCGTGTTTTGTGATTTTTCTTATTCAAATGTTGAATGGCGCGTGATTTGCGCATACGCCCCAAATCGTGAACGCGAACGCAAAGAATTTTTTGAAAGTCTCAGTCCGTACCTCGAATGTAATAGAGCTATTGTTTTTCTGGGTGATTTTAATTGTGTTTGCACTCTAGAAGATCGTTCCGGCCAAGTAAGCCTACGCGACCAAAGTGCTTTTTATTTATACGATATCGTTGCGAAAAACGCTTTAGAAGACGTTGGATACTGCGCGTCTAACGGCAACGTACAGTTCACACATTTTCAAGGTTATAGTCACGCGCGACTGGATAGGGCGTATATTTCACTAGACCTTATTCACTTATGCAGCCAATACGCGGTTCAGCATGTTTCTTTTAGTGATCATGCGATGGTTATGTTTACCTTGCACACTTAACTTTTTTACACCCTTTAAGGGTGCTACAGCACCCTTTAGGGGTGCTGCAGGGGGTTTGCACCCTTCACTTAGCCATCTAGCACCCTATTTCTTGCAGGGTTAGCACCCCTCACGACGAGCGAGAGGGTGCTTTTGCGCGAGCACCCTTCCGATTCATTGTGAGGGGTGCTGAGAGCTGGAAGGGTGTTGGAACGGTGCTCAGTTATTGGGTCAAGGGTGTCCTTTATTTTTAACAGCATAATTTAGAAAAAAAAGGAAGCGATAGATATCTGTATGTCGTCTTCAGTTTATATAACTAGGCTCAGCGTACATTAAATGAATTGATGAACCACAGTATATTTTTTTATTCATTTTATTTTTATTTATGGCTAATCAACCAAAATCTGTATACTCCGAAAATCCGATCGGCATCTATTTCAAATTACGACCAGCAAAAATAAAGCTCAATCAATCAATCAATCAACTAGTATTTACTGCAGAGTTAAGGAAGAATCACTGGATTTAACGCTGGCATAGTTCAATAATAACAATAAAAATAAAATCATTTATTGTTTTTTGCAGTGCCCAGGGACATTCAATAGACCGATCCCACAGCTAGTTTGAGTACGCCACCGCTGCCGACATGCATCGTGGGAGCTGTAGTCTTTCTGCACACGCGACAACCCTGCTAGAGGTCTGCGCGAGCAGAGCACGAGGCGGCATGAGCTATCTCGTAAATTGGCGTCTGCCTCCTACAAACTACAGCTATGGCGGCGTCACGCATGCGTGGAACGTTTGGTGAGATCGGTCTATTGGCCTTCTTGCTAGCGTAGTTCAATAGAATGCATAAACAGATATGCTTGCGCGCGCGCACACACACATACACGCGCGCACGCGCGTACGCAAGCATGTACACGCGCAAACGCACGCACACGCAGACGCACGCACAAACAACCACGCGGACGTATCCACACGCGCACACGAGCACGGGAGCATGCACGCACACACGCACGCACGCACAGAAATGAATACGACGAGCGAAACGTGCTTGAGCTATAGTTTCGGTTTCGTGTATAAAAAGAAAACCTAAAACTTAGATAAAACCTAAGATAGGCTAAATTTTTGTTAACTTTCTCCAACATTATAGTGACACTATTAATAGTAATATAATACTTATTTGCTTAGTTTTGTTTTCAAAAAAAAAAAAAAAGAAGAGCCTTTTGAAGACTGCGCAAGGCCCATCGCTATTGCACTCAGCTGCCGTTGGCAGCCGTTGGAAGTTAGGCAGGCTTCGAGGATCGCTTCCTTTTTACGTTTTAGCCGATATTTTAGATATCTTCCTTACGAATAACGTGTTCAAGCGTAGCAAGGGATGACTGAGAGCTGGGAGACGCTGCGTCTTACCAACGCAAGTTGCGGACAGTCCATCAACACTGCTGCAAACGCCGGTGAGCACTTCTGTTTTTGCGAACTGCGTCGCTGTTTTGAAACTTTGTCGTGTACCATGTGCTTGCTAAGCTATGCTTGATTCTAACGATACTTCTGGCCGGTGTTATTTCGTTAATTAAAAAGAGCGTACGTTGTTCAAAACCTATGGCTTGCTCCGCAGGGTGAGAAAGATTCGTGTGCGACGGAGCCGAGAGGCTGTTCTGGGCGCCGTTCTACGACGTTCGTCCGATGACGCATTTTGCGGAGCGTTCAAGTGCAGTCTGACGGCAGTTCAAGCAATCACAGGTCATGCTAGTTCTGCCGTGTGGTCTCAACAGCCGCTCGCCACCGATTCGTTTCGTAAAGCGGGAGCGAGAAAAAACGTTACAAGAGCGAGCAGCATGATTTCTTGCCTATGCCTGTGCCGCAGAGACGCGCTGTCTCTTCGCGTATGCCGAAGCGGCACGCTTTCGAAGTTTACGATTGTGCGATGTAAATAAAGTGAGTTTGGACGTCGCGTTTTTACGGGGCAGCGAAAGCCGCTACAAAAAGCAAAAGTATGAAAAAATGCGAAAAGGTCCTGAATATTCGATGGTGTTGAAAGACTACCAACGTACCGACTCGCCCAGTTATTCTCTCTGTAAAAAAATGATAGCCAATAGTAATAAATGAAATAAATACCAACTTCTAATTGGTTATAAATCATGTGTAATTCATGCAGTACAGTCTTCCCTGCTCTGTTGCTTTCATGATATCAGGTAATGTGTAAATGTATAGGATAGTTCACAGGAACAATTTATGTCCGACCCATTATATTGTATGTTTTCTCTAAATGCTTGAAGTTATATAAAAAATGCTCATCGTAAATTAAGCCGCACCACTGAATGTACTATCGGGGAAAAATGAAATGCGAACAGAGGAGCGCGTGGCTCGTGGTACAGGCTGCGCCGCCTGGAAGTGAGCCTAGGGACGAGGGTGCGTGGCCTACTTCGACGTGTTCACACCCCTCGATTGGCCCTCCCCCAGCTTCGGCAGTGCGCCTCTGAGTGCGCTGAAAGCTGTCACTGCTATCTCTGCCTGCTCGGCGAGTGCGGCGAGCTTCTTTGCACCGCACGCGGTGAGCCAGCAAAGATAGCGGTGAAAGCTTTCAGCGCACTAAGAGGCGCACTGCTGAAGCTTGAAGAGAGCAGAGAGAAGGGCATGAACACGTCGGAGTAGGCCACGCACCCTCGCTCCTATGCTTACTTCCAGGCGGCGCAGCCTGTACCGCGAGCCACGCGCTCCTCTGTTCGCATTTCATTTTTCCCCGATAGTACAATAGCTTGTGAGTTTTATGTATGTTCCGAGCGAAAGAAAAAGATGCATTCAAAAAGGGCTAATTATTTTGTTTCCTCTCTATTAAAGCTTTTTTTCAGGTACACTCAAAACGTGGGCGTCTACGTCTAAAAGAGTGGAATTGACATTTCCCGCAGGCCTGACTCAGTTTGGCTGGCAGCTTGCAACCTATGGGAACCTGGAGAACTGCACCACAAGGGTGAGAGTGACGCCCACCCTGCACTTCCTCTACGATGGCACCATAAGGAAGAGGGAGCAGCCCCCAAAGTGAATGCAATGGCAGGTGGGTCGTTACAGTGAACCCCCATACAGATGATACCAAACAGAAAATCATTAAAAATGAATTATTATTAGAAACAAAGAATGGGAGTCGCACAGACAAGGAGGAGGAGATGAACACAGTGCTGTGCCATGTCCGTATGCTCTGTTCCCATATTCTTCACAATTTATTTTTAATAATTGTCTACCAACTGGCCCAATCATCAGCACTAGCCAACAAGAGTATGCTGCTATTTTTTACTCTGCATTAACACTGTGCTTACAGTTAAATCCTACAGTAATGAACAAACAAAAAAATGGGAGCAAGCCAGGCACGTAACCAAAATCTTGATTCGGCGGCACCCATGACAAAATGCTGTATGAGGGGGATGGGGGAGAAGAGGCCCCAGCAAAATGGAAGACTTTGGGGAGGGAGAGGGGGGGAAGCGGAGAGGGGATGGGCTTTCGTTATCTTTTGAGTAGGACAGGCGCTGGCAATGCCTCTGTGCCACTGGGAAAGCTAAAGTTCATATCCTTCAAATTAATTGGATCCAAAAATCTATAATATGTATTAGTGGCCGAGAAATTGCCCTGGAGGAATGCAGGCAGAGGATAACAAAATTGAATGCACACACGACAGAACAATAATACAGAAAAACAAGACAGAAAGAATAATCCACTACCGATGGAGTTGGCATGCAGTTGCTTTCATTTTGTGCGTTGTGACGTCGTTGGGCTCCCTGAAGCAATTAGCTAGACATGTCAGTTTGTACTGGGCAAAAGACGATGAAGGAGCATTTTTTTTGTCGCTATTTATGACCTTCCATTTCAGCTTCTTCAGATAAAAAGAATCCTTAGAATCCCTGTATTGGTGGTTTGGGCAACCTAGGCAATAAGGAGAGAATTATGTTACTAGTGCATTATGTTTTAATTGAACAAGGCAGAACCAGCTTGTGCTGCAGTGGCGTCACATAATGCCAAATGCACGTGACTTGCGACGCATTGGCGATGCCTCATGAAGCAACTACGATGGGTCAGACCCGCTATGTCTTTTTTAAAGCAAAATGAATATTATAATCAGGGAGCTGCTCCAGTTATTTATTAAGGTACTTTTTATTTAATATTGCAGATAAACAAGGAACATCTGAAAGCAACGAAAACATCAAATCATCAACACACCCGCCATGAAGCGGTGGAACAGGGGGTGCACCACAGTAGCTCTCAGCAGTAAAGGTGCACTTGAGCAGTTGTCACAGCTGTGCAGTGGCTGCGATTACACCTGTGTGATCGCAGGAAACTTTGCTTAGAACCAAGCTCCTTAATTTTGTGCAACAGGTGGTTATGGGACTAATGCAACAAATGCTCGCCAATCTGTGCCTTTGACTCGCCGGGCGCTGTAAGTAGGCATGCTCGGAACATTAGCATGGTCTTGGTCGTCTTCTGCTGCCCCTGATATCGGCTAGAGCCAAGAGTCTTCGCTAGTGCGCTTTAGACGCTTACAAGAAGTATGCTTGTACAGCACTGCATCCAGCTCCACACTCCTTTTAGTGCCCGAAGCTCCAACTTCGATGGACCTTGCAAATCATGTAGGCAAGCGCCGTGGAAGGCGAGCCCTCCACGGCGCCAAGGGCATAAAAACTGTAGAGAATTTCTACTAACCTTATACTGGAACGGTGCTACTATTTTTCAGACATCTTGGCAGTAGCGGCTACGATGATCGTGGTTTACAATGTCAAGGAAATCATGGCACTGTCACATCTGTTTGTTGGAGAGGAGGTAAGCTCTCAACTATCCTTTCTAGCATAGGTTGCAAAATGTAACCTAGCGCTTTTATGAACTCCCTTGCGCACAATCTTTCTAAGCAAATGTTTAGGCAACATTGGGGCACATATGGGTGATTCCACGTCAGTTCATGCAATGATGGTCCGGGTCATAATTTTGATATTTTTGTTAAAAATATATATGAAAGCCATGTTCTTGGGAGGAACATTAAGCTATATATGAATGCCGTAACAAATTTTTTCGCTGAGATATAAAATAGAGGAGCTCGTGGTGTGGAAATCGAGAAGATTTCACTATGCTACTTTGCGCAGTCGTCATTTTCCCATCAAAGCTTTCACGTCACCATAACTTTTTTAATGCATTTTACAAAAGATATACAACACATACACAAAAAAGTAAAAATATGAATAAATTATTTCTATGCAAACAAAACTATCAAACATGGCATAAAAACGTGTTTCAGAGACATATTCACAATTTTCTTTGCAAATAAACCATTTGTCATAATACTTCACAAAACATATCAAAATGCGCGCCTATAAATAGTCTTTACGAATGTATAGAGATAATATGTCTACCCTTAATTGTCTTCTTGTTATTAATGCGGAAATGCAGCTGATTTCTCGAAATGTGGCAAGATTGGGCGTCAATATATCAAAAACTCCATCTTTTATTTTTTTTAAACTTTCCTTGGCACTTTGCAGTGACTTGAACTAACTTGTGATGGCAAAACATTGAGTAACATATGACCTCCAAACGGGAAAAGCTACGACACAGCTTCACTCGGAGCGAGCCGACATCTTCGTCATAGCGGCTTTGCCGCACAGCGCCAAATATTTTCAGCGTTAGTTATCGCATGCATTTTATATTTTTCAAATTCTTTTTTTCAGAAGGGGTTAGTATAACTGACACGAAAATGTACTTTAGGCTGGAATACCATTACTTAGTTTACAATTCATAAAAACAAAATGGCCCCACTCTGCAAATTCGCTAACTATGCATACCTAAGCTTAAAACTCTCAGTTGCGCAAGTGGCCATGTATACATCCGGCCTCTCGGCATATGATGACTTCCACAGATGAGATGCCTGGATTCCTCTCACAGGTTTTACGGTGGCCCACTCTACTTGCTTCACCACACGAAATTCTCGAACCCGTTCCGCAGACAGGTGGAACATTCAGACATTTGTTACTTTTTCACGCAGCACTTCCACAAAGTCTTTAGCGGTGACAATCGTTGAGTTGAGCGAAGATCTCAAGTTGGTGAGCGTTGCGTGGTGTTTAAGAACACCACCTACTCCATCACAAGCGCTTTTTCCATGTCCAGTGGCTGAAAGGATCCATCTTGCCAAAGAGTACGGCTTCCGAGATAATTCGTGCAATTGGAAGCGATTCTTGAAATGCGCCGCCGCTCCGTCTGATACAAAAATTATTTCAGAAAAGAGCGGGTAATGTTCATCAACATACTCTTCTATGGCTTTTGTGGCTAGAAGAGCGTGAGCTGTGTCATGTATCGTGTCATCGCTGACAACGGCAAAGCTTCCCGTGCCTTGCGTGGACGTAACCACACATGTGAGGAGAGACACTTGAGTTTTTTTCCAATGAAAACTCTGCACTTCGGTTGGGAAGATGACTGTCAAATTTTCCGCAAAATCGAAGTGGAACATCACTGCCTTGGGTGGTAAGGCGGTTCTTGTGTCACGTATCAGGCTTCGTTGAAGGTCACGGATGTAAGAATGCCTCATATACTTTTCGCTCCATGACTCCAGTTCCTTTAGGAAAGCAGAAGTGTCCATAACCTTTTTGACGAGTTCGCCGGCGTCCCATAACGCGTAACAGATCTCTTCGTCTTCATCGAGATGGAGCGACTGCAGCGAGATGCTCTGCATTTTTGGGCACTTTTCGCAACGGCGCAGGAAGCAATCGTTTTGTGGAGGGCTGCAAAGGTGGATGCGCTTGAAGTCGTCTTCAGTAAATGTCTCCTGTGAGGCATTTGTTATTGCCGTTAAAAGCAACTGAAAATTGACGCAACATATGCAAGCGCACACCTCATGCTCTGGACTCTTTTTTACCCATTTTGGTCGTAGGGAATAGGACTTAGAGATGCCTAGTTCTCGATGGGGATGGTCCTTCCCAAACAGCTGGTAAGTTTCCTTAACAGAGCGGGTCATAAACCTTTTTACGACTTTGGTCTTGTTGTCGTTGATCATGGCTTTGACGACGTCCTTTTTGTTGGGGCTTTGAATAGAGCATGCGAGGTCGTCGCCTGTGTAGTACTCAAGTGCAACTCTCACGTCTTCGGCATTCGCCTTTTTCCCCATGTAGGGATCAGGCGTTGCCCATACACCACCTTTACGCTTCAGTTTTTACGTTTGATCAATCATGTAGGCAGTCGCTTCTGGCACCAGACGCAATATTTCTTTTTTCGAGATGCTTGGTGGCAGAAGCGTGTACAATAGCTTGCGTTCCTGGTGGGAACTGCATGCCTTCAGCGCTTCGCGGAATGCGTCAAACCACTCCGCGCAGTGCTCACAACTGTCTTCGCCGGTTTTCATGCCATAAACGCCTGACAGCTTTCTTCTAATGGAAGAACTCACTTGAGCTTGTTTTTTCTTCATATACGTTTCGCGTTTTTTTTTTTTAATGGTTTTACGTGGTTTCAATGGAGTTACCGACGGACTAGCAACACACAATTCTTGACTCACTTCAGCCAGAACTTCATCAGAGTCCCGGAAAGAAGAGTCTGATGTACTCACGTTGTGAGGAGAAGCAATCTCATTCTGGAGGTATTTGTAGCAATGTTGGCATAAAAGGTCAGATTCGTTCACTGTCCGTGGAGCCAGTAGCTTTTCCAACCGCACTTTGTTGAGTCTCCCTATTGATACGAGGTGCTTATCGCTATACACTTTCTTCTTGTGTCTCCGTAGATAGTCCACACAGAACAATCGCACGGTGCTGAATCGTTGGGCCATGGCTGTTCGATTTGACAGTAGACTCTTACTCGCTTCGTAAATGACAGAACTTCAAACTTCCTCGCAAACGCCTATTTGAGGGGTTCTGAATTCCTCTCTACAGGCTCCCAATATCCGGTCAGAGTTCGGAAAGAAAATGTCCTTGTGGTTATCAACTTCTGTCTTCCATTGTAGATATAATCGGTGCGTCGCGCATGGTTAAGCTGGTGTTGTTTGTTTGTAGTACCACTTATTGAGCACCAAAAACACCGAGTCTCCTGTAAGCATAGCGATAGTCAGCCGTCTTTTTTTCTTTTTCTTTTCTAAAAGTTTTTTATATTGTAATGTTTTCGGGGTTTTCGGTGTTGGAGTGTAGTGTAGTGTAGTGTAGTGTAGTGTAGTGTAGTGTGTGTGTGTGCGTGTGTGCGTGTGTGTGTGTGTGTGCCTGTGTGTGTGTGTGTTTGTGTGTGTGTGTGTGTGTGTGTGTGTGTGTTGGGGAAGGGGGTTGCTGTCCTTAACCTTGGAGTGATTTAGTTTGTCTGGTTAGGTTCGGTCAAGTCTTTGCGGTCGCATGTCTTGATCTTCCCTATTTTATTTCTTTCCGCGTGGACATGCATTTATTGTCGTTCTTGTTGTGAATAAGTTCAGCTGCGTTTGAGAGTTCGTTTCGCACTGTCCGTTATTTTTGTTTTTCCTCGTCTCTGGGTTTAGATTGAAATGTTTCCTGACCAACTGACATGCATATTTTTCCTTACAACTACTCTCGCCTTATTTTGCCGTAACTGACTCTTCACAGCTTTGGGTTTGAAGGCAATGTGATGTGCTTACGATTACTAACTACCGCAAGCAGTGACGTTGGCAGGCGTTTCTTGCTCATGTTAAGGGGCGGGAAGAAGAGGGCAGGGCGGGGGAAGGGGGGGGGGGGGGTATAGTCACACAACGATAAAGCAATGCTCGGAACAGCACGACTTTCCGCTCTCTACGACAGAGTCCCGCTTTCCAGCTTTTGACGCTTCCATCAAGGGGACGTTATGCGGCAAAGCCGCTATAACGAGACGTCGGCTCGTTCCGAGTGAAGGTTTGTCGCAGCTTTTCCCGTTCGGAGGTCATATGTTACTCAATGTTTTGCCATCACAGGTTAGTTCATGTCACTGCAAACTGCCAAGGGGAGTTTTAAAAAAATAAAAGATGGAGTTTTTTTAAATATCGACGCCCAATCTTGACACATTTTGTGAAATCAGCCGCATTTCCGCGTTAATAACAAGAAGACAATTAAGGATGGGCCCATATTATCTTTATACATTCGTAAGGATAATTCAAAGGCGCGCATTTTGATATGTTTCGTGAAGTATTATAGAGGATAGTTTATTTGCAAAAAAAATTGTGAATATGTCTCTAAAACGTGTTTTTTTGCCATGTTTGACTTTTTTGTTTGCATAGAAATATGTTATTGATATTTTTACTTTTTTGGGTATGTGTTGTATATCTCTTGTGAAATTTATTAAAAAAGTTATGGTAACGTGAAAGCTTCGATGAGAAAATGACGACTGTGCAAAGTAGCATAGTGAAATATTCTCAATTTCCACGCCTCGAGCTTCTCTATTTTATATCTCAGCGAAAAAAAAACGTTACGGCGTTCATATATAGCGGAATGTTCCTCCCAAGAACATGGCTTTCATATATATTTTTAACAAAAATATCAAAATTATGACCCGGACCACCATTGCATGAACTGACGTGGAATCACCCATATGCAATTGTGAATGTATCCATCTTATTAAAGTTTTCCATTTTCTTTTTTTTAATGGCAGCCAAGCATGCAGTACATTACAAACTAGCACCTTTCTTGCACAACAGATAGAGCCATGTTCCATGCTTGTACCTAGTTTAGCCTTCATCTAGATCAGAGTTTAGCAAAGTTATGCAGTTGGAGGTGATGTTTAGAAGTCGCATGGTCTCAGGGGAGCCAATATGATGCTGATGGCACTGCTTCACATGTTTGACTACAACTTCGACAAACAAGCTTTCTAATCACTGCACGGCACACTCTTCTAGAAAGGTACAAAAGATCCAGTGGCTGTCTTTCCTGACACACTGATGGTTGGAAATATCATGGCCAAAAGTAGTTTCCACAAGATTTCTAACCATCTAAAGCAAAATATTTTGGCCAAAATGTACATGGGAGGTGAAGTAATTGCAGATCAGGAGATCATACAAGGAGAATGTGGGCTCCTGTTGACTGATTCTGGCTTTTTTGCAATGAGCAAGCCAAAGCAACGTTTACGTCTCTATGTGGAACCAGACTTCTGGCTAGCATTGCCGAAATTTTACTAATCGCAGAGATAATGCAGGTGTCCCTGTTGCACTGACGATCTTGCATATTTTTCAGTGTTGGGAAAGCATGATTTACTGCCACTTGTCTAAGTTGCGTTCTGCACAAGTGTAATCAAGCCTGCAGGGGGTGGGGGTATTACATATTTAACATAGATCAAGTGACTATAGCTTATAACAGTGGACTAGCTCGCTGGTAGATAGTAATATATTAACTGTGATGATTTAGAGAAGACTATCACGCATGGTGCCTGCCTTACATTGCATTGATTTTGTTTGCTAACACAGGAGCAAGACATCCCGGCAATGCCGTGCGTCGTGTACTCTGGCAATGACGCCGAGGGGGCTGACTTTTTGTACCTCGCTCTCGATAAGCAGCCGTTTTTGTCCGTGAAGAATGCAGAGGACGACATCACTGCCATCATGGTGGCTTACTGGCTTTTTAATATAAGTACTTGAAAAAGGCAGGAAACACAGTTGCTCTTCTATAGAACGGTTGTTTGTCGGGCTCAGTAGCACTACTCCGAGGCCAGTTGTGATGAAATTCCTGAACAAGGTTGCAAGAGCGTAAAATCAATGAGGCCGTCAAACAACCGTTCTAATACCAAAGGGATGCTGAACCGAGATTTGGATGGCACGAAACCAGGCAGGAGCACTAGGTGGGATGCTGCAAACCTTAGAACATAACTCATATGACGGTATCTCTAATGGATGGCAGTACTTTTTGGAAAATATGAGCATGATTGAACAAAGCTTGCGACATCTGTATTCTCCTCTTCTCTTTTTCGAAAATATGCCCATCCAGTTGAGATACTGCTGCATGAGTGGTGTTTTGTGGTCTGTAGCATCCCACTGTGTGCTTCTGGTGCCTTGTTTTGTGAAGTCAAATTTCAGTACCAGCACCCAGTTAACTTTTAACTTTCTAACTCTAAACTAAAATAAATGTACCATACTTTCCAGACTATAGTGCACAAACTATGCATGTCTAAAAGTTGATATTTTACATCGTACAGTCTATCTACAGGTGTGGACTCTACAATTTTTGTTTCAAGATTGTTCATTATTACAAAACTGGTTAGGCCAGATTGCTGTGTTTTAGATATTTTACGCTGGGATAAAGTAATCAAGACAACCTCCTACTGTCAGTCTGTTTCCCAGGCTTTCGATACCTCGCATCTGACATGTTTGCTTGGGAGCCTGCAAGCAACCAACTCAGGTCAAGCTTAATCTTGAGGAGCTCTGCGATTGGCTGACGAGCGGATCACAGAAAGCCCCCTGGCATCCATCCGCAGATATTCCTTTTGTGGAGTTCTCCAGCCTGAAGTTTTCCCCGAGGATTACACACCGAGTGCAGACTATCTAAGAAAATACTTTTTCTTTTTAGCCGAAATTTACCCTAGCGCATTATACAATGGATTGTGTACTATGTCTGGAAAATATGGTACATTTATTTTAGTTTAGAGTTAGAAAGTTAAAAGTTAAATTACCTTTTCTGCCATGCACATCTTGCCTTCATTATCGGACAGTGCATCTAGGCTCAGCTGCTTCAAGTAGCATGTGTGCCGATGCATTGCACACATATCAAATAATGAATCCAGTTTCTGTAACGAGGTCCTATGCTGGCACTGTACTTTTGCATCTCCTTATTTCATCACTTATCTGGTCTGCATACTTCGTGGTTTTCTGGTTGCCATACCTGGTATACTGAACCCAGTTTGACAGGTGCTGAGATACAGGGTGATTCATTCTCATTGGAACAGATTCTTGTAAAATAAAACTTCAGTTTTATGCAAATTATCTTTTTACAGTTGAGTTATAGTGGTCCTGGCAGACACTTTATAGAGGCAAGATGACAGCTAAAAGTGGACTTATTGCATAAAATCCATGGATTAGCTTTTTAGTGACTGGTTTGATGACATCAGCACATATTGTGAAAATGGGGCAGTCACCTTAGACCAGCTTATTTTTCGTGAGATGAGCACTAACCTTAGAAAAACGATTGAGAAAGATTCTTGCACACAAAACGGGTTGTGAGATACAGTACTTTCTGGACCGCTACATTACCGCTGCCTTTGGTGAAATTATATTTTCTCTTTTTTTTTTGGCCTGTGTGCTCATTTCAGGATTTATAAAAAATTGACTGGTTTAAGGAGGTGATTGTCTTCAAGTTCGAAACAGCTGTCGAACCAGTAATTGAAAAAGTTAATCAACTAATTTTAGATAATAGTCCACTTTTAGTGCCAGCCTGCCTGTACAAAGTGTCGGCTTGGCTAAGTGCTCATCTGTAACGGGATCATCTGTGTAAATAAGATAAGTTTTGTTTTACAAAAGTCTATTTCGATTAGAATGAATCATCCTCAAGCACCCATTAAAATCAGCATCAGCACCCTTGGATTGGGGTGCATTGCACCTAGCACCCTATACACCAACTCAACTCTCCTACGTCACGCCGCGGTGGTGGCGCGCCGGACGCACTTCCGGTCTGGAGCGGTGGGCAGAAGTCGCCTTGCCAGACATGCATTCCTGTGTTCCTTTGGAATAAACGAGACAAAAAAGCTGCCTTCTCGTCAAAATGCTGCGATGGGGGCTTTACCAAGACAGTCTGGAAAGGTTTGAAGATCAGTTTTCATGTGTTTTTGCACCCTCCGTTCGTCCGAGAACGTGGATAGTAGCCGTGAAAAAGGCAAACCAGACGCTGTCGAACTACGATTGCGTGTGCGGGCCACAATTTGTGGTCGCCAGATGTATTTGCTTTGTTCTAACATGAACGAGAGAAAACCCTCAAGTTGTCCGGACCACCCACGGGTTCAGTGCGTCTTCAAATTCACACGGCCGCCTGATCGTTCGAACTTTCGTCTGCTCTTTCAAAGTTGTCTGCTTTTTGTCGTCTGCTCGTTCAAACAAAAGCGGCCCGTAGACCAAACTTTGACCCGGTGATTGCAATAAGAATTAATTGCAGGCCTCAAAAGGCTTAAGTAGGCTCGGTGTAAACAGTAGATACAAGATGTTAATTATTGGTACCGGTGGCCATCACCTATTTGTTACGCTTGGTCTGTTCCCGCTTCCGATTTTCAGTATCGACGTCGATCATCGCCGCTACCATTTACACTTTTGCAGCACGAGCGACGTCGCGACCGAAAATAGCTACAAGAATCTCTTCATGGTTTTGGCGTCCATTTCTACAGCGTTCATGCGAATGAATCGCCGCACGTCAAATTATTTACGGAAAGTTTAGCGGCGTAACGAGCCTTGATAATTTCGCTCAGGCGATTCAAGTGGTAAGACATTGCGATGAGAACGCAGAATCGACAACTCCAACGCGAAAAAGAGTATGCAGACTCACACAGACGCCTACAACGTGACATTCGAATGGTTTGTTGACGCGGGACGCGGTGCTTCTTGCCCGTACTCCATTGCGCGTGCGTTCGAACTGTCGTCTGCTCTTTCAAACTTGGCTGCTTTTTGTCGTCAGCTCGTTCAAACGACAGCGGCCCGTAAACCAAACGTTGACCCGGTATTTGCGATAAGAACTAAGTGCAGGCCTCAAAACACATTTGAAGGTTGGTTGGGGTAAGTCGGCTAAGTGTAAACAGATACAAGAAGTTGTAGATCATTGTTACCAGTGGCCATCACCGACTCGTAATGCCCGATTCTACTTGCGGTTTTCAGTATCGATGTCCACCATCTCAGCTACGGTCCACGCTTTTGCAGTCCGAGCGACGTCGCGACTGAAAATAGCGAGCAGAATCTCATCGTGGGAGTCAGGCTTTAGCGCCCATTCTGCGGCGTCCACGTGAAATGAATCGCCGCACGTCACATTATTCACGCAAAGTTTTGCCTCGAAAGTTTTGCTGAAGCTGCTCAAGTAGTCAGACATTGTTAGGAGGACGTAGAATCAACAATTCCAACGCGAAAAAGAGCACGGGGACTCCCACCGACGCCGACAACAACGCAATTCAATGGTTTGTTTATGGGCGACGGCGGGCTTCTTGCCCACCATCCACCGCGCATGCGCGGCGCCGGTGGCGTCCGCTAGGGGCGCTCCGGTTTGTTTGTAAACATGAGTTGGTGTATACACTTCACACCCCTATAGGGTGCTTTGGTACAGGGGTGCTCGTTTGCACCCTCAAAGGGTGCTCGTCCTGGGACAAGTGCTTTACACCCCTAAGGGGTGTAAAAAAGTTTAGTGTGTGGGTAACAGAGGTAAAGCAAAAAAATGGAATTGGTCACTGTGGAAGTTAAACAGTAGTCTGGTGAAGGACGAAATGTTTAGAGCTGCCGTCAAAGAGTCTTTAGGACGTTACACGAAAGTGAACAAGCAAGGTGGGGGGGTAAGGTGGGAACTTTTGAAAGAAGAGGTAAAAATGAACGCGATAGAAAGAAGTACTATATTAAACCATCAGAAAACGAGGAAAGAGAACGAGCTGAGGCGCCAATTGAACGTCATTCTAATCGAAGAAAGCTTAAAACCCGGCGAGTTTCAACAGAAAATAAGGAACATAAAGAATCAATTGGAAGTGATCGATGCTGAAAGATACAGGGGGGCCGTTGTGAGGGCGCAATCCGAAAAGCTTTGGTTGAGCGAAATGCCTAATAAGCGTGCGCTGGGCGATGAAAAAAGATACGCGCAGCCAAATGAGATAAAAGAAATTTGCTGCCATAACACAGTCACACGTGATAAGAAAGCAATCGAGCGGGCATTTGTCGAGCATTATCGCCATCTTCTCGGGCAGAGGACACAACAAGGGGAGGGTTTTGATTCGGAATTTTTATCTTTGATGCCCCAACTCGACGAACAAATCCGTGATAGTTTAGAGACGCCGATTAGTGTTCACGGAATTCAGATAGCCATCGACGACCTCAGCACTGGAAAAACACCCGGACCAGATGGTCTTGGCGCCGAATTTTATAAGGAGTTTAAAACTGAGGCCGCGTATGTTCTCCATAAAGTGCTAATCGAGGCGTACGAAAACAATAGATTGCCACCGTCATTTTTAAAAACATATACGGTACTTATTCCAAAGTCAGACGATCCAGTTAAGCTTTTGTCCGTTGCTTCTTACAGACCGATAAGTTTAGCAAATGTAGATTATAAAATCTATATGAAAGTTTTAACCACACGATTACAGAGTGTTATCCAATGTCTTGTAGGGTCGTATCAGACTTGCGGCATAAAGGGCCGAACTATTGGCACTAACGTACATGTTGCAAGAAGCATTTTGGAATGTTGTGACGCTCTCGACGGCCGAGTTGCTATGTTGCAGCTCGACCTAGAGAAAGTTTTTGATCGTGTGTCACATCAGGTGCTTTTTAGTATTTTGGAATATGTAAACGTCGGCTCTGTAATAATTAACGGTGTAAAAATGTCGTACCATGGTTGCTCTACATGTTTAGTAGTGAACAAAAGTGTAAGCGAAAAAATCGAAGTTCGGTCCTCTGTGCGACAAGGTTGCCCTTTGTCGCCCCTACTCTTTGCCATTTACTTAGAACCTTTTTGCTTAAGACTCATCAGTAATCATAATATTCGGGGTTTTAAACTACACTCTAGCGAGGTGAAAGTCCTTTCATACGCGGATGATATTGCCGTTTTTTGTGTTGACCAAGACAGTTTGCGCGAAGTAGTCAGCACTGCTTCTTCTTATTGTGCGAAATCAGGTAGCTTATTTAACTGGGGGAAATGCACAGGGTTCTGGCACGGGAACTGGGACACAACACCTAAGGTTTTTGGAAATGTTCAGTGGACAACCTTGCCTGCGAGGTATCTCGGCGTGCCGCTAGAGCATTACCGAGATACTGAACCACATTGGAACGACGAGAAAGAGAGGGTGAGAACAAAAACGGAGAATTGGAAGGGCCGGGATTTGTCCATGTTTGCGCGTGCCACTGTTTGTAACCTTTTTCTGACGGCAAAAATATGGTATGTGTGGCAGTTTTTGTCCATGTCGCGCATCAACGTGCAGAGGCTGCACAGAGTGTTCGCAGTCTTCGTCTGGGGTTCAACCTGGGAGCGCTCAGCTCGTACGAACCTGTTTCGATCAGTTCGATGTGGTGGGCTAGGCTTGTCTCACTTGTTTATTCGGCAAATTGTATCGAGGTTTATGTTTCTGCGCGATCAGGAAGATATTTTCTCACGCACTGTTATTCAGACGCGATTAAGAAACTTGTTGCCTGAGTTTGTAGTGTCGGCAAGCAACGTCATGTGATTTAGTGTCCGGGGTTATTTGCGTGAAGTGGCACTGTCATTCCAGATGTTAAAAGTGCGTTTTTCTTTAGAGTATTTGGGTTCGGTTTCACGGAAAAAACTGTATAAGGACTTAGTGGATGTTTTATTGCCAATCCCCCTGTATAGGTCTTTATATCCCAATAGCCCAGGTTTAGACATTTTGAAAAGAGTTAAAAGAATGCCGGTAAAACCCACCGTTGAATCGTTTTTCTTTAGATTACACTGCGGCGTCCTGCCAGTTAAGACATGGCTGGAGGAAAAGGGCGTATATGTACCGTGGTCCACCAATTCTCTCTTGTGTAAAAAGCCTGAGACCATAGAACATGTATTCATTGAATGTTGGGATGCCATCTTCCACTGGGACATCCTCCAGCGCACTCTTAAGGAAGAGCTACCCATAACAGCGCAGGGAATTCGCTTCCTGCCAGTTGACAATAACGGCGGGGTTCCCTACGACATGTTTATGGCACTCAGCCTTCACAGTATATGGAAGACGAGGATGTGGGTGCGCCATGCGGACGTGAACGTTCGCACGGTACGAGAAAACTTTGTTGAAAGTGTGGCCTACATTCGCGAGGTGTATCGGGCGCTACCTGAACCCCCAGACTGGTGGCACGTCCTGAATGATTTGGTTCTCCTGAAGAGATTTTAATGTAACCACGTCGACAAAGAAGTGATTGACGTGTTTTAGCGTTTTATCTGTACCAAATGCACAGGCAATAAAAAAAAAAAAAAAAAAGCCTGCTAGCTCAGTCGGTTAGAGCCTCGTGCTAATAACGCGAAGGTCACAGGTTCGATCCCTGAGCAGGCCATTCCTTTTTTTCGTGCTTCATTTCACCCCTCGAGCTGACTGGAGAAGACGCCACGAAAGCGAAACAGCCACCCGGCCTGCTAGCTCAGTCGGTTAGAGCGTCGTGCTAATAACGCGATGTCACAGGTTCGATCCCTGTGCAGGCCATTCCTTTTTTTCGTGCTTCATTTCACTCCTCGAGCTGACTGGAGAAGACGCCACGAAAGCGAAACAGCCACCCGGCCTGCTAGCTCAGTCGGTTAGAGCGTCGTGCTAATAACGCGAAGGTCACAGGTTCGATCCCTGTGCAGGCCATTCCTTTTTTTCGTGCTTCATTTCACTCCTCGAGCTGACTGGAGAAGACGCCACGAAAGCGAAACAGCCACCCGGCCTGCTAGCTCAGTCGGTTAGAGCGTCGTGCTAATAACGCGAAGGTCACAGGTTCGATCCCTGTGCAGGCCATTCCTTTTTTTTTTTTTTTTTTTGTGCTTCCTTTCAGTCCTCGAGCTGACTGGAGAAGACGCCACGAAAGCGGAACAGCCACCCGGCCTGCTAGCTCAGTCGTTTCTGTTTCCGGCAGCCGATTGGAGCGGACGCAGGATGGCTGGCTCCCACGGAGCTGCGATAACGGCCGCCGCCGGCCGCGGTGACTCGGATTCTTTTGCTCCGAAGGAATATCGTATTTCTTTGCCGCCCTTGCCATCAGGTGCCTGAAGACCGTACCGCATTGAGGATTTTCGGCGGCCGCTGGAAGAACTGGGTGTCATCAGGGAAGTGGCTGGCATCGGGGTATACCAAATGTCCCACGTCTGGCTGATCAAGCTTCATACCGACGTGGCCAAGCTCAAGTTGGTCGAAGCGGGGCGGCTCGAAGTCAAAGGCCGCACATGCCTCGTCGTCGACCCAACGAGGCAGGAAGTTCGAGTGAAACTTCACTGGGTGTCGCTCGACGTCTCAAACGAGGACATCCGAAAGGCCTTCGCGCATTACGGCATGGTAAAGGACGTTTCCTTTGGCCGGTGGAAGGTGGCTGGCTTCGAGGGGGCCGAGTCCACTACCCGGATTGTATACGCATCGTACTCAGGGAGGGAGTACGATGCACTGTTTTTTTTTTATAGTCGTAGTGCCTGGACGAGCTCCGATTCGCCTCCGGTGCCGCAAGACTGGGCATATCCGGCGGGACTGCCGGGCCCCAAGGTGTTCTGAATGCCGCGCCTACGGGTACGAGCAGCAGGACTGTGTGCGCTCGTACGCACGAGCTGCGGTACGTGGTGCGGGTGATGACCAGAATGACCTCCTCATGGACGAGGAGGAGGCGGAGAAAGCGGCGGCTCCCACTGCGACTTCTACCGATCAGCCCACCCCGGTTGACAAGGGCGGCCGGCCAGACACCGGCCCGAAGGAGAAGAGCGTCGTGGGAGCGATGCAGCTGGAGACTGCAGCCTCTGCTCCAGCTGTTGAAGACTCGTCGACGCCTTCTGTGCCAGAAGGCGATGCAAGGGACGTTGCCGCGACGGACATCGAGCCCGCCGTCTCTGAAATGGACCTTGACAAGACTGCCGTGAAGCGTCGCCATGAAGGCGGTTCTGAGTTATCTCAGGAACGGCGGCTACGACAGCTCGAACGGAAGTGGAAGGTGGTGGCGGGGTGGAAGGGCGTCGACAGTCCGCAGCGGTCTTCGCCACCGCATTTCCGCGAGAAACTGTCCCAATAGGCCACCACTGTGAAAGAGGACTGCCGTGTATGAAGACGCGCCAAGAAGGTAAGCTCCGTACGCTGTGCCTGGTCCCACTTCACGATAAACACGCTCGAAAAGCCTGTACGTATAGCGACCTTGAATGTACGGGGGCTCGCTGAGAGAAGAAAGCAAAGGCAGTTGTATCGTCTAGTCGTAGAGCAGGACCTTGACATAGTCGCTTTGCAAGAAACGAAGGTCGAAAGGGAGGACCAGACAGAGCGTATGGTGTGGCCTTTTACTGCTAACTATAGCGTGTGCGTCAGTCATGCAGTAGGAGCATCGGCAGGGTGTCTGTTGTTAGTTCGCGCGAGCCTGGGAGCGGATGTGCAAAAGGTTATGACCTCAGAATCGGGTCGACTGATAGTCTGTGATATGGCCTTTTTGTCGCACGAGTGGCGAGTTATTTGCATTTAGGCGCATAACATAGCCGAAGAACGAAAAACGTTTCTTGAAGATGTTCGGTCTTTCTTTGCGACGGAGCGTATAGTCATCTTTGTAGGCGACTTTAACTGTGTGCTTTCGGCACGAGATAAAACGAGTACACTTCCGTTTAGGGACGCGAGTACTGTTGTTTTAAATGAAATTGTAAATTTCTGTGGGTTAGAAGATGTTGGGGACAGTTTGGGGGACACTAGAAATGTACCTTGTACTCATTTTCAAGGGTCAAGTCATGCCCGTTTGGATGGAGCATATATTTCCTTAGAGATTCTTCCTCAGTGCAGCGAATATCGTGTGATGCCTGTGACATTTAGTGATCACTGTTTAGTTTTGTTTACACTTGCAAGCGCCAAGGCAAAATGAAAATAATTTTGTTGGGAGCTTTGAAAATTAAATAGTAAACTTATGAGTGACGATGATTTCATGGCCGCTGTCAAGGATAGCTTAAGAGGAATCTTCAAAGGGGAAGTGAATGACTACGCTTTAAAATGGGAACAGTTTAAGCAAGAAATTAAAATGAAAGCAATGGAAAAAGCGAGCGCGATAAAGTATAGAGAAAGAAAAAAAGGAATCGCTTCTGCGCAGTAATCTGGAGTTACTTATCGGCGAAGAGAGTCGTTCGCCTGGTGTTTATAAAGATGACATAAGCACTTTGAAATCCAAGTTGGAAGTTCTTGATAAGGAGCGGTACCACGGAGCACTGGTTAGAGCGCGGGCAGGAAAGTTGTTCTGTGGGGAAGCGCCGACAAAAAGAGCTCTCGGGGCTGAGAAAAGGTACGCTAGGCGCAACGAGATTGTCGAAATCGAATATCGCGGGGCTGTTACAAGAGATAGCGCAGAAATAGAGAAGGCTTTTTGTGAATTCTACAAAAATCTGTTTTCTCACCGAACCGTTGATTTACCGAACTTTAAAAGCGAGTTTTTGTGCCCATTACCGCGGTTAAGTAGTGAAACAACTTCCTTTTTAGAAGCTGAGATTACCGTAAATGAAGTCGAAAATGCTATTGGGCATTTGAATCCTGGAAAGTCGCCCGGCCCCGACGGCCTAAGCGCGGCCTTTTACAAGGCTATTAAGCATGAGGTTAGTTCAGTATTGTGTAGGGTTTACGCTGAAGCATATGAGCGTAAATTACTACCGCCGTCTTTTGGGCGTTCCCATACAATACTCATTCCCAAAAGTGAGGACAAGATAAAACTTAGGCAGGTGTCGGCGTGCCGTCCAATCAGTCTAACAAACGTTGATTATAAAATATTTATGAAAATTTTAGCAAAACGGTTGCAATCAGTGATCGTCAAACGTGAAAACAGCGCAAAAAAATTGAACAAAGGACAAGTGAAAGGAGTGCACGGACAAAGAGCTGCACTCCTTTCACTTGTCCTTTGTTCAATTTTTTGCGCTGTTTTCACGTTTGACGATGTTAAACCAACTAGCCCAACTTACCGCCTTGTTCAATCAGTGATAACAGACATATTTGGGCCTCACCAAACGTGCGGAATTAGAGGACGAACCATAGTAACAAACATTCACGTCGCCAGAAGTGTCCTTGAGTGTTGTGACTGTATGCAACGCATGGTTGCTATGCTCCAGATTGATCTGGAAAAAGCGTTTGACCAGGGGTCACACGAACTTTTGTTCAACGTGCTAGAACACGTAAATGTCGGCACAGTTCTGCTCGAAGGTGTACGTATGGCGTACAAATAGTGCCCCACGAGTCTCATTATCAACAAAGTTGTCAGTGAACGCATTGAAGTGTCCCGTTATCTCCGTCAAGGTTGTCCCTTATCATCCCTTCTGTTTTGTATCTACAGAGAGTCGTTTTGTTTAAGTATTATTAGAAGTGAAAGTATTAGGGGGTTTAAACTACAATCGTGCGAGGTAAAATTGTTATCTTACGCCGATGATATCGCACTATTTTGTGTCGATAGAGGTGGCATAAGCGAGGCAGTAAAGCTGGTGAAAAAGTTTTGCAGATTTAGCGGTAGTGCCGTAAATTGGCACAAATATTTAGGTTTTTGGCATAGGCCTCCTGCTCTGAAGCTTTGAACAAACTGTGGCGCCCTCGTTTTGAGTAGTACAAGCTCACCTGGTTGGGACTCCCACTATCATGGCGCCTTCGCCGTGATTTTTTTCCTTCTGTGTAGTGCAGAAGTACAAAAAACACCTTTGGACGTCCGAAATCGGCTACATTCAACGCCGCTAGACAATCGAAAGTTCCGGAATCATGCCACCACCGCTAGGGTACGCGTCTCGTACCTCACAGTGGTGACGTTAGAACATCTGATGTCCCAACGTTTTCGTTTTTTTCTTCCCCTTTATGTTTCTTTGGCACGCGTGATACGGCGTTTTTTGGGTCACGCTCTTATCGTCCTAGCTTTGGCCTGTGCTTCGAGGGCGTTAGCGTTTTTCTTTTTTTTCTATTTTCCTCGTTATCGTTTTCCGCTCCAGAGCAGGCACGCTTCTATATGTGTGGCAGTTTCAGTCGCTCAAGTTTGTACTACCCAAAACAAGGCCTAACAAGTCATTTCTCGCAGCGCCTCCTGGGCAACGCAGGAGGCTTATGGAGATTGGGATGCAAAGCCTAGTATTTTCGAAAACGTGAACTGGGTAACCACACCAGTCAAATACTTAGGGATACCGTTAGAAAATTATCGCGACAGTGACCCATACTGGCGAGGGCAGGCTGTGGATCTTCGAGAAAAAACGGAAAAGTGGAAAGGGAAGGATTTGTCGATGTTTGCGCGTGGCACGGTGTGCAATTTGTTCTTTGTCTGTAAACTGTGGTATGTGCTTCAGGTCTTGCACTGCTCGCGTATCAGCGTGCAGAGATTACATCGTGTTTTTGCGGTTTTTATCTGGGGATCCACCTGGGAAAGAACAAGCCGCACAAACCTTTTCAGGCGCGTGCGCGCCGGGGGACTCTCCTTGGCGCACCTATTTTTGCGGCAGGTTGTAAACCGCTCTATTTTTCTTCGCGACGTGAATGAACCTTTTCTGTGCACATTGTGTCAGGTGCGCCTGGCCAGCGCATCACCAGAGCTTGTCGTTTCTTCTGTGAGGGCATGTGAAGGGGGAATTTATGGCTACTTCCATGGTGGTGGTGCAAGCGACTCGTTTTTTGTGTGCACGTTTTTCCTTACAATATCTGAGCGGGGTGTCTCAAAAACAATTGTACAGAGACGTTGTTGATGTTGCACTCCCGGTCCCGTTGTATAGGTCTTTGTATGTCTTTGGGAAGGGGCAGGATGTCCTTCAGCGAGTTAAGAAAATGACAGTTCTGCCGAGTGTTAAAACCTTTTTCTTCAAATTACATACTGGTGTCCTGCCGGTGAAGACATGGATGGATGATAAGGGTCTGTTTGTACCGTGGGGGGAAAATTGTTTACTGTGTCAAAAACCGGAGACTGTAGAACACGCCTTTCTAGATTGTTGGGATGGGTTGTTTTTTTTGGGACGTGCTCCAACGCACATTGAAAAAGGAGTTCCCGTTGGATCCACAGGGTATCCGGTATCTAAGCATAGAAAATGAAAATTGTGTCCCTTACGACTTGGTTATGCTTTTGGGTCTACACAGCATCTGGAAATCGCGCATGGCGGTTCGTCATGCAGAAATTGATGCTAGGCCGGTTTCTGATTACTTTTGTGTTTCTTTGCGCAACGTCATTGAGGTGTGGAAAGCGCAGGAGTGTTGCCCGGATTGGGTGCCTGTTCTAGAAGAAGCGCTTCCTTTGAAACCTTTTTAATTTTGTGTATGTAGTTTTTCTCTAACCATCGCGTCTACTTTTATCATTCTGTACCTGTTTTTGTTGATACTTATGCCTGGCAATAAAGAAAAAAAAAAAGGCCTGCTAGCTCAGTCGGTTAGAGCGTCGTGCTAATAATGCGAAGGTCACAGGTTCGATCCCTGTGCAGGCCATCCCTTTTTTGTGCTTCATTTCACTCCTCGAGCTGACTGGAGAAGACGCCACGAAAGCGGAACAGCCACCCGGCCTGCCAGCTCAGTGCATTCCACTGCCGGACGCGATAGCGGACGGACGTGATATGGATCGCTCCTTGCAAGCGGTGGCGGCCGTGCCCGGCCGCGGTGATAACAGGTCTTTTGCTGCTAAGGAATGTCGTATGCAGTTGCCGACACTGCCCACCGGTGATGCAGCAAAGCTCAGCGTCGTTTTGCACGCTGACCTCGACGGGCGCCCGTACAAGATTGAAGACTTCAAGCAGCCGTTGCAACAGGTGGGCGTTTTGTCAGACGTGGCGGGTCTGGGCGCCTACCAGATGAGCCACGGCTGGCTGCTTAAACTGAAAATTCCGGAAGCGAAAGCAAAGCTTTTGGAAGCAGGGAGTCTTCAGGTGAAAGGTTTGACGTGCCAGCTCGTCGACCCGAACCGGAGGGAGCTTCGCGTTAAAGGGCCCCTGAAAACAAAAACAAAAGTTTTTTTTAAAACAGTCTGGTTGGGACACCCGTGTCAAAAAATAAATTTTACGCGAAAAAAAAAATTTTTTAGAGCAATATTGACAGCGAGAGATTAATTTGAAAATTTGCGCGCAAATTCCAGGTCATTCAGCTCGGCTTCTCATTGGTAACCATGGTCATTCAAATCGGCTTCTCATTGGCCAATAGAATGAGTGACAGCTTAGATGTTGGTTATAAAATGTTCGTGATCTCTTGAAATCGCCTTTTGAATTACATATTTTTAGGTTTAAGAAACAATCCATCGAATGAATGTCGCAATTGTTTACAAACGTTTTACAAAATCGTAAAAAACAACAAACAAAAGCTTTGCCATTTTGTTTTCTGTCATGGTCGCCGTCTTCGCGTCTCGCGTTCTGAAGAGGGCTTGTTGCTTGTGTTAGTTAGTCAGTCATCGTAAGTACTTAGGAAGTGGCGCGGGGTGACAGGTTTCTGTTTTTCTGCTCTTCTTTGAGCGATTCGTGAGTCCCGTTTACCCCACCTTTTGTTTGTTTTCTGGCGCGCGCCTGTGCCAATTTTTGTTTAGATGTCGGTTCCCGTAAAGAGTTTAGTGAGGCACGCGGCACCGCACTCAACGTTTAATAAAAAATCAGTTACCACTGCGTGTCCTCGCGCCGGTGTGAAGGATCGTGCGGCTCGGACGAACTGGTCGAGGCACCCGCTTCGCCGCGGCAAAAGCGGGTGCCTCGCGAGCGGCTGTCTCGCGGCGATCGGAGCGGACGCCTTCCGGCTGGCGAGGCGTGTCCTCGTACGGGCGAAGGCCCAGCTGCTGGCAGCGTTGAAGCAACCGACGCTTCAGGTCGGGGTCCACCGCGACGACTATGTACTGTGGTACGACCACGGCACCACGGTGACCACGGTACGTGCACGATACGACGCGGTACGTCGTGCGACCGGCTAACACAGCGGCCAGGGGCTGTGTTCCAAATCTCCAAATGGATCCGAGTTTCTCCGGCGGATCGTATCACGTGACAGCACAGATTGAAAAACGCTGCACGCGGGTAGGTTTTAGAACGCCAAGGGTACAAAACCCTTACCCTGGGGTTAGATCGAGCAAATTTTGGAACACGGCCAGGAAGTAGCAATGGCTCTCGTGCGGGGCGCAGCCAAGCCAGGAAAGCAGCCAAGCCGATCCACTACGAAGAGGCGGGGTCTACCTCTCCTCCACGCGCCCGAAATGCCGAGAGAGAGAAAGGTGGAAAGGAGGTGACTGCCGACTAAATTGCGTCTTTCGCAGTCAATATTGCTCTAAAAATTTTTTTTTTTCGCGTAAAATTAATTTTTTGACACGCGTGTCTCGACCAGACTGTTTTTAAAAAAACTTTTTTTTTCTTTTCAGGGGCCCTTTAAGCTTCACTGGGTCTCGTTCGACGCGCCGGTGGACTCTATTCGGCGCGCCTTCGAACCATTTGGAACCGTCAAAGAAGTCGCGAGGGAAAAGTGGAAGGTAGGTGGTTTCGTCGACGTTGAGTCCACGACCCTCGTCGTGAGGATCACACTCAACGAGGGAGTCTCGCTGGAGAGCTTGCCGCACCAGCTCCGTCTCTGCGGTGGAAACGTCTTGGTCGTGGTGCCCGGGCGTGCGGCGAAATGTCTCCGGTGCCGTCGCACTGGGCATATCCGCCGCGACTGCAGGGCACCCTGGTGTGCTGAGTGCCGCGGCTTCGGACACGAGCCCAAGGACTGCGTCAAGACGTACGCCCGTGCAGCCGGCGGCCGTACCAATGCGGAGTCCACAGAGCTTCTGATGGACGAAGAAGAGGCGGAACCGGCGGCTGCACCGGCGACGCCGATAGTGCCTCAAGGGCAGCCCGACTCGGAGGAAGCCAAGGGAGGCCCTAGCGAGACGGAGACCGCCGCCTCTCAGACGGAGCCATCGCCCAAGACGACTCTCGAAGGAACCAGTGATGCTTCGGCGAGGGATGGAATGGCGACTCCGGAAGCACCACGGGATGCCGTCCAAGGAAGGGACCCCGCGGACGCCAAGGGTGGCGACGACGACCACGTTATGGTCGTCGAAACCACTACAGTGAAGCGCCGTCTGGATGATGCGCCGTCCAGGGGTGGGGAAGGACAGCTGAGACGCCTCGAGCGCGAGTGGTGCGGGAAGGTGGGACGGTTCAAGAGCCGGCCCGCGTCTTCTGTACGCCACAAGGAGTAGCCACAGTGAGTCGTCTCGGCACGTTGCTGCCTGCTTCGCACTGTGAGCACCGTGCTCCCCGCCTGGTCTTTCTCTAGCCCTTCTTCATGTTTCAAAGACCTTTGAGAGTAGGTACTTTAAACGTGCGAGGTTTAAACGCGAGGCGTAGGAAATACCAAGTGAGCCGTTTGTTTATTGAGAAAGACCTCGACGGTAATTGCCGTGCAAGAGTCAAAGATAGAGAACGAAGACCGGACGGAGAGCATGGTGCGACTCTTTGAGTCACGTTACGATGTGTGCGTCAATCACGCTGTGAGAACGTCGGGGGGATGCATTTTATTTATCAGGAAGTCTCTTGGGTCTGTGACCAGAGTTGTTAGTTGCGAGTCTGGTCGCCTGGTCCTGTGCGATTTGACCATTTCAAGTAAACTGTTTCGTATTTTGAGCGCTTACGCCCCTAATAAGGCGGAAGAAAGATTAGTATTTTTCGAAAACATTTTCGAGTTCGTCCAAACCGATAGGCTTGTCATTTTGTTAGGAGACTTTAACTGCGTTTGCGAGCCGCGTGACAGATCGAACAGCACACAGTATAGAGATACGAGTACCATTTTTCTAAGCGATATGGTCTAGAAGTGTGAATTGGAAGACCTGGGTCTGTGTGCGTCAAGTCCTACCTGCCTATTTTTTACTCACTTCCAAGGTGCTAGTCACGCACGGTTGGATAGAGGTTATGTTTCTTTGGAACTCGCCAGGTCCTGTAAAACGTATGCAGTGGACCCAGTGTCTTTCAGCGACCACTGTCTTGTTTCTTTCACATTGGGCTCTTCAAAGGAAAAAGCCAATAATTTCAGTTGGGATCTGTGGAAATTAAATTCGAAGCTTTTACAAGACGATATTTTTGCGAGTAAGGTGCGTAAAAGTCTCGAACAACTAGATAAAGTAAAAGAAGGAAAAAGTGTCGGGGCGAAATGGGAACTGTTAAAACAAGAATTTAAGATGAGCGTCATTGAAAGATCTGTTGCCTTAAAACATGGGGAAAGAAAAGAAATTACGGAGCTAAAGGGGCTGCTACAAGATTTGCTTAACGCGGAGAGCATATCACCCGGGCTGTTTTCCGATGACATCAGTGTTTTAAAGAAACGTCTTAAGGCCCTTGATACCGAACGTTATCAAGGGGCCATGGTTCGAGCACGTTTACAGCGTTTATCACGGGGGGAGTTACCCACGAAAAATAGGGTTAGAAAAGAGATACGCTATCAAGAATGAAATAAGCGAGATACAGTATCAAGGGCCTTTGACGAGTGAAAGACAAGTCATCGTGCGTGCTTTTGTTGAGTATTACAAAGGGTGGTGGTGGTGGTGGTGGTGGTGGTGGTGGTGTTTGCCTGACGTGAGGTTTTTCTCACTGGCTGTGGAAAGGTTTCACGGGCTTGGGTTATTGCAGTATTGATGAGAATGAATGCAGGGGAAAGGAGGGGGAAGAGATGGTGATGAGAAATATAGGATGATGAAACACAAGTTAACAAATTAAAGTAAAATAAAAAGTCGGCAAGAAATCAGTAAAAAGTGAGAAAATGGGCACATCTAGAACGCGAGCATCACAGAATGTTCACAAAATTCCCGCAGAAAACTTCACGAGAAAAACTATCACTGGCACACAACCACGAAAAGAGAAGTCGGCGGTCGTATTTTCTCACTCATCACAGCCTTGCCAGAAGCCCACAGGCATCCAAGAAGCTGAACACAGTCTTTCGGAGACGTATGCACGTGGATGATGGACCCTTTTTCAGGGTTTTTCAGTTATCGTGCTTCAAAGATAGCAGAGTTCCAAACGTCCTTTTTGCCGTTAATGCCGAAACTCGATGATGAAGCAAGAGAAAGGTTAGAACAACCAGTAGAGCTGTGGGAGATTGAAAAAAGCGATAGATAATTTAAAGCCTGGAAAGTCGCCCGGTCTAGATGGTTTAGGAGGGGATTTTTACAAAACGTTTAAAGATCGAATTGCACCTTTATTGCAACGCGTTTTCGCTGAGGCGTACGACCTTGGTTGTTTGCCTCCTTGCTTTTTGTGTACGCATACGATTTTTATTCCAAAGAGCGAAGACCCCGAGCGACTCCGTTCTGTTGGAGCGTATAGACCGATTACGCTCAGCAACGTTGATTATAAAAGTTTCATGAAGGTATTGGCTGAACGCCTACAAATGGTTATTAACGTCATCGTCGGTTTGCACCAAACTTGCGGCATTAGAGGCCAAAGTATTGTAACAAATGTGCACGTCGCGCGCAGTATTCTAGAGTGCTGTGACGCCATGCACCGTAGGGTCGCGGTGCTACAAGTGGATTTAGAAAAAGCGTTTGACCGTGTGTCGCACGAGATTCTTTTTTCGATTTTAGAACACGTTAATGTAGGGTCTCTCTTATACAACCGCATCCGTATGGCGTATAAGAACTGCGCCACCAGTCTCGTAGTGAATAAATCTGTTAGTGTGCGCATTCCCCTACTTTCTTCTGTGCGGCAGGGATGTCCGCTTTCACCGCTACTTTTTTGTCTTTCTGGAGCCTTTTTGTTTGAGCATCATTCATAACAGTCAGATACGTGGGTTTAGACTACAGGAAACTGAGGTCCGTCTTTTGTCCTACGCGCAAGATGTAGCGATTTTTTGTGTTGACCACGAAAGTGTGAGCAAGGCAGAGCAAGCAGTTAACAGAACTATTTTGTGAACAGACGTGTAGTGCAGTCAACTGGCAGAAGTGTGTTGGCTTTTGGCACGGTGACTGGCCCTCAGCACCCGCTATTTCTGGCCGTATTGTCTGGTCCGACACGCCGGCGCGTTACCTTGGAGTACCCTTGGATCAGTACCGCGTCAATGATCAGTACTGGAGGGATGAGACTGAAGTTCTGCGTGCAAAGGCCGAGAAATGGAGGGGGAAAGGGTTTATCTGTTTTTGCGCGGGCAACTGTTTGCAATTTGTTTCTGGCTGCAAAAGTCTGGTATGTGTTGCAGGTTTTGTATTGTTCACGTATTAACATTCAGCGGATCCATCGTGTTTTCGCCGTTTTTATCTGGAGCTCGGCCTGGGAACGAACCAGCCGCACAAATCTTTTTCGTAGGGTCAAAGCTGGTGGTATAGGTCTTTCACACCTTTTTATAAGACAACTGGTTAGCAGGTTTATGTTTCTTAGAGACCAGCAAGACCCTTTTTTGCGTACAGTTATTCAAACGCGGCTGCGCAGTGCCCTGCCAGATTTTGTGGTGGCGACGAATGTAGACATCTGCCCTGGTTTACGCGGATACTTGAAAGAGGTTGTTGGTGCGTATCGGTTTTTAACAGCACCTTTTTCTTTGCAGTATTTGTCCGGTGTGTCGCGTAAACGGTTGTCAAGAAACCTGATGGATGCGCTTTTCCCCATGCCTTTGTATCGTTTGTTGTACAGTGCAGGCCCAGGGCAAGATGTTTTAAAGCGCGTTAAAAGAATGCTGGTTCCCGCCTACACCAAGACGTTTTTCTTTAAGTTACACAGCGAAACACTCCCCGTTAAAGCTTGGTTATCTGAGAAAGGTATACCGGTCCCATGGTCCGATAACTGTTTTTTGCGTAAAAAGCGACAAACTATTGAACACGTCTTCATCGACTGTTGGGACGCGTTTTTCTTTTGGGACGTCCTTCAGAAGACTCTCAAAAAGGACCTCCCAATAACGCCTCAGGGAATTAGGGTTTTTACCCACAGAAAGAGCGAACGATGTGCCGTATGACATGATAATGCTCCTGGGCCTGCACAGTATATGGCGGTGCCGTATGGCTGTACGCCACGCAGATGTTGATGTACACCCTGTTCGCAAGTATTTCGTTGAAAATATCTGTTTTCTGATGGAAGTGTACAAGGCGCAGGAACCACGACCTGTTGGTTGCCTGCTCTTGAGGGGCTAACTACCCTAAAAGACTTTTAGCATTTCTGACACCAGCCGAGCTGACTGATGTCCTCGTTTTTATCCCTGTTGTTTTAAGTACGGAATGATGGTGAATGTCACTGTCCTGTTCCAGGCAATAAAAAAAAAAAGAGGCCTGCCAGCTCAGTCGGTTAGAGCGTCGTGCTAATAACGCGAAGGTCACAGGTTCGATTCCTGTGCAGGCCATCCCTTTTTTGTGCTTCATTTCACTCCTCGAGCTGACTGGAGAAGACGCCACGAAAGCGGAACAGCCACTCGGCCTGCTAGCTCAGTCGGTTAGAGCGTCGTGCTAATAACGCGAAGGTCACAGGCTCGATATTTGTGTAGGCCAGTACTTTTTAATGCTTCATTTCACTCCTCGAGCTGACTGGAGAAGACGCCACGAAAGCGGAACAGTCACCCGGCCTGCTGGCTCAGTCGGTTACATTCGGCTTCCGGTGCTTGCCGCGCTCGGACGCACGGATGGCTGGCTCCAGCGGAGCTGTGACAACGGCCCTCTCGGGCCGTGGTTTTGCTACGTCTGATATTCCTCAGGACTATCGTATCTACCGCCCCTGCCAGCAGGTACCATCGTGCGCACCACTGTTTTTTTGCACTGTGATGTCTCGGGAAGGCCATACAAGATTGGTGACTTCAAGTCAGGGCTCCAAAGCATCGGAGTCCTTCAAGACCTCAAGGCATTCGGCTCTTACCAAATGAACCACGTCTGGATTGCTACCTTCCACTCGCTGGCTTCAAAGCAGAAGATGCAAGACACACAAGAAATACCAGTCAAGGGTAAGCACTGTCTGGTGCTATACCCTAACAAGGCCGAGGTACGGTTAAAACTGCACTGGGTGCCGTGCGACGTCCCGGACGACACCATCCGGAGAGCTCTCGAGCAATATGGCAGGGTCGAGGGCGTCACTCGAGAAAGCTGGCAGGAAGAGATCCCTCTTCCTGCCAGGAAGTTGAATCAACCACAAGAGTTGTAAGCCTCAAGCCTCAAAAAGGCGTCACCTTGGATAGGCTCCCACACCAGCTGCGTCTTCCACATGGCTCGGTGCTCATCGTTGCGCCCGGGCGCGCCCCAATGTGTCTGCGATGTCGAAGGACTGGACACGTCCAACGTGAGTGTAAGACGCCACGATGCGACCTGTGTCGACGCTTTGGCCATGAAAAGGACGATTGCGTCAGGACTTATGCAACGGTCGCAGACGGCACGGGCGGCATCGACGAGTCCGAGCATCTTATCATCTTATGGACGAGGAAGAAGTGAAAATTGCCGCTGGCGGCACACCGTCGGCTAGGGGTAACTTCACCGAGCCAAGCACCTTCAACAGGGCTGCCACTGAAGTTACTGCGCCTGCCACGCCCCCCACGCTCCAAGACTACCCACTGTTATCGGCTACCTCAAAGGCAGACGTAAACGGCGGCAGCACGGAAGTCAGCGCTTCCGCCAAGGCTGCGTCACCACGTCATGTAGGTGAGCCCAACGGCGACTACGGGGGCACCGAGGTGGAGATGCAAGCTACGCCGGACGATAAGGACTATGCCAACTTGAAGCCATCGGAAAAAGAGGATTGGGCCAGCACAGAGGAGGAAGGCCAAGGGCTGCATGAACAGCGCCTCAAGATGAAGCAGCCAAGCCAGAGACGTTTTCGATACAACCCCAAGCCTCGGATCCTGCCGGACGCCTGCCGACAGAAAGACTCTGCATAGGTTCGCTTTATATGCCCTCTGCTGCATGTTATAGGCGCGTGGTGGTTGGTTGGGTGTAGTGCCACAGGTTAGAAGAGTGGCCAAGGAGGCACTAACAGTTAGCGAAATTCAGTTTAAAAATAATTACGCTTAGTTGCGTTAGCTTGATAGCCCAAAAAAGGAAGCAATGACTACTCAACACGCTTTTAGCGGAAAGAGTTCAGGTGGCCTTGCTACAAGAAACTAAGTTAACCACCGAACATGTAAAGCAGGCTGTTCTATTCTTCGAAAACCACTTTGAATTTCGTTATGCCCATGGAATTTCGCATAGTGCAGGCACGGCGATACTAATTCGCAAGCGAAGCGGGATTGTGCTTTTTCCGGAATGGGAGACAGATCAGAGTGGGAGAATTTGCGCGGTTGATGTGGTTTACAATAATGAAGCATTACGATTAATTTCTGTGCATGGCGCCGAATCTCGCAGTAGAAAGGAAACTATTTTTCAATTCAGCTCAGACAATATATGAACACCCCGGCGCCGACTATACTCGGAGGAGATTTCAACTGCGTCACGCGAGCAAACGACTCCTCGAAGGGGCTCTGACAGGATTCCAGTCTGACGGAACTAAAGAATCTAATCCGAAACTTTGATTTACAAGACGTGACGGAATTTGTCGAAGCACCTGCTCCCGGCTACACTCATTGGCAAGGCGATTGTCACTCGCGCCTGGACCGAATATATGCTTCGAGTCGCTTAGCAGTAGATACGGCCTGCTATCAGGTCAAGCCGTTAGCTTTCTCCGATCATGCCATAGTTGCGGCGCAGATAAGAAAGGTAAAAGAAAAGCCAAATCGCGACTCATGCTGGAAAATTTGGAAACTAAACGAAAATGCTCTCGAGGAAGAGGGGCTGCAGCGCGCAGCTAGAAAACTTATTACAGATAAAGGGGAAGGAAACAACGCAACTGCCGTACACTGGGAGCTGCTGAAAGAAGAGATAAAAATGTGCATTATAGCCTTTTTCCAAGAAAAGTCTCGGGAAAGGAAGGACGGTAAGAGGGACGTGACGAAGGCGCTTCAAACACTAATTCGAGAAGAAAATACGACGCCCGGTGTGTTTACAGCTGATACTCGAGAATGTAAATCCCTACTGCTCGGAATACTAGAGGAGGAGTACCGCGGAGCAATGGTCAGATCACGATTACGGACGCTAGGGCGTTCTGAAGGTCCTACGAAAATCTTTAAAACGCGTGAGCGCGAACGCGCCAGCCGCAACCAAATTAGTCAACTTCAAAGTAAAGGGAACATCATGTCCGACACCGCAGAAATAGAACGAGAGCTGGTCACCATTTTCAGCAGCACCAGAGGCAATAACTGAATTCCTGAACAGGCCTATCAGCGAGTCAGAAGTACGAAGTGCCATTAAGGAGCTAACACCGAACAAATCGCCGGGTGTAGACGGTCTGGGCGCAGCTTTTTACAAAACCTTTTCAGAAGAACTAGTCCCCATTTTAACGCAAGTTTACGGAGACGTGTATAAACGAAAGCTCCTCCCGCCTTTCATGAGACAGGCAGTGACGGTACTAATTCCAAAACGGAAGTGTAGGGGCTCCATTGCAAGTAGTGAAGACTTTAGGCCGATAAGCCTGTTAACAACAGATTATAAGATCCTGGCAAAAATTTGAGCAAAACGCCTGGAAACAGCTTACCAAACCCTGGTTGGAAATCATCAAACGTATGGCTTCAAGAACAGGTCAATATTCGCAAACTTACACACAATGAGAGTTATAACAGAAACGGCGGAAGCCATGGAACGTCCCACGGCCGTCCTGCAAATAACTTTAAAAAAGCATTCAACAGAGTGAATCATACTTTTTTAGAGCGCAGCTCTTAGGGGCCCGTTCCCGGCTTGAGCGGCGTCGGCGTCGCCGTCGGCGTCGCCGTCGCCGTCGGCGTCGGCGTAACCAAGGTCATCCCAAGGTCACTTGACCCCCAAGGTCATCCCAAGGTCACGTGACCCCAAGGTCACCCAAGGTCACGTGACCCCTCCCCAAGGGTCATCGGGGGTCACGTGACTCCCCAAGGTCACCCCAAGGTCACGTGACCCCCAAGGTCACGTGACACCCAAAGTCACGTGGCTCCCCAAGTCACGTGACCCCCGATGACGTCATCAGTTACGTCACTGATAACGTCACCGGCATCCGCATCGTCATCGCCATCATCACTGATGACGTCACCGGCATCCGCATCGTCATCGTCATCATCACTGGTGACGTCACCGGCATCCGCATCGTCATCATCGCTGATGACGTCATCAGTGACGTCACTGATGACGTCACCGGCATCCGCATCGTCAGCGTCATCATCGCTGATGACGTCATGTGAAGTCACTGATAACGTCACCGGCATCCGCATAGTCATCGTCATCATCGCTGATGACGTCATCAGTGACGTCACTGATGACGTCACCGGCATCCGCATCGTCATCGTCATCATCACTGATGACGTCACCGGCATCCGCATCGTCATTGTCATCATCACTGATGACGTCATCGGTATCCACATAGTCATCGTTACTGATGACGTCATCGTCATCGTCACGTGACCCCCCTAGGTCACGTGACCCCCACCCAAGGTCACTTGGCCCCCCCCCCCCCCCCAGTACCCTTCCCTCCTCCTCCTCAAGAGCTGCGCTCTAATTCGGCGTTACAGGGAGTTGTAAACGGCTTTCACTTTTTATTCTCCTTACTAGAGCAATGCGGAACGGGAGAGTTTTTAGTGAATTTTCTTAAAATATGCTATAGGGACATAAGTACAAGACTCTTGGTCAACGGGCGCAGGTCGTGTAGCATTCCCGTTACGTCGTCCGTACGACAAGGTTGCCCTATGTCGCCTATTTTATTCGCCATTTACCTTGAAACGCTGTGCAAAGCAATCTTAAGTGACCACAGCATAAGGGGAGCTTGCCTGGGCTCAATGTCAGTTAAAATGTTGGCATACGCAGATGATGTGACACTGATTGGCCAATCGCAAGAGGAGGTGAGGAAGGAAGTAGAACATGTCAGTCAGTTTTGTGACGTTTCAGGAGCGAAAATGAGCCCAACAAAAAAAAGGTCGGCACCTGGCTGGGACCATGACCATCCAAGCCACAACTATTCCTGGGTATAGCGTGGTCAACACACATCTCCAACCACTTAGGGGTCGGATTGGGCAGCACGCAGCTCAGGACAGGCGTAGATGGCATACATTTGAACACGTTGCGGGCAAAGCTTCCAGAATGGTGGGGGAGGTACGTACCACTTTTGAATAGAGCGTATGTCAGCAATGCAGTGTTTTTTTCAACCGTTTGGTATTCAGCGCAACCGGTGCCGTGTAGGCAGCTCGATGTACAGAAAGAACATAGATTCTGTGCGACGTTTGTCTGGGGTTCTGGTTTCGAAAGAATGTGCCGGAGCAACCTTTTTATAAGTAGGCAAAAAGGAGGACTCGGATTAGTAAACTTAGAAATAAAACTAAAAGTGCAGCGGCTTCTTGTTTTCCGAAACCGAGACAAAACTCCCGCGCTGGTGGCGGCGTTCCGACAGCTTGGTGGACACTACCTTGCTCCCTGGATGAAAGAGACAGATGGCGCTCCAAAGAAGTGCTCGACGCTTCGCTACTACAAAGAGATCAGAGATGCGATCAGGTTTTTCGAAGAACGCTTTTATGGGAATATCTAAACAAAGTAAAGAGAAGACGTCTTTATTGGGATACCCTAGACCTCGTAATGCCGCCTCCAATGTATCGCCAAATGTTCCCCGACGCCGAAAGATCGGACGTGTTTAAAAGGTTAAGTGTTTACCCTATTCGCGCAGGCACAAGGGACTTTTTTGTGCGCTTCCACACGGAAGTCCTGGCGGTTAATACATGGGAGGAACGAAAGGGTTTTTATTTGCCGTGGGGCGTGAACTGTGCTATATGCCCTGTCCCGGAGACGTTGCAACACACGTTTTTGTATTGTTCTAATGCCGAACTCTTTCGGGCGCAGCTAAGCGCAGCTTTAAGGATTGAGCTGTACCCAACATGGCACAGCATGAAGTTTCTTGTCACTCCTGATCAGCAACATAGCAGGTGTTACGAACTTCTCACTTTGATCGGTCTGCATGCGATATGGAACTCGCGCACCGATCATACTTTGGTGCGTGAACGCGGAAAATCGGCGTGGCGCCACTTTCCAGATGGCTTCAAGTATACGTCATCGATCATCAAAGAAACCTCTTTTGAGGAAACGGAGCACTGGGAGAGATTCCAATCACTAGTGAAGTAAGGACATTGCAGACCGAAACCAACCCCTTGAGGGCTGCCGCCACGCTGATCGGGTGAGCTGCAGTTCGTTTCATGTCATGTAAATAATTGTTGCTGTAAGTTGTGTCAAAACACTGACCTTTTAGAATGTAAATAGCACCCAATACCAAAATAAAAACGCCAAGCTGGCAAAAAATAGCTAGCTCAGTCGGTTAGAGCGTCGTGCTAATAACGCGAAGGTCACAGGTTCGATCCCTGTGCAGGCCATTCCTTTTTAACGCTTCATTTCACTCCTCGAGCTGACTGGAGAAGACGCCACGAAAGCGAAATAGCCACCCGGCCTGCTAGCTCAGTCGGTTAGAGCGTCGTGCATTCTTTTTCCGGCACTCGTCGAGTAGGGACGCAAGAATGGCAAGCTCCCACGGAGCTGTGATAACGGCCCCCGCGGGCCGCGGTGACTCGGCTAGCGGCAATATCGCTGCTACCAAGGACTACCGTATCGTCTTGCCTTCGCTGCCCTCCGGAGAGGCGATGAAGCGTGCAGTTATTCTGCACTGCGACATCGCCGGACGACCTTACAGGATCGAGGATTTTCAGCAGCCGCTGAAGGACACCGGCGTCATCCAGGACGTGGGAACCATAGGTGCGTACCAAATGTCGCACGTATGGCTCCTCAACTTGCGGACGGACGAGGCAAAAAAGAAGCTTCTCGAAGCCGGGCAGCTCGTCATCAAGGAGAAGCAATGCCTTGTCATCGACCCAGTACGGTGCGAGCTCCGCATAAAGCTACACTGGGTGTCTTTCGACGTTACCAGTGACGCCATACGACGAGCTTTTGCGGAGTTTGGCATAGTGAAGGAAGTGACGAGCGAGAAGTGGAGGGTCCCGGACTTCGAGCACACCGAGTCGACAACCCGACCCGTCTGCCTGGAGCTGCGCGAGAGTGTCTCGCTCGACCGCATCCCGCACCAGCTGCGCCTCGGCGGTGGCACGGTCCTAGTGATAGTTCCCGGCCGACCTCCGATCTGCCTGGGGTGCCGCACCACGGGGCACATTCGGAAAGACTGCCGCGTCCCTATGTGCAGTGAGTGCCGCGCCTTCGGGCACGAGCAGGCCGACTGCACCCGGTCGTACGCTCGGGCAGTTGGGCTAGGCACCGACGGAGGAGATCAGAGCGAGCTCCTCATGGACGAGGAAGAAGCAGAACGAGCAGCGGCGTCGGCGGCCACGCAAGACAAGGCCGAAGACACGAAAGAAGTCGTCGTTGTCGCCAAGGAAGGACGTGAGCCCGACGGGCTCCCGAAAAGTACGTCTTCTGTTCCGGCCGCTCAACCGGGGTCGCCGACCGGGACCACCGCCAAGGTGGTGGACCCCCTTCCTGCACAAAGTGAGGACAGCCCTCCCTCGGAGATGGACTTCGACGTGGCAGCGGTAAAGCGTCGCCATGACGAGGTCAGCGCGGCATCGCAGGAGAGGCGGCTCAGTCAGCTTGAAAAGCAATGGAAGACTGGCAGCGGGCGGGGGATACGCGTCCCCAGCAAACCGCGTTCGTCGTCGCTTACACGTGGCGACTAGCATGCTCCGTGACCGCCTGCTGGACTGGAACGCGCTTCACTACGCTAGCTGACAAGGGTAAGCGCCGTATGGACAGTTTCTACTAGTTGATGGTGACGTTAGAAAGGCCATTGCGTTTTGCGACATTAAACGTACGAGGGCTCTCGGCGAGGCGTAGACAGAACCAGCTTTACCGCCTCGTGACGGAGCAGGACCTGGACTTTGTCGCCGTACAGGAGACTAAAGTATAGAGCGTGGAGCAGACGGACGTTATGGTACGGCCTTTTACGGCGCGATATGATATTTGTGTCAGCCATGCGGTGGGGACGTCGGCGGGGTGTTTTTTGCTTATTCGTAGTAGTTTAGGAGCTACAGTCCAGTCCATGACTACGTGCGCGTCGGGACGATTTGTATTATGTGATATTAGTTTTTTTTCCTTAGAATGGCGTGTTATTTGCGTGTATGCTCCAACTAGAACTGAAGAAAGGTGCAGGTTTTTGATGGCATTCAGCATTACTGTAACTGCGAGCGGCGTCTCATTTTCATGGGCGATTTTAACTGTGTGTGTTCTTCGAAAGACAAAACCAGTTATACTGCTTATAGTGATGCGAGCACCGCGAGTTTGATTTCCATAATTAATGAGCATGGCCTTGACGACGTTGGTGAATGCCTCAGAAATGGGCGGGAGGTACAGTTTACCCACTTTCAAGGGGCAAGTCACGCCCGCTTGGATAGATTGTATGTTTCGTTGGAGATTCTTCCTTTGTGTTATGAGTACAGTGTACGCCCAGTGTCTTTCAGTGATCACTGTCTGGTATCTGCTTGCATTAAAGGTAACAAAGAAAAGAAAAATTCATTCAGCTGGGAGCTTTGGAAACTCAACTCCAAACTCTTAGAGGACGACCTTTTTAGAGCCTACGTACAGGCTTCTATAGAAAAAGTAGAAAATGGGCAAAAATTAGAGTATGGGGCGAAATGGGAACTTTTTAAGCAGGAAATCAAGATAAAAGTTTTAGAAAGAGCCAGTGCAATTCAGAATGAAGAAAAAAGAAATGAAACGTTACTGCGTTACAACTTGCAAACGCTGATAAAAGAAGAGTGCAAAATGCCGGGTGCATTCAAAGATGACATCTGTGCTTTGAAGGCAAAGCTTGAACTAATTGATAGAGAACGTTATCGCGGAGCGTTGGTGAGAGCGCGGGCTGGTAGGCTGATAGCTGGGGAGACGCCCACTAAGCGCGCCCTAGGCCTCGAAAAAAGGAACGCGCGCCGCGATGAGATAGCAGAAATAGAATATTGTGGTGTGGTTACTAAGGAAAAAGAAGAGATAGAACGCGCATTTTACGACTATTACAGCAGGTTGTTTGCTCATACCTCCGTTCAAACGGAGCGTTTTAAAAAAGAGTTTTTGTCTTCTACGCCTTGACGACGGAACAAAGAAAGTGTTGGAGGAACCCATTACGCGCGAGGAAGTTAAAATAGCAATCGAGGCCCTAAACCCGGGGAAGTCCCCAGGTCCTGATGGACTAAGCGCAGCTTTTTATAAGTCGTTTAAACATGAAATTTCGCCCATCTTATCTATTGTTTTCAACGAAGCTTTTGAGCTGAATGTCCTTCCACCAACGTTTTTGTCGTCGCACACTGTGTTGATCCCAAAAACGGAGGACGAAATCAAACTAAGACAGGTCACAGCTTATCGCCCCATAAGCTTAACTAACGTCGACTATAAAGTACTAATGAAAATATTGGCCAGACGATTACAATCGGTAATAACAGAACTAGTCGGTCCCCACCAAGCTTGCGGGATAAAGGGCAGAACTATTTTTGCAAGCATTCAAAAAGCTCGGAGCGTCTTGGAGTGTTGTGATGTTATGAATAGGGGTGTAGCTATGCTACAAATTGACCTCGAAAAGGCCTTCGACCGTGTACCGCATGAAGTTCTTTTATCTGTCTTAGACCATGTAAATGTCGGTTCAGTTTTACGCGGTGTGCGGATGGCGTACAGCGGTTGTACGACCAGTCTTATAGTGAATAAGTCGGTTGGAAAGCGCATAATGGTAGAGCGTTCCGTACGCCAAGGATGTCCTCTTTCACCCCTTCTTTTTTGCATTTATATCGAATCATTTTGTTTGAGCATCATAAGAAGTAACAGTATCTGTGGGTTTAACCTGTTTGCATCGGAAGTACGTATTTTAGCCTATGCTGATGATATCGCTCTGTTTTGCGCAAATCAAGAAAGCATAATTGAAGTTGTGAACATAGTGAAACGTTTCTGTGCTGTCAGTGGAAGCGCTGTAAACTGGGATAAGTGTTTAGGTTTTTGGCATGGCCAGTGGTGTTCCACTCCTAGTGTTTTTCGAAATATAAAGTGGTCAACCACCCCTGTAAAATATTTGGGCGTACCTCTCGAGAACTACCGTGACAGTGAGCCCTATTGGCGCAGGCAGGCACTAGAACTCCACGAGAAAGCGGAAAGCTGGAAAGGTTGGGAATTGTCTATTTTTGCCCGTGCGTAAGTTTGCAATTTGTTCCTTGCTAGCAAACTGTGGTACGTGCTACAAGTGTTGCATTGCTCGCGTGTTAATGTTCAAAAATTGCACCGCGTTTTCGCTGTTTTTATTTGGGGCTCGTCATGGGAACGGACGAGTCGTATGAACCTTTTCCGGCGCGTCCGCGAGGGCGGACTAGGATTGTCACATTTATTTCTGCGCCAAGTTGTGAATCGTTTTATTTATCTTCGAGGTGTTAGTGACCCGTTTTTACGAACCGTCTACCAGGTGAGACTGTGTAGAAAGAACTCTGCCTGAGTTTATTGTTTCTTCGGCATGTGTGCCAGACGGCGTCCACGGATATCTCAAGGAAGTTGTCGCGTCATGTAATTTTTTGGCAGCCAGGTTTTCTTTTGGACATTTGAGCGAAGTATCCAGAAAAAAGTTGTATAGGAATCTTTCTGACGTTGTCTTTCCCGTACCTTTGTATAGAGCGTTTTATTGTGCAGGCCCAGGACAAGATGTCTTAAAGCGTGTTAAGAGAATGCTCGTTCCGCCTGGGGTTAAGTCATTCTTTTACAAATTACACACCGGCACCTTAACTGTAAAGACTTTGATGAAAGAAAAGAGAATGTTCGTCCCGTGGGGCAACCACTGTTTTTTGTGTCAAAAGCCCGAGACAATTGAGCATGTATTCCTGGAGTGCTGGGATGGTGTCTTTTTCTGGGACGTCCTCCAAAAAAATCTCAAAAAAGATTTTCCGTTAGACATGCATGGTATTAGATACCTACCCGTTGAAAACAAGGACGGCGTGCCCTTCGACATGATAATGTTACTGGGCCTGCATAGTATTTGGAGGTCACGGATGGCTCCGCGCCATGCCGACATTGACGCGCGCGAGGCTCGGGAATATTTCAGCGAGAGTATTGCCTCAATTGTTGAAGTGTACAAGGCTCAGAGCTGCGTGCCAGAGTGGATTCAACAACTGGAAGCAGTTAGAAATTTAAAAAGATTTTAACTTATACTACGAGCCGAAAGGCCGGCTGGTAGTTTTTAGCACTGCCAATTTTGCTCTTTTTGTCCTCAGACTTGTATATATTGACTTGTAAAAAACAGGAATAAAGAAAAAAAAAAAGAAAAGGTTAGAGCGTCGTGCTAATAACGCGAAGGTCACAGGTTCGATCCCTGTGCAGGCCATTCCTTTTTTATGCTTCATTTCACTCCTCGAGCTGACTGGAGAAGACGCCACGAAAGCGGAACAGCCACCCGGTCGAAGAGCGGCCGTGACGTCCAGTACACCCATTTTCAAGGGCCCATACACATCCGTTTAGATGGGGCGTACATGTCGTTAGATTTGTCTCCTTTATTTTCTTAACATCGCGTGCACCATGTTTCTTTTAGCGATCAGTGTCTAGTTAGTGTTTGTACGGGTAGTAAAAGTGAAACAGAAGAGCATTTTGGCTGGAATCACTGAAAAATTAACGTGAAACTTTTGGAGAACGGTGTTTTTACGGCCCAAGTGCAGGCCGTGATCGAAAATGTAGGGAACGGGAAGCAATTAGAGTATGGCGCGCAATGGGAGCTTGCTAAGAAAGAAATAAAAATGACAGCGTTGAGTGAACAAGTGCAATTAAGCGCGATGAAAGAAAGAACGAGATGTTTTTGGGCAATCATTTGCAGACGCTTCTTAAGCGTCTGCAAAGAAGCGTCTGGTAATACATTGAGACAAATGGCAAGTTTCAGCATGCCGCGAGAACTGGTCAATTGCGACAATCACACAGCGGTTGTCTGAGAACAATTTTGGAAACGAACCGAGCAAGTTAATGCCGACTCGCTCAAATATATCGTGAGGTGGTGGCAGGAATTGAAGGAGAGCGGCTGGCGGCTGGGTAGGCTTTTTCTGCCGCTGACATTTGATGCAGGAATTGACGTATTTGAAGACATCACTATACATGCCTTGCCAGTAAAAGTTGGAGCGGGCTCAAAGGTATGTTTTGTAAACGCCCATATGACCGGCAGTAGGGTCGTCATGCAATGCCAATAGAATATTCGCATGGAGGTGTCTGGGGACGACGAACAAGAGATCAGGACCGTGTGAATGATAGTTTCGGCGATACAGTATGTCATTCTGGAATACATGAAGGCTGGTTCCTTGTTTGTCTCTCTGAGTTAGGTGAGGGTTTCGAAGACTAGCAATAATCTTCTGTAATTTCGGGTCCTTCTGCTGTTCGGTGCCGAAATCAACGGAGGATCTTAGGGACACTGCGGCGGCGAGTGCTCCATGGTTTTCGGGTCAAGTATCAACTGGATTCCGAGACAGGCAGTAAGGTGCTTCATGCTTGTTTCCAGATTTGTAGCAGATAGAGATGTCGTACTCTTGCACCTTGAGGGCCCAACGGCCAAGGCGTCCACTCGGATCCTTTAAATTATCCAACCAACACAAGGAATGGTGATCGGTGTTTACCTTATGGACAGCCAAAGATGTACGGTCGAAAGTTCGTTATGTCCCAGATTACAGCTAGGCATTCGTTTTCTGAGATGGAATAGTTAATTTCGGCTTTTGGCAATGATCGGCTGGCGTATGCGATGACATGGTCGTGGCCTTGACGCTTTTCAATTAGAACGGCGCCTAGTCCAAAACCGCTTGCGTCTGAGTGTATTTCGGTATCGGCTCGCGGATCAAAATGGGCTAACACGGGCTGTGGTATTAAAGCTGCTTTTAAGGATAGAAATGCCTTCTTTTGAGTGTCGCACCATGCAAATGGTATATTCTTTTTAAAAAGGTGGTTAAGGGGCGCAGAGATGTGAGGAAACCCACGTATGAAGCGACGAAAGTACGAGCACAGACCTAGAAAAGACCGCAGTGTTTAGGGGTTTGTCGGACGAGGAAAATGAGATACGGCGGTGAGCTTGTCGGGGTCTGGTGTTATCCCCTGTGTATCGAGGACGTGACCGACTTTCTTAAGGGTCTGAGAGGTGAACTTGCATTTCTTGAAGATCAGCTGGAAGGTAGCATTGCGGAAACACAAGAGAACTGCGCGCAGTCGAGATATATGCTCATGGAAGGTGGAGGAGTACACTACCACATCATCTAGATAACACAAACATGTCGTCCATCGTAGGCCACGTAATAGGTATCCATAATTCTTTTGAATGTAGCAGGGGCATTGTAAAGCCCAAAGAGCATACCACGGAACCGGTAGAGGCCATCAGGTGTCACCAAAGGCTGTTTTTTCTTTATCCCTTTTGTCGATACTAATCTCCCAATAATCAGAGCCCATGTCGATTGATGAAAAGTACCGGGAGCCATATAGTGTATCAAGGGCATCATCTATACGGGGCAGAGGATAGACATCTTTTTTTGTGATCTTCTTTAAACGCCTGTAATCGACACAAAATCTCTAACTGCGGTCTTTCTTTTTCGCCAGGACAACTGGTGAAGACCAGGGTCTTGAGGATTCTTCGATAATTCCTTGTTGCAACAGGTCATTGACCTGCTTCTGAATAACTTCGCGTTCAGTTTGGGAAACGCGATACGGACGGCTTCGTACTGGGCGGTGCTCTCCTGTGTCAACAATATGCTTAATAGTAAGGTCCCCCCGATATGTTTCGCATCAATGTCAGATATATCAGTGAAATCGTGCAGAAGCTTTGATAACTTGTCACGCTGTGTAGGTGGTAAATGAGGATCAATCATTGTCAAGAGTGCCTCGGAATTGTGTTCGCATGGTTTGGTAGGTGGTGACTATTTTTGGGATGGTTTGAGGCTAACACTAATGATGTGTTGGATTGCCTGAATCCTTGCCGTGCCGACGCACGTACCAGCGGACAATACCTGGGCAAGATGCGTTGCAATAGTAACCCGAACAGGTGTTCGGTGGCCGCGGGAGGTGGCAAGTGCTGTAGGTAAGGCAATACCTTTTTGAAGAAGTTCCCTCTTAGGTTCAATTAAGTAATCATAGTCACTGACGTCTGCATGTAGCTGTATGAGCGCTGCGGTCAGTGGTGGGATTCGATAGTTGGAGGCGGATCGAAAAGCAACGGTTTGGCAAGGAGCAGAGTAGGGCGAGATTTCAATGTCACTTAAATGCACTTCATTCCTTCCACAATCAATAAGGGCGTGACGTGAAGCTAAAAAGACCCATTCGAGGGTAACGTCATGGCTGCAGTGAGATAAAACGACAAACAATGGCGATGAGAGTCAGTGCGAATGGTTATGGAGACGGAAACTACACCGAGCGGATGAGCCAGAGATGTGTTAGCAGTGCGGATACATCCCCCTTCCCAGGGTGTGCCAGCAAGCTTTAACACTTTTCTAACGTTTTCACTCATAATTGAAATATATGCATAAAATATCGATTAACTCCGTGAATCTCACCTTCTTGATGATAGTGTCTAGCAGGTTTGAAGATGGAAATGATGGCGGGGGATGTTCATTTGATGAAGAAGCAGCTGTACTCCCTTGAGATGCCGCTTTTAGTTTTCCCCATGAATGAATGACTTAGGAAATGTCCGGTCGGACCGTAAGGGTGATGAGGAGCAAAAGACAGGTAACGGGGTCCTGCGGCGCCGACCACGGTTGGCGGGGGACGCTGAACGTCGTGGCCAGCTGAGTCTGGTGGGGTAACTAGTGTCCCGATCGCCGCGATCTCGGTTGTCGTAACGGTTTTCGTTGAGGTAATATAAAGCTGGCGATTGTGACGCGTAGACAAGTTGAGATGTGTTCCATTGGCGACGGTTACAGTAGCGTGCAACATGTCCTAGATGCCACAATAAAAACAAATAGGGCGCCGAGTGAGTTGTACATACTGCTGGTGCCAACCGCAATCCCCGTTGTTATTACGCTGAGTAGGATATATTGGCTAATCGACAGGCTGAGTGAAAGAATTCTCGTAGAAGCGTGCGGGTGAGGCAGAACACACAGTTTCTGTAGGGATTGAGTCGATGCCGATAATTCTTCGCGAATGAGCTATCGGAGGCTGTCTTTTGGTCGTGGTTTGATGCTCAGATACGACAGGAAGTTGGGCCGACGGCAAGAGCGCGAGTTCCTCTTTGATGAGGTCTCTGATGAAAGTCTTCAGCTCAGTAGTCGGAGCTGATGCCGACGGGACGCAATTTTGCAGCCTGGAAACGGTGGCTTGATCAGCGATGCGTCGTTTCCTATGCGCTTCCCATTGCCGACACTCCTCCTCTGATTGAGTCCTCGTAGTTGGGTTGCGCGATACCAGCATGGTAAACGCGTCTTCGGCGATGCCTTTCATTATATGCGCTACTTTCTCAGACTCGGCCATTGTAGGAACCACGCGCCTGCGGAGGGCCAGGACGGCCTCGATGTAAGTGATTACTGCCTCGGCCACCGTCTCTGCACGAGAAGTAAGGGCGTATTTCGCGTTTTCTTAGCGGCTAACCGGGCAACCGAACACGTCGGAGAGCTTGGACTTGAAACCGTCCCACGAGCCCATCTGGTCCTCGTGGTTGTCGAACCAGACCTTGACCTGACGGTGTCGCGGAGGTAGAACACGACGTTACCGAGTTTAAACGTGTCGTCCCAGGTATTATGGAGGCTTGCCCGTTCGTATGTACGAAGCCAGTCCTCGACGTCGTCTGTCCCGAAGCCGGCAAAACTAGGGGGGGGGGGGTCCCTGTGAAGATATAGGATGAATCCCTTGGGTGATTCCGGCCGTAGCTAGTTGGCGGTTGCTGCGAAGTAACCTGATGGCAGCAGAGGTGCGAGGAAGGACCGACCTCCACCACTTATGTTACGTTGTTCTGAGACTAAGCAAGGAAAGGTCCGTTTGCGGTTCGGCCTTTGATTCGAACTGACCGCCACCGGCACGAGCAGGTGGCTCGTGTGCCCGTGGCGCCGTGACAGCCCGTCGTCTCGGCGGGCTGTCTCGCCGAGACGTACTTCATGCAATGAATCAAAGAATCAAAGTTTTTAGAAACCCGCCGAAAGCCAAAAAACGGCGGAGCCAGGATTTGAACTCTGGGCCTCCCAATGTCCGGTCGGGTGTGCTAACCCCTACACCTTTTTTTTTTTTAATTATTTGTTATTTACATGCTCTAAAAAGACTTGTGTTCTTTCTATCTTTTTTTTTTTTTGGCTTTACGAAACAGTCTTTGCGCTTGACAAGAAATGCAGTACACAATCTTTGGTGTCAGTTATACAAATCAGTAAGCAGATCACGCCCGCAGCGGCTTTCTTACATACATACTATATAAAAACCCGATCCCCGTTTACGGTGGCCTATTGACTTATCTTTGTCCTCCGTGTCTTCAGAGCTCGTTTGTTTAAACGCGCTCTGAACTTCGACCAACCTTCCAGCCCTTGCTGCTCCGTCGCTTCTAGCAGTGAGCTCACATACACGAATCCGTCACAGAAGTGTTGCCACGCGGGCTTGGCTCCTTCTCGGACCTCTAAATGGTCCGTCCTAGATCGCCAAATTGCATGGAGACCGAGTAGAGCCAACATTTCCCACGCCCTGTCACCAAACTGCAAAAACTTTGCGGTCTTCCATTCTATGTAGTGATCAATCTGCAGCACTGCTCTCAATTCAACCCGAAAAAGCTCCGCATTTGTACAATATAAAAACACATTCTGTAGCGTCTCTGGCGTGGGGCATAGCACACAGTTTGTTGACCACGGCTCGTAAAACCCCTTTTTTATGAGCCACGTTTTAACTGGCAGTACTTCACAGTGAAACCTGACGAAAAATTTTTTGCTTGCTGTCCTAACAGGATATTTTCGTAAGCGATGGAATACATCGTTAACAACGGAACTCCCCAAGACACTACGGTACAGTGGTGGTGGTATTAATAGCTCCAGAGTGTTCCAATATAGAGTTTTTCTTTTAACCTTTTCGAGATATTCTTTTGAAAAACGTGCTTCGAAAATCATCTTTGCCGCTGCTATTTCTTTGTAAAACTTCAAGCAACGTGACCGGGATTTTCCCGTGTCTCCCTCCAGCCATGAACTAAGAAAACTTCCCCCAAGTACACTGAACAAAGAGAGTATCAGTGGATCTCTCGTGCTAACCGCTACACCACTCCACCTTGGCTTTCTGGCGTTTCCTACCTGTCTTATTAATGCACAAGAAACGAAATGTATCCAATCGGAGGTGTTCTGGAAACACACGCCGCCTCGTGGAACGCGGTACGACGCTTGGTGTCACGTGGTACGTGCTCGTTTGTGCTGCAGATATCCTCCCACTGTTTGTCTCGTCCCGTGTACATGTAGTATTCTTTGTTTATGAGCTTTAGAGACACGGTATCATCATCATCTGCGAGAATCAAGAGCCACGTTATTGAATATACAACACGGGCACTTCACACCATCGTACGTGGTCTCCGAGGAGGATATAAACGAATATGTGCAGATGAATGAACCGTACTTAATCTAATGAATCAAAGAATCAAAGTTTTCAGGAACTCGCCGAAAGCCAAAAAACGGCGGAGCCAGGATTTGAACTCTGGGCCTCCCAATGTCCGGTCGGGTGTGCTAACCCCTACACCACTCCACCTTGGCTTTCTGGCGTTTCCTACCTCTCTTATTAATGCACAAGAAACGAAATGTATCCAATCGGAGGTGTTCTGGAAACACACGCCGCCGCGTGGAACGCGGTACGACGCTTGGTGTCACGTGGTACGTGCTCGTTTGTGCTCCAGAAATCCTCCCACCGTGTCTCGTCCCGCGTACATGTGGTATTCTTTGTTTATGAGATTTAGAGACACGGTATCATCATCATCTGCGAGAATCAAGAGCCACGTTATTGAATATACAACACGGGCACTTCACACCATCGTACGTGGTCTCCGATGAGGATATAAACGAATATGTGCAGATGAATGAACCGTACTTAATCCAATGAATCAAAGAATCAAAGTTTTCAGGAACCCACCGAAAGCCGAGCCTCTCGGCGAAACTGTCGTAATACATACAATAAACTCCTAGCATAGCAACTCCGCAAGTACGGATCTCTGACTCATTACATTTTCCCGGTCTATTGTTCTCAAACTACTCTGCCTCGCCTATATATATATATATATACAGGGCCGGTGTTTCAGAGAAAGCAGGCCAAATCGCTCCTGCGAAAACGACTCATCGCAACGAAGAAAGGCTTGTGGCGTTTTGGTCCTGGGCCAGGGGCCCATTTAGGAAAATTATTAAAGTCCGGGATAATTAGGTTGTTACATATTTTTGCGGAATTAACTTTTTAATATTGTGTTTAAGGGCATGGTTTCAATTAGAAAATTGCTCAGCGTCATCGGAAAATACTAAATCAACAAATTGCAGAACGATAGAAGGCTCGCGAAGCATTTTACGGCCTCCTGAGAAACCGCACAAAATCGACGGGTTTTTAAGTTTCCGTTTGCTATCGGAGCGCATCTCAGCCCCGGCGGCACCGCGCCCCGTGGAGAGATAGTGCAACCAACCTCTCCTGCGCTGTCATCGCGCGACGCAGCAGAGGCTGGTTGCACTATCTCTCCACGGGGCTCGGTGCCGCCGGGGCTGAGATGCGCTCCGATAGCAAACCGAAACTTAAAAACCCGTCGTAAATATCTCACAAGTTTACTCTATTTAAGATGCTGTATTTGACATACTCGGAGCAACATAATCCCAATGCTTCGTGATAGGCGTTTATTTTATACATATATGTTTATTACCGTAAATTAGATAACCTGCGACTGCTCTTAAACCAAAGAAAAACACACTGTCCAGCGTGCCCGAGACTAATCAGATTATTGACGACTGATTATAACGTCATCGAAACAATAATCGCACAACGCAATGAGCATGCATTTTATTTATCGTAGGGGATCGTCGTACTGCCGACTAAGCTAGAGAGCCGGAGTCCCCATGAGGACCATGAGGAGTAAATATTAGTCAAAAATCATGAGCCATTCCTCTCTGTGAAGGTAGATGACCAGCGAAGCTGTTCAGCGCACGACACAGACGTGACTCCGAATTTTGAATAAAGATAGGAACACATTTATTGTCGTGATCTGGTGAGCGGAAGGAAAGGAAACTAGGCACGCAAGCGGCGGGGGGGGGGGGGGGGGGGTCGAAACAGCGAAAAAAAGAGGGCGGTGCGAGCGCGCACATGGCCGACGCGGGTCGCACAGCGGCAAATCTTCGAGAAACCTTTATTATCTACCTGAGAGTCTACTGATCTTGAAAATTGTACCTATTGACAACTAATCTACTGAAAATGCAAGTTCAAGTGATGAGACATATAAGCTTTTGCACAGAATGAAGCGATTTTGCATCGAATTCGGGACCCAAATTTTTGTTGACGCACACGAAAAATCCACAGAACCCTAGACATAAACAGCTGCATTGTAAAAACTGATTCTGCCTGCTATTCCGGTCGCGATCCTACCATCGCGTCCCCGCTAGCGCTCATTTCTGCGGAGGATGAGCGTTCGGCGATGTGTAGTTTGTGTGGTGAAAACAAAAAGTTTTTGTTATTTTTTGGCACGCTATATAATGAATGTTCAATGAGTGAAACACGAACCGAACCTGTGTCTAATCCAAACGGTGACTCAGCACTCGTGTCGTGCATTTGAGTGGCGCAGCTTACGTAGATAATTAAATGCACCGACCTTTTCTCATGCAAACACCACGCTTTGCCGAAGACAAATTGGACAAAGCGTCCCTGCATCTCGATCTCCTTGTCAATACATTCTGCCACTTAGACACCGAGAAGGGAAAATGACCCGCTCACTGACCGACTCTTCAGCGCACTATTTTGGGAGGCTTTTGCACTTGATCAAGTGTCTCTCGCTAGTTCTTCTAAACGAGAACTTAAAAATGGTATGCTTACATTTTAATACATGCCAGTTTGTACTAGCATTATAGATTTGTTCCTTGATATAATACCACGCAAGTATCGTTCACTCAGCCTGTTTTCGATCAGTCCTTAACTAAGCACATTATTGACGTTTTTCAAGTTACAGAAACACCACAAATGACCGAGCGATCAACTGTCCTGGGAGGTTTCCGGAAGCCCCCAAGAGAGCTTCGAGATTTTTCTTCCAACGAAATCGTAATGCGACTGTTGCTGACTTCGGCCGATTCCTCCGCAGGTACTTTCATTCCTGGAACAGCTTATCTAACAGAGCATTAACCTAAACTTCCATAGAACAACCCGCCCCCTCTCAAACGCACAAAGAACTAAAGTTGGTATTTTAATTACTAAAAAAACCTCATCTTACTAAGCTTCGATCAATCCTTGCTCATCACGGCTAGAGATTATAGCCCCTTCCGAACATGTAGGCCGGCGGCCTGATCGGAGCAACGAGTGAACCTTGTAATAACATTAATTAAATCAGTGTGCCTTTTGAGCTCTGGGAGTTTTGAAGGAGCCGGAATGTGCAAAGTCACGAAACAAAATAAACAGCGTGTCAAAAAATAAGAAAAATATTTTTTTCACCACACAAATAAACTGCGCATCGCCGAACGCTCATTCTCCACACAAATGTAGTGCTAACGGTTCGAACCAGACGCCAAAGTTTCACTATACTAACCGTTATCTTATTTAAAAAGTATAAGTGTTTTTCTTAAAATAGCAGTGAGAAAATGGGGCTTATTTTCGGCCGTTTTTGGTAACTGGAGCCCATAGAGCTCTCCATGTATTTGATAGCTCCCTCAGCCGCGATTTCGACATTGAAATCAATAAGGAAATATAAAACAAAAAAAAAAAACAAAAAAAAAAAACTTTACAATTCTTTTGGCGCGAGAATCCGAGGAATGGTTCTTTGTTTCCTCGCGTTATCTATCAGCCTTTCCGTGGTCTCGGATAAGACTGATAGTGTCCTCTCTATATACTGAAACTTGTGAGTCGTCGTCAGAGGGCCAGCAGCTACCGTCCATGTTCTCATCGGATGGAAGTATCTGGCCAGTGGAGCGTCGTCCGATCGGCCTGGCTTTCGTGTTATGACAGAGGTACGCGCAGACGTTGTCCTTCCATGGCTTGAAGGGCCAGCAGACACCAGAGGTGCGTGCTCAGGTTTCTTGGAGAGTGATGTGCGCCAGTTTCCAGAGTTCAGTCGGGGCCCTTGTGGAGAACATATATCTCCAGGGGAGGTCTGCGTTTCCACGGATACCGTGGACTGCGGGGTCCCCTTCTCACTGCCTGGGCATATGAGCCCCTTGCCTGAAAAAAAAAAAACATTAAAGAAACAAACAAAAAAAGTGAAAGCTGTTTACAACTCCCTGTAACGCCGAATTAGAGCGCAGCTCTTGAGATGAGGAGGGAAGGGTACTGGGGGGGGGGGGGTCAAGTGACCTTGGGGGGGGGGGGTCACGTGACCTAGGGGGGGTCACGTGACGATGACAATGCCGATGACGTCATCAGTAACGATGACAATTCGGATACCGATGACGTCATCAGTGACGTCACAGATGACGTCAGCAGTGATGATGACGATGACGATGCGGATGCCGGTGACGTCATCAGTGATGATGACTATGACGATGCGGATGCCGGTGACGTCATCAGTGACGTCACTGATGACGTCATCACTGATGATGACGATGACGATGTGGATGTCGGTGACGTCATCAGTGACGTCACTGATGACGTCATCAGTGATGATGACGATGACGATGCGGATGCCGGTGACGTCATCACTGATGATGACGATGCGGATGTCGGTGACGTCATCAGTGACGTCACTGATGACGTCATCACTGATGATGACGATGCGGATGCCGGTGACGTCATCAGTGACGTCACTGATGACGTCATCGGGGGTCCCGTGACCCCGGGGGTCACGTGACTTGGGGAGCCACGTGACTTTGGGTGTCACGTGACCTTGGGGAGTCACGTGACCTTGGGTGTCACGTGACCTTGGGATGACCTTGGGGGTCAAGTGACCTTGGAATGACCTTGGTTACGCCGACGGCGACGGCGACGGCGACGCCGCTCAAGTTGGGAACGGGCCCCTAAGAGCTGCGCTCTAAAAACAAGATGTTATTCTCCCACCTGATACCTTAGGTCATGGTTAACTTTTTATGTCAAAATCTATTTCTGGTTTCTACTTTGGGCAAGATTGAAAAAAAAGCAGAGTGGGTTCATCGCAGTGTTGGCACACTTGAAATCGTTTTAGCGTATATCGGCGACATGGTCAGTCCTACCACACTTTGCACGGCTCTTGGCCACCAAAAAGGGTGACATCCCAGACAAACACAGAATGTCACTTGCAGCATAAACTACACGAAAACTAGGGTAAGTGTCTAGTTAACTCGCTTTTGCACAAGTAAGGGGAAAAGGGCGGGCCCTTTTAGAGGCCCGCTCGGCTCGGGTTTTCGGAGTACGGGAAGCCATAAGACGGAAAGGAAAAAAACTTTGGTGCCTGTGATGCATTGCCCAACACCGAGTGCAACACGGGCACAGCCGACGAACATAACAAAAAGGGGTTTTTCTGGATGCATTGGATTATCAGTGCTGCCCAGGCACTATACTTCGTTTCCACAAGGGCGCAGCAATTTTTAATGTCGTCTTTCTGGTATTCGATAAAACATCATTTTCATCTCTAAACGCCGCTGGAAGGTATTTACAAGAAATACGTGATTGTCAGACATTCTTGTTTGGCCTCACCTATATTTTCTCGCATATTTCTGGTTGAAATGTTTTATTAATGTTTTTCTTTCCGCATACCAGATACGGAACACAAGTGAATGAGAACGACAGGAAACTGAAATCGTCTATAGCCAAAAGTGGTTCAAAATTATGGTATCTATCTACACCCAAAGTTGGCCCTTGGCTCCAAACAGGAGGAAAAGGAAGAGTAGGGAGCGGGTGAAAAGATAAAAATGAGGCGACTGACTGAATCATCCTGGCCGGGCCTTATCAGGACACCCCTCTACGGGAAGCAGAGGCCGAAGTGGTGCGCTTTCTCGACCGGGGGGCCCCAAAAGGGTCCAAACCTACCCAGCGCTGAGATCAATCACCAAGACACAATGTTTCCTAGACACGGCTATGCCATGGTGCACGCACGCCCAGGTGTGAGTGGGTGAACACACATGGCTCGAGGTCCTTGGTAGCGCCACTTCAGCATCCAGTACATCGAGGCTTGGTTGTCATAAAGGCATACACCCGGAGCTAATTGTAGTCGGTTAGAATGAACGGGTTTGGTTTATGTGTAGTCAAACGTGCATACGTCAATTTCACCAAAGCTGTCAAAAGCCTGCAGACAAACATGGAATAATATCCATTTGGATTTTTTTAGGACCGATCAAGTGGGAAGTCCATCTCGTCGTGGAACGCACTTATCATAAATGGAAGTTTCCGAAATTTGGAACATTGCAGAATCTAATATTGTGCCCAAATTTCACAGCGTTTGGGACTTTTGCCGTGGACCACATAATGTCGAACAAAGCGGCTAATTTCGTATCTCGCTAATGGCATCACAGTCATAGCGAGCGCAATTAATCGCCCTCTAACAAATGGCAAAGCAGACCGAATGGTTCAGAAGTTAAAGGCCAAGGCGAGAGGAGCAAACGACTGGACGAGATGTACGCTGCCTCAGTCTTTATGCGAGCACAAACCACAGTGCATACAGCCACGAACAAAACACTAGTATGGATGCTACTTGGTCGGAAGTTGCCGTCTCCACTCGAGAGATTCATATCCATCAGCCCCCGCAAGTTAGACAGACCTGTAAAACGTTTTGGTGGGACAACCCGTGAAGATTCGGAATTTCGCGAGCGGGCACACTTAGGTGGCGGGTACTATCACATCACGTTCGAATCCTTGGTCGCGGATGATCGATACTGATTAGGGCATGCACGTAGGCACCTGGATTGTATACGTCCTCAAAGTTCTATGCTACAGTAGAAAACAAGCAATTCAGCCGCTACAGTGTGGGGCTTGGTCATGGAGCTCGGTGAGGTACATTCTCCACTTCACAAGCTGGAACCTTCTCGTATTCAACAGGCCATGCGCACTAGAACCCGTTTGCAAAGACCACGGGAAAGATTGGAAAGTGCAGCTAAGTGAAAGATAAGTGTTTGCACCAACTGGTGGCCAAGATATGGAATCTCTTGGCGCCCGGACTTCCAAAAGCATGGGGCTGGTTTAGGGGTTTAACATACAAGGCGCCATTTAAACTACATACGGATGCTAACGCTGCAGTTTTGAGCTTTAGTACTTGCCCGAGATACATCATACTCGCACGTTTTCAATAAAATATATATACCCCAGGTGTCCACAAAATATTTTCTTGGTTTGACGAATATGAGCGTGAAAGTCTGCGCTTATAAATATTTACTTTGTCTCGATTGTCTTGTGATCCCCGACATCCTGTTCTCATTTTTGCATACTACCCCCACCACTAGCGTAACGTTCACGTGGATTTCTAGGTTTCTGCGATGCGCAATATATTTACTCGGGTCGAAGAATAGTTTAACTTTCTTTATCGAACCCTGTCCAGTATCAACCAATAAAAAAGACCCATTCGACGAGACAGTATCAGGTAGCTGTGCTACATTCACTTTAATGAGGCCCACAATTCTTGGTACAAGAAAATAATAAGCCTTCGTTCTATTCTCTTCTAGAGCTGAAGTGCCTCCAGCCAAAGTGCCTATGCCGGTACCGTATAAACTGCCTCGGTGAATGTGTCTTATATTTGTGAAGGCTTTGCATTCATACTTAAACAAAAAGATCAACCAAAGGCCTGTAAGTTAAGCATACCCAATGGGCGTGTACATTTCTTACGAACAGACTGGCTCCGGCTGTGCGATTCGACATGAGATATACCACCGATGAGACGGCCTCAAGAACCTCACACTCGGAGTGGAGACCCCTGGTCTCCGACTGGGTGGATCGATCGGCACGGTGTCATTTGGAAGGCGCACTGAGGAAGAGCCTCGAAGAGATGCAGCTGTATCAGTCCATCTGGAGGACGCTCTATTTTGCACCATTCATGGGATCCCAAGTATGTACACACAAGACTGGAGCGCTTGGCTACAGCGTGACGATATCCTCTAAAGCAGTTCCCAAACAGTGGTCCACGTGGGGACCAGTGCCAACCCCTACATGTGTGTGAGCGTCAGCACTGACGCCCACATATACAAGTGTGTATAAGCGCAACACTTAAGAGTGTTGCGTTCGTCGGACCAAATAACACTGAACTGCACTAGGGTTCAAATGAGTCAAAGTGCGCGGTTGGTGGTTTTAGGGCACTTTTATTGCAGGATTTCCAGGAGACAATGCTTAGCGTGCTTATTCTGTAAATCTTGTTGGCAAAAAGCGACAGCAATCACTTTTCATTGCACAAAGCGGCATAGCACATATCATTAAAACTGTCAGTTCAAAAGATAACTACAAATGTTTTAAGCTCAGTTTTCATGAAAAGTACTCAGATGTAAGCCACAGAGAGAGACAGCTGTAAAATATATTGTAAAAATTTGCTCCGACATTTCCCAAAAGCATTCTGAATGCATTGCGTACGGGATTCCAATTCACTGTAAGTGGCAGCACTCGTTTTTTTTTTTTTTTTTTTTTTAATGTTGGTTATAGTTAGGGCTGGAGATGCGTGCCGGTATTGGGGAGGAGGACAGACCGTGACGCCCCAAGCGGTTAACTTTACAACTACACTGATGGGGACAACAAATACAATGACGCAGCGCTCGGCCGGCATAACCGAACGCGGCGTCAGCGTTCGGCTGGAGTTCGTGTACTCCGGTGAGGGGGAGGAGGTGCTCTTTTGTTTCCACTAGGGCCTGCATGAACAATGCAGCATGCACGATCCCAGCTCAGCACAAAAGCCGAAGAGGGTCAAGCTCGCATTCTCTGAGGATAGATCCGGCAATTAACGTCGCTTCGTCGATTGTTAGTATTTTTTACATTAAACTGTTCCCTGCGCTCTATTGTAGAAGATGACATGGACATGCCCATAAGGCCTGTCGGCATGTGCACAGGCCTTGTGTTGAGTAAACACCGAGCGTGGAGAAAACAAACGGGTCAGAGCGCCCCCTATAGTTCGCTCTCCTGCCCAATAACAGGTGCTGAGCCTGTCTTGTGTGCTCGCTTCACAGAGCGACACATGTTATTTCTGCTTATACGAGGAAGCTAGGGTGTTTGGGCACAGGTCACCCCTTTATCCTGAAACCAAAAACGGTGTTTAGCCTAAACTTTAGGCCTGGGGGAAGTTTTAATACTGGAACGAAACCGAAACTAACCTTTATTGCGGATTTAATAGACCGATTTAACCAGCCAGTTCGTTGACGCCACCGCTGGCGCAGTGCATCAAACGAACTTTAGTCTTTCTGCACTTGCGACAACAACGCTGGAGCTCTGCGCGTGCAGAACATGAGACGGCACGTGCCATCTCGGCCACTGCCAACTGCTTACTGTGAACTAAAGTTATGGCGGCCTCACGCATGCGCCGGAGGTTTGGTGAGATTGGTCTATTTCTCGGTCATAGAAATATTCACTGGTGGCCATATTTGTGTCCGCGACTGCTGAGCGCACGCTGATGGCGAGCTTCCACAGTCCTTTTGCAAATGCATTCCACACCGTCAAGGTTGTCGAAATTATGAGACTATTAATGTGACAAAAAAAATTGGGGTGAGGGTATGTTTATAAGGCCTGACCCAACGTTAGTAGAACACTCATTTAGGAAACTCACCGTTGAAACCTGGGCCGCTGGCGTCCACCAAGACCAAGCTAACTACGACAGCAGCGCCACCCCTTAGCGACGTGTTGAAACATGAAAGTTTCTTTATAGGGGTACTGCTAAGGTCAGTAAATGTTCCCAGAGTATCGAAACACCCCGGCTCGTGGTGCCAAGATGGCGGCTCAATCGTTTTCTTTACTGTGGTCACCTTGAGCTTTCAGAAAGCATGTTTTTGCGTTAAAACAAACGAAAAAAAACTATTTTTGTACGAACTTATTTCTTTTTTTTTTTTTGGTTTAGTACAATATGAAAGGCGCGTGAATTTTTCTAAAATCTTTAGCTTACAAGGTTTTGCATTGTTTTTATACAACCATGCCTCACCGGTCATCTAAGGTAGCGCGTCCCGACCTGGGTGTATCCTAATCTCCGTTGTGATTCGCGGCGCGGCCGCTTACGAGACGGGGGTTGGCATCCTTGAAACCCCTTCCACCGTATATGTTTCGGTGCCAAGATGGCCGATTAAAGCCAAAATACAACAGTCACAGCGGGCACTATTGCGTGCTATACTCCCGAAAAAATACAAGCAGCCGAGCAGTTCCCCGAGTGGCCGCTGCGGCAGAAATGGCGGCGTTGCGATCGCCATTAGCTCGGTTCTCGAGTATGATTCGGTGCCACTTTTTCTGCGCTGGCTCAGTTTTTCAACTGAGTTGTGCTAGTAACGTTGGCCTGAACTTACTATGCTTATACAGCCGGAACTCTTCTGCCATCTTGTGACAAACGCTTCGCTGTATATAGGGCACTGGTGTTGCGAATAGTGTTTACTCAGTCATGCTGCTTTTTCGTCTGGCTTTTACATCCTTTATTTTCACCAAGTTGCTACCGCCACAAGGTTTTCTATGTCAAAACTTGAGAAAAATTATAATTTCACTATCCGTGCGACACACCTCAATCTGTGCGTCAACGTTAAGCGAGGGAGAGTGTCTGTTTCGAAGTAAACAAAAACTCTTCCTCACTTGATAATTGAACCGTTTTATTCCATTTCCAGGCGGAGCGGCTAATGGCACTCAGTTTTTCCAGTCCCCCAGCACCTCGCCTCCGAGCGTGCCTTCAGGTGCTCGAGGACGTCTTCAATGTAGAGACTGTTGCCACAGCTGCAGCTATCCTGAATTCCGGCCTGGACCACGTGCAAGAGAGTGTGACAAGGCTGGCGCAGGATAGTCAGCAGCTGCTACGCAGGCGCGTCGCTTCCTGGATGTCCGAAATGCGGGGTACGTGCTTTCACAAGGATTTCCAAACATTTCGAGATAAAAAGTGTACCCAATTTATTGTTGATATAACCATCGAAACCATAGCTTTGTTCTGCAGAATGCTGAAGTAAAAGAATAACTTATTTCTTATTCGACCTTTTGTTTGGCCACAAACTCAGTCGCGCCACTATTGGGTAGTGGCACACTTCAGGTTCAAACGTATTTCCTAATTTTTACTCATCATTTTTTTTTTTATCATAAGAGTGAATTAAGTCTGATAGTGTGTCAAGGCTCGCCCGGGATGATGCAAAAAGAGATCTGGAGACGGAACATAGATATAAATTTATGGTTAAAACGAAACAAAAGAAAATAAACAAAGAGCGGAAAGGAAGTAAAGAAGAAGAATTCCTAAAAGGCAAAGACAAACGACCTGATCACTCCAAACACATGAATATGCGCAGGAGGAACGTCCTGCGCATATTGCTGGTTCTCTTGACCGTAGATGCTGTGCCCGATGCTTTGCCACGGTGGACGGAGGGGGGTATGCTTGAACTCGGCCCAGGCTGCCGAGACGGAGCCGGGTATGTTCACGCCGGGTTCCTTGACGTCGGGACGAAGCCAGTGTATACTTGAGGCCAGGTGCGCTGACGCCGGAGCGGAGCCGGTGTGCGCACCACTGAAGCCGCCCCTTGCTCGGCTTCGAATCCCACCGCATCCGCGATCCCTATCTTATCGTCTGATTTTTCTTTCGCCAATTGTCGCTCGAAGAAGGTGACACAGTGCTATAAGTGGCCATTTTCAGAAATAGCGTGTATATTTGACTTCCCAAATACTTCAGAACACGCCATATAGTTCAAAACCGGAAGTGTTTGAGGCCTATTTGCATCCTGGAACCGCCACGTTTCAACTCACGCGAGAAAGAGCGACTAGAGGACAACTGCCGACTCCCTCGCCGGGGGACAGAGCCGGGGGGGGGGGGGGGGGGGGTGATATTTTTAGTTTTTTTGCCCGGTCCCTCAAAGGTAATCTCGGTGATGTCCCAGGGCACCTGGTGATAGTTACGAAATTGCAGAGGGTAACCAAAATGTCGAAGGAAAGAAACAATACTTTGGTTCTTAATTTTTAGGCTAGGTGGAGCAAGCTACCGCCCATTATGAAGGGTACAGCCGTGAACATTTATTCATCTATCCACGTGGGATTAACCATATGCGCACGTGCTGCACCAAAAGCAGCACGACCGCTGTGCCACGACGTCAGAACAGGACTTTAGGGAATGCCAACACGTGGCATTTTTAGCGGCACTTCAAGAGTGGCTCTGAATACCTTAGAGAATAGAAGATGACATTAACTAAATAGTTCCAAAGCCCTTTTGATGACAACGACTGCATTTTGGTCAGTAAAGGAGACACCTTATACACGAGGACAAATTTGACAGAATATGAGACGATTCCTGAACAAATGAACAATTCCTGTAAAAAACGAAAATGCACCTTGTATGTATGTTTATGCAGCCGGAAGTTAGTGAGCCTACATGGCGTGTGGAATCTCAGCTGTAGATGAGAAATTTAGCAAGAGCAGTACAACCACTAGCTTCGCGTCTTTAACGTGAACCATGCAGTAGTGATACACAACTGCACGCCGGTACGATACTCATTCAGATTGAAACGGTACGATGCTAATCCTAGCGAATCTTCCCACATGAAACGTCAGCCTTGATGCTTACAAAGCTGCCATGGAACACATCAGACATCTGAATTCGCTAAAGGTCGTCATGGCAAACAGTTCCCAAGGTGAAGATAGATGGGCCCCGATCTTCTCATTACAGGTACATCAACATGTTTAATGGGCCAATTTATTTAATACTGCATAAATCTTAGGATGCAGATGACCGATCTAGACAATGCTCTGCAACGTGTCGCACTGCGGTCTTCAGTTTTTTAACGGTAATTATTTTTGTACAATTCGCAAGCCAGAACAGAGTTCAGCAAATGTCAGGTAAAATAATCAAGGCGTGTAAACAGCTTGCCCTACCTCCCCTTAACATCATAAAACTAGGATAGAGGGGCCAACTCAGAAATTTGGCCCGAGTGAGACGCCTGGCATTCTTCGACGCGTTGAATGGACACGAAGTCCAGCCGACGCTGACAAAGCACTCATGTCCAGTTTGGGTCCGCGCTCGATCTCGCTGTGATAACATCTAAATGCTAGTTAACAGGCTTCGATCATTATAGGCGGTGTTTGTTCAGCAGGCCAAGCCGTCCCACACTAAAATGTGTATCCGGTGATTTATCTATTGTTCGAGTGTAAGTTCGCTTTTAACATGTTGCAGGTTCGCATCTTGGCGAGTGGGACAAGCATGGTAGTGCCCTACGGTTTGCTCGGTATCTTCGTAGACGCCACATGCAGCATGGAAGCAGCGTTCGTGCCAACGATTGGTGCCGAATTCCTCCGTGCCCTTCTGCATCAATCGGCTAAGGTGTCCTCAATAAGTTTGCACCTAAAAAGAGTGGGTGCCCTCACCAAGTGCTTTGCATCGTCGTTTAGGCTTAATAAGACGTCAGCGCTAATGGTAGCCCTGGAATCTGCTCTCTTGGTGCCCCTGTTTGAGCTGTATAGGTAAGAATTCTAATGGTAAAATGCAATTTTATATTGTATAGCCCTATCAAAACAAAGAGTAGATCTGCAAACGATTTCAATGAGTAGTGTGTGTTCAGTAGCAAGTGCTAGTTATGGTCGTGTTAATTTGCATGCCTGTGCAGTAACGAGATACACACGTATCGTGAAATATATATCTAAGAGGGTAACTTGGTGAAAGCATAAGATAAGAAGTGAGACGAGAAATCGTTAAAAACGCACTCGCGCTTTTACACGGCGAAATGACAAATAATGCCAAAGTTTGACAAACTTTTGCTTTTGAGTCTGTTGAAACATTTGCATCACGTTTTTTTAGTTTCTATTAAACTAGTTAATTCAGCAGCTACAGCGACCCACTTCGTTCGAAGTGGTGCTACACAGAGAAGAGAGATTATACCTGCTAGAAACTGTTTTCTTGATGTTATAGCAAATATATCAAACGCTGACGACTGTGCTTGTGGTGGTTCTTTCTTAAAACTGCAAACAGTGCAGCTGCACAAGAAAAATAACACCAACAGACACTGTTCTCAGGCATTTTTTAATGCCTGTATCGATGCACTGTTGCACTTCTAAGAAAGGACTATATCAAATAAGTATTGGCCGGACGAATGATTTTTACTAAAATATACAATTTATGAACGTTAGCAATCTTTCTATTTTAATTTGAAATGTCTGCAAGAAAATATGAACATACTTGGGACCTCATTAAATGCTGGTGTGGCCACCACAGAAATAACTCAATTGTAGGGCATAACACGCAGTTTAGCAGTGAATTCGACCATGATTCTTGTGATGTACAGATCCCGTCAAAGTAAAACGGAGCACCGGATCGGCGACCGAACTGCATCGCCGCGCTATCTAGCAGCGCCGGCTGGAACTGATAGGCTACATCTGCGCATGCGAACGTGCCTTCCGCTGGGGCCTCCGTTTTCTTCTTCCCAACCACATGTTATCGGTGGTTCGAGCGGCGCAACGCTCTTCCTAAAATCGACGCCTGATAGCACGAAAAGCGGTGCTCATCGACAACACTCGCCGCTCTCTCCCACTTGCCTTCAGTGTTATCTCCCTGTATGAGCCCGAGTCTAACACCTAGCGGTGTTTATCGAAACAGCGTTTGGCAGCTCGAGACGCCGATCATGCGAGGATCAAACAAGAAAGACGGAGGACACCGCGAACGGCACGCGCGCATGCGCAGACGGCACCTATCAGTTGCAGCCGGCGCTGCTAGATAGCGCGCCGATGCAGTTCGGTCGCCGCTCTGGCGCTCCGTTTTACTTTGACGGGACCTGTACACTTCTGTATACATGTGCCCCTACAAGACACATGTTGTATGTAATATATACGTGTTGCGACAAGTGTTATAAAATATTTTTCCAATTGTTTTATTTTTGTTTTATTTATTTACTGCTTTAGGCACTCTCAGTACGAGAAAATATACCCTGTACTATCAAGTCAAATAGTACTACCGTAAAGTCCAAAAGGGCAACCACCAAAAATAAAAAGGTAAATCGTGACAAAAATGACGTGGCCTCTCTTTGGGGTTGAGCCACCCAAAATGTATCAATGTGTATTGACCAAGACAAGGGGAACTTCCTACAAACCACGTGACACGAGAACAGATATTGCAGACTGCGGACAAGGCGAATTCGCGTTTACAACGCGATAAAAATGCGCGAAATCGCCACAAACTCATCTCTCTTTCATGGGAAAGGATGTCGCAGACTGCAGATGCAACAGATTCGTGCTTCACGGTACGATAAACACGCAGACACTGGTTAACTTCCAGGCCACGGGAACAGACATCACGCACGCAAATTGCCGAAAAAAGAAAAAGGGAATTTGCATGTCACGGGAACCGATGTGGCGCGCGAAAATCGCAGACAAAAACGAGCCCCGCTGCGAACCCGCTTGTCGCATGCACCGGTACCACAAATCTTGCTGTTGACGTGATTCCCGTCGGACATTGCGTGATGTCGGGCGGGAAACGGACGAAGGACGATATTTCAATTTTTAGGCTACGGATATTTATCCAGAAAAATATAATGGGAGATCTCTTGGGGGAGGGCACCCTCACGGGGTTTTACGGTACTTCCATTTTAATGCAATTTTTTTATCACTTCAATATCTTCCATACCGTCAATACCTCCAATGTTCATTTTATTAAAACTATACAAAATTCTAAAGGAAACAAAGCATTACCCATTCATTCCATTCAGGAAAACATTTTCAGCGCAACAAACCTTCCCAATTTGCAAAATATATCGAATGCTGGGAGGCATGGAAAGCCAAATCAATACTTAGGCTTTGCACATAAAAAAAAATATTTCCTTTGAAAATTTTGCTTTCTATGTAGGACGTATGATAGTACTAACACAACTAAAAGAGGATTGCTAACAAAAATGTTGGCGTTTTACATGTCAAGTATCTACACGCCCCAGCAGAGGACTGAGTAATAATTTCAACCACCTGGGTTTTTTTTTGCCATGCACCCGCAATCTCGGTTACACCGTCAGGTTGCGGGCACCTCGACCGGGATTTGAAACCGCCACTAGGAGATCCGTAGGCCGGCGCTTTGCCTCAGATCCAGCAAGACGGCTGGAAAGGGCTAGGTGAGCGTAGTCCTATTTATGAGAAACGTCCATGTATGCATCCACGGCTTTTTCGTAAATAGCACTACAATGACCAAGTCTCTGTCAGTTGCCGTGTTACTGACGATGTCCTTCGCACGACAAGTGATAGCTTTAATGAAATTCGTTATGTTGTGCCAGGTCGAAGTATCTATTCTTCTCATATTTTTCTACATATTTTAATACTTGAAAAAAAAATGTATTTACATGACCGCACAAACTGCGCCAACATATTTAAGCAAAAACGCTATCCCCTGCTTGGGAGGACGAACTAAAACTAGGCTTATAAAAACACAATAGAACTTTAAACTGCAAAACGCTGCGTTCACCCGTTTCTCACCCTCAACAGGATGAGGCTCAACGAAGAACTGGGGCATGGAGTCTGGCTACACAGGAGATACAACAATGCCCAACTATTCTACGTACTCTGGGCTCTGGGACACTGCGGAACGCAGAGTGGCGCCCTCCTTGTGAACACGGCAGTCTTGGGCAGTAACTAGTTACTAGTAACGCGTTACCGGTAACTAGTTACTTTTTTCGGTAACTTTTAACTGTAACGCGTTACTCTTTAATACTGGTAACTTGTAACTGTAACACTGTTACTTTTTTATTGGGTAACTGTAACTGTTTAGGCCGTTACAGTTACTTTTTACTATAAAATTAAAATTCCTGGCTGACAAAAAAAAAAAAAGAAATTGAACAAACAAAAAAAATTGCCTCGTTTTGCCCACGACGGACCATAGACGAGACGGACGAGCGAGCACGAAACCGGGAGATTAAGGAAGCGGCGCCTGCGGTGGTAGGGGAGGCAAACAATGTGTGTTTCACCGACTTTGGCTCAATCTTCTTCTGTGGGGACCGTCTGCGGGTGTCGGTGGTCATGCGACATGTCTCCGAGTATTCCGTCTGGGCTGTGTCTGCCCTTCCCCCTCTCCCTTCCTCTTTGTCAGATATGTCCGCGCTGTACGTCGCTTTTACACCCAGCCGGTCGCCGCTCCCTCTTCGCTATGAGTTTCCAAGGAAGCCGTCCCCATATTAGGCGGAAAGTCGGCGCTTGTTTAACTTATTCTTTCTCTTCGGAACCGCTCGAGTAAATTGCCTTTCCCGCTGACAGCCCCAAGAAATACTCCAATAGACGTTTTGTTGTGGATTCTCTGCAGTGCTCCAGCTGAAGCGATTACCCGGAAAACACGTGTTTTTAAGAGAGAGAAATTGCTGTTTTGAGGCGCGTGTGCGGACTGATCTTCAACAGTTGGCGTTTGAGACAGAGGCGCCGCGGTGGTCGTCGTACACACGTAGAGCACCAGAAGGCCTCACTTTGTCTCCTTTCCCCCTATATTCTTCCAAAGCTGTTTGACCTGCTATATTTAAGCCTGCTTTCGAGTATATCCCATAAGGTAATTATGTGACCATCTGTGTCCTCTTTGGTTTCGGAGTGAAAAATAAACGAAAATGTTCACTGACACGGGAGGTCCATCTAACGCAACGTATGTCCGAAAGCTTGTACCCTGTCGCCTATTGGTGAAAACTTTTGGGGGCTGAGCCACGTGCGGGAATGCGATTGGTTTGCGCAGAGGCCAGTTTAACTAGATGGTTTCTTGTGTCCAATTTTGGTACTGTAACGAGAAAGTAACGGCGTTACTCTTTCTGCGGTAACTGTAACTGTAACACGTTACTTTTTTAATCCGATAACTGTAACTGTAACAGAGTTACTTTTTCCCCCTAGGTAACTGTAACTGTAACACTGTTACTTTTTACTGGTAACGTGCCCATGACTGGAACACGGCTACAAACAACTCCAATCATTTTTCGAAGACCTTCACCTGTGCAAAAGACATTCATAGTTTGTCGGCCGATGTCTGCGAGTCTTGGGCATGAGATACAAAACGGACTCACAATGGAACGTTTCATCTCCTTAAAATAATTTAGACTCGGTAAATCGTAGACTAGTTACAATTGTTTATGTAGACGCAATGACATATAGGCTCCCACCAGTAAATAGCACATTCTGCAAAGTTACGCTCCACGGCTGTGCTTTTGAGATCACCGAAGCCCCGCTCAAACACTACGCTCGAAAGGCACAAGAAGTTTTCTCTTCCTAGTGAGCGCGTTGGTAATGATGTAGGTTTAGAAAGAGTTATATACGTAAAAACAGGGGACGGGACAACACATCTTTCAACTTTCAACAAACAAATGAAGTTTATTGCCGGATGCTTCGCCTTCGGAGCTCCACTATAGGAGAGGGAAAGTTAAAAGGAGGGGGAAGGGGGAAGGAGGGGGGGGGGGTCCTTGTCTTGCCCCCCCCCCTCTCCTTCCCCCTTCCCCCTCCTTTTAACTTTCCCTCGCCTATAGTGGAGCTCCGAAGGTGAAGCGTCCGGCAATAAACTTCATTTGTTTGTTGAAAGTTGAAAGATGTGTTGTCCCGTCCCCTGTTTTTACGTATATAACTCTTTCTAAACCTACAAGTTTTCTCTTTTTTTTTTTCAAATTTTGGTAAGTGATGGAAGCTGAACCAGGACCCTGTTATAAACACCAGACATTTAAAGGCTAAATCCTACTTTTTTTTTTAAACAAAAGGCATTGATGGCTGGTGTAACTTAAAAAAGGGCACCAAATGAGTTCTTCTACATAATAATTTTTTGTCGAAATAAACATACTTGAAAACAACGCTATACAATTTTTGCCGCTTTCCACAAATAAGACACAAAGTAAGAATATGTTTGTTTTTTTAATTTGAAACTCCCAAAACACACAAAAACAACGAAGGTATATGGTCGCCCCAAAATTACCTTTGAAAAAATACAGAATTGAGAGTGATAATTGTGACCGTGGTTGGGACATTCTTTTGATGTTTTTTTTTTTTTTTTGCATTTTAGCCGTTTTATTATTACTATTATTATTATTTATGCATACTGCAGGCAAGTGGACTGTGACAGAAAGGAACAGCTTTTAACGAAACAATACAGTTCCTACCTCCAATAAATCTTTGAGCAATACCGGATCTACAAAATTAGATACAAGACGCGCCCAAAACGCAAATGAGAAAGAAAAGGGACTAATGCACTGTAAAAGAAAAAAAAATCAATTTAACGATAATTTACTGACGGCGATATTAAGCAATAATCGAAGCACGTGCAATGTACATTTTACCTAATTAGAAAGAAGACAATATATAGAGAAGAAATACAATAGAACATTCAAATATTAACGCGCTATATACATATTTAACTTCAAAGAAAGGGAAAACGAGAGAAAACACCGAGGTGATGTCCTTGCGTTTTAAACAGTAAAAACGTCTAACAGCATCCTCAAACACTGAAATATCGTTGAGATTTACAAGACGCTCGGGAAGCTTATTCCAATCGTTAATGGTATTTCCGAAGAAAAAAAAATACTTGAAAACATTGACTCTGTCCATCTACGATTGCAATGCTTTAAAATGATTTATTCTAGCTGGTCTGTTGGTCAAGGTACAATTTCCGAATTGCTACCTTGAGTGACTTCTCGCCGAGCGTGCACTGTTGTGCCCTTTGACATGTTTTAAGGAGCGAAGCTCCATAGGGTCTAAGCCTTGTCCGTCCGTCCGTCCGGCCGGCCGGCGTCCGTGCTCACATAAAAAGAGAAAATGTTTGCGCAGTCGACAGGATTCGAACCTGTGCGGGGAGACCCCAATGGATTTCTAGTTCATCGATTTAACCACTCGGCCACGACTGCGGGAAGATTAGAGGGCTCTGAGATGTGGTAGTAACTCAAGAGCTGGGGTTTCTGTCATGGATGAAACGTTGCATGTAGCCGCTCAACATCTATACAGGAGAGGGCGGTGCGGTCAGATGCGTATATAATCGCGTTAGACTTTGCATGCACTGGTTCAACGTTTCAAGACGAGAGGGTGCTGCGGTCAAATGCTCAAATGAGTATATAACCACGTTCCATACCACTCATTCTCTTTCTGATATGGACCGTTGAGTTAAGCGGTGGATATGCGTTCCCACGTCTTCTAGCGGATCCAAGCTGATCCGCTAGAAGAATCACTGGCTCTGCATTTCATCGACCATAAAGCAGTAAGAATGAAGTCGAAACGCAACCCGAAACTCAGCACTACCTATCAGCAATAAAAAAAAATAGCACCATCAGCACTACCTATGAACAATAAAATCAGTATCATCAGCACCACCAGAGGTTCCCCCCAGTCAACATCATTCACCACGTGGAAATGCGGTCATTTTTTTAATGGCAAATAGCCAGGACCGGATGTAAACAAAATGTTCATTCTTTGAATTATCTTTGTCAGCACCTCTGGGATCACCGCCCTCTTGTAAAAATAAAGTAGTCCAGGGAGGAGGAGAGTCGGCCAGAATTTGGGTTTAAAAAATGCGCTCGACAGCGAGACGTTTTCCCAATGCTCTGTTGTTGATGTAAATGACGAAGTCACACCACTGGCAGCATGTCACTGCCAGCTGGCCTTGGACCTGATAGCAGTAAGCATGGTCCGTCTTCAATGTAGCCTCGTTATTTACAAACTCGCCGCACAATGTTTAGCCCACACAGGACTCACGAAGCGTAATTCTTGCTTTTCATTTTGGACACTAAACTACTAAAAACCCATCCTCTCCTGCCTAACGGACAAGGCAATCGGGTGATACCCTAAGAAAAATGAACCGCTCGTGGATGTGAAGTCCTGTGGACGTCACAACGGCATCCTTATCTTGGAGGCGGCACCAATGGCTATAGCCCTCCACAGCAACCGGCTCCGTTTCCAGCCCGTAGCGGCGTGGATCGCTCGGATGGAGGTTCGAGCACCGCTTCGGTTTTTTAGGGTAAAGGATGTCCCTCACCAGGCCCTTGGGTTTCCTGCAGGGCACTGCTTTTTTTGAGTTTGGAAGCTGTGATCTTCCCCACCCTTTCTTTAAACCGATTGTCGTTTTTTGTCTGCCCGATAGTTGTGGTCCTGATCCTTTCAGATTGTTCTATATTCAGTGATCTGATTGCCACCACGTGGTGGTCCCACAGGGACTGCGCACTCTTGAGTAGCAAATCCTCTGCGTCCGGAAGAGAAGGAGACTGGTTTGGTTGGTTGGCTCCGCTATCCGCGTAGCGGAGCCAGAGCACATTTGGCCCCGTCTTTTCCAGTGACGAAGCAAGAACATAGAAAGTGTCCACTTTCGTGGAAGTTATGGGCTGGGTACTCCTTTGCTTGGGTTTGTTGAGGGCCGCTTTCCCCTTCTTCACCTTACAAAACCGGACCATGTCGAGTTCCGTTGGGGCTGGTCTTTTCTGTGCTGAAGGAGACATACTTGTGGTTAAATAGGCATCAACATAGCAAGAAATTGTGCTCTACCGACCACAGTATTACACTGAGCGAATTCAAGGTTTTGTGGTGATAAATATACCTGAGAAATTTTGATGTCTTATGTGGCCCCCATAGCAGTCAAATGTCTCACTCTAAAGCAGACACTTGCTCCAAGATGAACGTATGTCAGCAGTACCGCAAACGTGGAAGATTCGGCCTGCTGTAGTTATTAGTAAAACAATGTACAGGTACTAGGTCTTGTCAACAGAGGGTGTATATAAGGCGTTCTACCTGACACTGAAAAGAGATGGAAAACTTATTCTTCCAGCCTAACATAGTCGAAAGTGGTGAATGTCAGGCACGAGTAAAGTGTTATAATTTGCAAAACAATTTGGTATTAACATACACATTTCAAAGAAAAGAAGTTACCATTGCACGAACCCCATCCTCACTGCATTTATCTGGGTGTGCGCATGTCAGTTGGGGATTTAACAGCGACGGTCCGTTTGATAATCAACTAAAACTTTTTTTTTTATTGGTCACACTGTAATCTTGACGAGAATGTGCTCTCATCTGTAAGAATTACCTCATCCCATTCAGTTACGCTCCACTGCTCCTGCGCACGTGCAAAGTTCAGACGTTGGCGCTTCCACCTGTCTGTAAGGAATGGCTTCTGGACAGCGATGCGGAAACTAAGACCGGCTTGAGTTCCTTCATACACACGCGCATTTTTGCTTGAGTGGTGACATCTCAGCCATTTTTCCGCCCAATTGTTTTTTTATGCATTTTGAAGCACGCGCCATCTGGTGTCACACAGCTCGAGCGCGTAGCTTTGGCTAATGCATAAACGCCATTTTACCGCCCAAGTCACGCACCGAGTACGCGAGAGAGTCACGGGCTGGCACATTTAGGGCAACACTGGATGTCTTCACCCTCAGACGGACAGACATGTAGGCACCCTAAGACCGGCTTCTTGTAAGCGCCTCCGGGTGGAATTTTTGCTGAGGTCAATCTGTAGCGCATCTTTGATTTCTCGGGCGTTTTGAAAATGATCTACCACGGCGGCTGCAACGATGATTTGGTCAACTTCTCCCGAAGCGCCCTCAATGCGTCCAGTCTCGTCTCTGTAAGCTTAGATGATATGGTTCACGGCACCAAGCGACCATCTTATTCGGTTGGATATTTCACGTTGAGATAACCCTTGGATGCTGAGTCGAATAATATTTCGTCTTTCAAACCAGTGGCACCCTTGTAGGCATATTGGTTCAGTCATAGAAAGAAAGTTTGCTGTCCCGATAAAATATGCTCTTTAATATCTTATCTTGACAAAAACAAAATAACGCGTTTCGTTGTTTGGAATTTATTGTATTTGTCAACTTTGCGCATCATTTTCTGCAGCTGGCTTTGCTATCCACACGAGAAAATATAAAGACCTTCTTTTACGTAGCGATGCGTCACGGCATTAGCGTTTGCCGCGTCATTAGGGAGTTTTCGTAGACCGCGTTGCCCCCTCCGCTAAGCCTTCCGCAACGAAGAAGTTGCTACTGCGCTTGCGCGCCGATAGCCTTGACTGTGGAGTTCCCGCCATCGTAGCGGCTTGCGGAGGGCCTTGCGGAACGGCGAAAACGGTCCACGAAAACTCCCTATTGAACCAGCACCGAACCGCTTCAGATGACCCTGATAGTGCACCCGTTCCCTCAGTTCGCGCTTGCGGGAAGCCTACTCTTAACGCTGTCGGACGCTATTAGCGCCACCACAGTTGCAGTGCTGTATCTGAGAAGCAGCGAAGGATTAGGGAATTGTAGTAGACCGTTCCCGCAGTTCGCTAAGCACCCGGATAACGCTCCGTAATCCGCCACAAAGCCTTAAACTATGCAGAGAAGGCTGGCGGCGCGCATGCGCAGCTGCGGCGTTTTCTTCGGGGATATTGTAGCGGAGGAGAAAAACGATCTACTGCAACTCCCTATTATCTGCACCGCCGGTAAAAAAAAAATCGGTAGAGCGATGCAGAGGGACTGTCGGCGCCGGCATAAAGGCATGCGCTTAGTCTCCAATTAGTTCCTACGAGCGCGGCTAGATCGCGCTGTAATGGAGTTGGGCCACCACTCCCGCGTTCCAATTACTTTTGATCGTGACTGTACATTCAAGGTTAAACCAAACTGTTTTTTTTTTGTAATGTTTACACTGTCATGTTCGCGGATCTGTTCTGCCCGCGGCTTGTATGCTGCTAGTTCGTAAAAACTGTCCTACGTACACGCGAGCTTTGAGCGCCCTTGTTCTCGGCTGGGGAGGTGTCTGCGAGCCAAGCACCATAAGTTGACTACGAACTTGCAGCCATTAACGCTTTCGAGACGATCTTACAACATCCGACGCGCGTGGATGCTTCTTTCATTTATCACAGTGCACGTATCGCAAGCTTGAATCTGAAAGAAAGAAATATATGTCCGTAATCGTCAAATCAACTTGGAGGCCCGCATAATACCTGCTCATTCCATGGTACCCCGGAGTGATATGGAGGACATCTTCACCAAACTGGCATCCAGCGTACACTCAGCTCTGTAACCAGCGATGGATTACTTTGAAGATACCTTTATAGGACGGCCAACGGCTGGGAGAAGTCGAAACGCACAGTTTCCGGTGTAACTCTTGCATCACCACGACACCATGCTCCACTACGTCTCCAAGACCACCAACTCGGTGGAAGCATGGCACAGGGGGTGCCAGACTCAAGTGCAGCGCTCCCACCCGTCCCTTTGGAGGTTCCTGGAGGTTCTACAAAGAGAGGACTGCATGCAGGCGACACCCGCGTACGCAACTTGAGATGGGGCAGCGATTCAAGCCGGCGACAAAATATGTGAAGACTTCCGAACGCCTGCAGACACTCGCTCGAGGGTATGACCGCAACCACGCTCTTCGATTTCTCAGAGGCGTTGCTTGTAAAATGTATCCTTCAAAATTCTTGATTGCACGTGTTTTGCAAGTAAATTATGTTTAAAGTTCAAATCTTGTGTCTGGCATCAAATGTTACGCTTGCTTCCTACATCGAAAACTCAGTGCACCGAAAAGACCGTGCACCAAAATGTCTGTACACTGAAAAGTCCGTAAACCGAAATGTCCGTCCACCGAAAATTCCGTACACCGAAAAGTCCGTGCCGCGAAATGTCCACGCGCCGAAAAGTCCGCACCAAAAAGCCCTGCACCGAAACGTCCTGTACCAAAATGTTTGGATTCACCAACCAGCCTAGGTAAGCGGAACGAGTGGTAGCCGACCTCTGGAGGCGTACAGCGGCAGCGCTCGGTATCCCTGCCTTCGGACATAGTGTCCTTCGCAACGGTTCGTGGTCTGTGATCAACGAAAAATCACCTCACAAAAGCATACACGTGAAATTGTTTCACGCCAAACATAATGGCCAGCGCCTTTTTTTCTACATGACTACACTTCGTTTCACTCGGGGTCGGTGTTCTTGACGCAAACGCGATGGGTCATGTTGCACCGTTGGGGGAAGCCTGTCGAGGACAGAGCCAAGTATGTGCGCCGATGTGTCACATTGATTGATTGATTGATTGATTTGAGTTTTATGGCGCGAGAGCTACCAGGGACAAAATGCACCAAGTGCATAAACTATTGCAGAAACAAGGGTTGAAGAAACAGAGCTATAGTAGCTGATGATTTTATAAGACTATGAACATGAATCGTGTATCACATAAACATGAGTTCTGGGTGTAAAAAATTACTATGACTATCAATTTTAACATGACACACTGACCATATTCTACAACATTTTAAGATATCTACAATGGGAGTGATATATTTTATGAATAAAGTTACAACCGGTGTATGTAGCCAGTTACTTCAAGAAATTCTAAAACGCGTCGAAAAGGGACTAGAGGTTTATCGCCAAGAAGGAAGGCTGGGTGAAACGGGAGATGACATCTAAAGAGTTCTGGAAAACATGCCCGTCGCTGTTCATGTAAGTGCCTGCAATTCCACAAGATGTGTAATACAGTCACTACTTTGCCGCAGTGCTCACACTGTGGAGCATCTTCACCACACAGCAAATGCAGATCTGTCAAGCGCGAGTGGCCAATCCTCAATCGGGACATCAAAACTTCATGGAAACGATTCTTGTGATGGGAGCTCTCCCACACCTCCAAACAAGGTTTGATAACGTGTAGTTTATTGTCAATTTCCCTATCCCATTCTGACTGCCATACCTTAGTAATTGCTCTTCTGAAAGCTGGCTTAAAATCTTCATATGGCAGTTTAAGGGATATTTTAATCTTATCCTTGATAGAGGCGGCTAGCTCATCTGCCCTTTCATTACCGATAATTCCTACATGGCTCGGTACCCAAAAGAGTTTAATATCGAGTCCAAGTAGGAGAGCACGGTGCAGCTCTACACGCACTTGTTGTGTAAGCCAGTTTTTTTTGTGTCGGTAAGGGAGCAAACAGAGAGCAGGGCACTCTGGGAGTCAATAAACAAAATAGCTTTCATCACATGATTCTCTAATGTATGTTCAACGGCCATCATTATACCATAAAGCTCAGCAGTGAAAATACTTGCAATGCTATCGATACGTCTTGCTTTCTTGTACTGTGGTGAAAACACTGCAGAACATACGTAGGATGAGGTGTTGGCACCATCAGTATAAAATTGTATGTAATCTTGATATTTCTCCAGCAATGCTAAAAACTCCAGCTGAATCACGAGAGGTTTGACTGATTTCTTATGTTTCTACGTTTTCTACGTTCTATTCTACGTTTCTATTCTACGTTTACGACTTTCTTGGTGAAGACTTGTTCATTAATACAGTTGAAATTTGGCCAGTGAAGTCGCATGAAACTTTTACGGCACTCCAGGGAGGAATGCTCTCGACCCTTGTAATCATGCTATTCTCAGGGATTGCAAGCTGCAGGGAAATTGAAATACTTTGAAGCCGAAAGCTTAATGGTCACACAATGCTTGGCTTGTTTTCAAAAAGTAGTACGAGACAAGAAGTCTGCACACAGCTAAAGGCGGGATGTGCAGGGTCAGATTTAACTTTGTATCCATAACAAAGGCTAAGATATTGTGTCCTTTTTCTTAAAGAAATTTGATAAGCATCTGCATACAAGCTCATTATAGGCGAAGTCCGAAAGGCTTCTGTTGCAAGTCGAAGGCCAAGATGAAGGACTGGATCTAGCATTTTAAAACAGATTCTCGTGCTGATCCATACACAATTGCACCGCAGTCAAGATGGGAACGAACCAGGGCATTGTATAATCGGATGAGACATCGCGTGTCAGACCCCCAAGACATGTGAGAAAGTACTTTGAGGATATTAGACGCTTGCAGGCATTTCTTATTTAGTTTCTTGATATGGGCCAAAAACGTAAGTCTCTTGCCAAAAACAACTCCTAAAAATTTGTGCTCTTGCTTTACAGGTACAGATATACTTTTGAGTTGTAAACTGGGCTCAAGTGAGAGGCCACGCCGTAGTGAAAAGGGAACGCATACTGTCTTTTCAGGAGAAAATCTAAACCCATTTTCATCGGCCCATTTACTCATTTTATTTATAGAGACCTGCAGTTGGCGCTCGCAACTCGAGAGGTTGCAGGAAGAAAAGGAAATCTGCACATCGTCTACATATAATGAATAGGAGACAGATGGTGGTATCGCTTCAGCCAGGCTGTTTATCTTCACTGCAAACAGAGTAACGCTCAATACACCTCCTTGGGGGACCCCATTTTCTTGAAGAAAAACATCAGAGAGTGTGGAGCCAAACCTAACCTGAAAAGTTCGGTTAGTAAGAAAATCTTGTATGCAACGCAGCATTCGGCCACGGATGCCATACATGTGCAAGTTCTTGAGAATCCCATAACGCCAAGTAGTGTCGTAAGCCTTCTCTAGGTCGAAGAATACCGACACACAGTGCTGTCGATGTACAAAAGCTTCACGTATGGAAGTTTCCAGGCGAACAAGATGATCTAAGGTTGAGCGACCCATTCTAAATCCACATTGATTCGCATCTAAAAATTTTTCAGCCTCCAAAAAGTCCACTAGTCGCCTATTTATCAACCTGTCGTACGTTTTCCCGAGACAACTGGTCAGCGCAATGGGACGATAACTCGTAGGCAGTGAAGAATCTTTACCGGGTTTCAGCAAGGGAATTATATGCGCACGTTTCCAGCACTGAGGAAAAACAGAAGCTCCCCACAAATGGTTAAAAAAAGTCAAGAGATGTCCCAGGGATTCACGGGACAAGTGCCGCAACATTTCATATTTAATTCTGTCAGGTCCAGGTGCAGATTACTTTTTTGTTGCAAGGGCCACCTCAAGTTCACACAATGTGAAAGACTGGTTATATTCTAGAGCATCTGATCCAGACATACCAATTGGCTGCCTTTCCGCCATAGCCCTGAATTTCTGAAATTTGGCAGTGTAACTGGATGAACTAGATACTTCTTGAAAATAATTTGCAAGACAATTTGCCTGGCCCTTTAACGTTGCCATAGATGAGGGTAGAAGAGGTATCCTAAAAGAAAGATAATTGCCCCGAATTTTTCTCATTCGGTCCCACACCTCTTTGGAAGTAACAAAACTGTTTACTTTGGAAACATACTTCATCCACGAACTCTTCTTGGCTTGCCTCCTTGTCCAACGAGCCTTTGCTTTACTTTTTTTAAAATTCCATCTTGTTCCTAGTACTTGGGTAGCGACAAAAGGTGTCCCAGGCCTTGTTCTGAGACCTGCGTGTGGCAGTACACTCCTTGGTCCACCAAGGCTGTCACCGGTTCGGAAGATTCCCCGATGTTTGTGGAATAGAAATATATGCTGCATTTATGATTCGCTTAATAATGTGCAAGGTTGCATTCTCCGGCGTCATAGATAAAAATTCGGTAGAGTCAAATACCGCTTCCAACGCAAAAAGAGCCCAGTCCGCCTCATCCAACTTCCACCTGGGGATGCTGGTTCGAAGAGAAGGGAGTGATGCAATACTTTCTAAAATCACAGGAAAATGGTCACTTCCAAAGGGATTGTCCTTCCATGAAAAGCATGGAAGTAAGGATGGTGATGAAAGAGACAAATCTATAGAGGTGAAAGTATTATGAGATGCACTAAAAAAAGTTGGATCACTTCCATTTAAAAGGCAAAGGCCAGATGATAACAAAAAACGTTCAATGACCCCACCACGGGAGTCTTGGCGGGCACTGCCCCACGGTGGTGCGCATTAAAATGTCCTAAAATTAAAAAAAAGGTTGGAGAAGCGGGCTAATGAGTCCTTGAAGGTCCTCTAGATGCAGTGAAATATTTGGTGGTAGGTAGATTGAGACCAGTGTAATAAAGCGGTCAAGAAGCACACGGACTGCAACTACCTCCAGTGAGGTCGTGAGAGGAACTGGAGCACAGGCTAGACCGCTCTGGACAACAACACCCACTCCACCACACGAGTTGCTAGATGATGCACGGTCCTTTCTGAAAACTTGATGGCGCCGTAAAACTTTGGAATGCGTGTCCCTAAGATGAGTCTCCTGCATATATATGGCCACAGGTCGAAGCTCATTGAGAAAAAAATTTATGTCATCAATATTAGAAAAAAGGCCGCGACAATTCCACTGCATGATACTATACTTTGGCATCTAGAGAGAAAAAATGTATATATACAAAAAGAGATTTAAAAGTAGATTTTAAGGTTTAAAATCTATCTTAACACGTGGCGTGTTCTGTTTTTAGGAGGGTCTTTCTGCCTCCAAGTGGGCTCACTGGCGACAGAAAGGGAGGACTCTGATCCTGAGGGGGAAGCATCCTCCTCGGACCTAAGCCCACTTTCGTCCATGGGCTCGTCTGTTGCCGCCGGCAGCTGACCCTTGGAGGTCGACTGCTTCGGCGGCTCCCCGGGCTTCCTCTGGGGAGCAGAGGAGCGAGGGGGTAGTCCTCGGCCCTTAGGGGCCAAAGGGCCAGGTGGAGCAGGGGGGGTCAGCCCGTGCCCCGAGGTGGATGCAGAAGAGGCAGCATCCACCTTACGGTTCGAAAGTGGTGTCACTGGCACCGCTCGCGAGGACGAAGGAGACCTCGACGGGAGGCGCAGACTGTCTGTAGACGTCTGCGTTCCCGTCGAAACCATTGGCCGTACCGGTCCCCGGCGTACGGCCTCGGCATAAGAGCCTTTGGATACAAAGGCGAAGCGCTTCTTTGCATCAGCGTATGAAATATTTTCGGTAACCTTCAAGGAAAGGATTTCTTTTTCCTGTTTCCAGAATGGGCAAGATCGGGAGTACGCTGGGTGCTTACCGCTACAGTTAGCACAGTGGGGCTCATTCACGCACACATCAGCGACGTGTTCCTTGCTAGAACACTTGGCACAAGTGTCACTTCCTCGACAGTTCCGTGACCCATGGCCAAACCGCTGGCATTTAAAACACCACTGAGCGTTTGGCACATAGGGGCGGACGCGGCACTGGAGATATCCTGCCTTCACAACTTCAGGAAGTGTAGTTGACTCAAATGTGAGGATGATGTGTTTGGTCTTGCGTTCAACACCATCGCGGCGAAGGGTAATACGCCGAGCAGCGATTACTCCCTGTGTAGAAAGGCCCTCAACTACTTCGGTTTCTGTACACTCGAGCAGGTTGTCTTCCGAGATCACCCCTTGAATTGTATTAGGTGTTCTATGAGGTTTGACAGCGACTTTGTAATCAGTCACGCAGTTTAGTGCTAATAGTGAATCACTTTGTTGCTTACTGTGTATCTCTACTAGGAGATCACCAGATGCCATCTTTTTTGCATTGTAATTCTTCCCAATCACTCCTTCAAGAACTTTTGAAATGAGGAAAGGGGACAACTTGCCAAGCGGTTTTTCATCCTCAGAGTGCATGACAAGAAACTTAAGGAACTTTGAAAATGTGTATGTTGGTTTTTCTATATGTAGAGCTTCGGTGCGGACCCTTTTCGGGGCCCGATCAAAAGGCTTTTTGCTTGAGAACCCATATGAAGGGGGAGGGTTTTCGGAAACTGTGGTGAACCGCCCACCACCGAGCCCAACAAGGGAATAGGTAACGCTCCATAACAAGGATTGCTTGGCTGAAGACGTTACTCTATTAGTGCTGCCCAGTCTCTATAACTAAGAGTGGTTCTGGACAAGGTGTCTGTCGCCACCCAAGGTTAGCCCTTGCCGCCAAAGAAGTTGAAAAGGAAAGAAGAGAAATGAGAAGAGTGAAAAGGAGGAGAAGACGAAGGTAAAAGTAGAGAGGGGATAGTAGAAGTGGCGACTAGACTGAATCATCCTGGCCGGGCCTTACCAGGACTCCCGTCTACGAGAAGCAGGGGCCGAAGTGATGTATTGTTTCACCCGGGGGGTCCCGAAGGGTCCAAACCTACCCCGGGGTCGGCTCAACCACCAAGATGCCCTTTTCCCCGGATACGGGAAAGCCACGCACAGCCAGACGTGGGCCCGCGGACCCCGACCCGCATGGCTCGGGGTCCGTGGAGGCGCCACTCTCCAAACACCTGCTCTCACAGGTGCCTCCTGCGGGGGATGTGTCACATGTGACTTGGAGCTCCGCCTTGGGGTAATAGTGAGCCAGGACAGGTGTGTCAACAAGAAGTTTCTTTACCGTGTCAAAAGAGTCATCACAGTGTTTGATTCAGGACCAGGCGACGTCCTTCCTCAGTAAATCGTTCAAAGGAAATAGCCTGCTGTACAGGTCGGGAAGGAACTTCCCGTAGAACCTCACCATTCTCAGGAACAACCCTGACGGTTTGCAGTCTTGTGACTGAGGCCCACTTAGGATTGCTTGCTCCTTTTCTTGTGATACGGCTATTTCTTGGCCCTTTACTTGATGCCCCATGAGCTTGAAACTTGACTTCAAAAACTCGAACTTTTAGAGCGCAGCTCTAGTAGGCTCCCGCTTCCGGCTTGAGCGGCGTCGCCGTCGCCGTCGGCGTAACCATGACACCACGTGACCTTAGTAACGTCACGTGGCCCCCGTGAGGTCACGAGGGTCACGTGACTCACAGTTACGTCAACGGCGACGGCGACGCCGCTCGGAGGGAGGGGTAGCAGGCACGATGAGCAGGTGAGGAGGAGGGAAAAGGAGGGTATAACCTCCCCTCAGTACCCCTCCCTCCTCCTCCCCAAGAGCTGCGCTCTAGTTCGGCGTTACAGAGAGTTGTAAACGGGTTTCATTGTTTTCCTTGACTCGGACGCCCTTGTCACTCAAGCTCTTCAATACCTACTCCAAATTCTTGAGGTGGTCTACGGCCGTTTCCCCCTTATCAGGTTAATAGAGAGTTTTAGTAGATCGTGTTTTCAGGCCACGCTAATCGTAGCGGGAGCTCGCGCTGCCACTTTGATGCATGCTCTAAAGTGCGCGCTCGTAGCGCTAGCGGGCCTTTGAAAACGATCTACTAAAACTCCCTATTGTCGAGACAGCAGGCTCGCGGACCCTTCGAGGCCCGCGAGCAAGTTGTCCATCCTCTTCTGAAACTGTGCCGGCGCAGACGCGATGTCGAACGAAAACCCTTTCATCCGGAATAGGGTTTGGTACGTGTTGGTCGTGAAATACGGCTGCAATTCATTATGCGCTTGAACCTACTATAATACTTCCGATTTATGTCTTAGAAAAAAACGTTTCTCCAGCCACAGTTGCCAAAATGTCTTCTAGTTTCGGCAGTGGGTACTGCTCCACGTCCAGGCAGGTGTTGACAGTCGTTTTATAATCTCCACACAGGTTGGACAGACCCGTATTTCTTTCGAACTGGAACAACTGGTGTGGCGTAGGGACGATGTGCTACCACTTAAATGACGCCTGCAGCTTCGAGTCTTCCTCATCACTGGCTTACATGCAAACGGCATGCTTCGCGCTTTCAAAAACTTTGGAGTCGTATCTTCTTTTATGCTTAGCTGAGCCTCGTCTTCCTGTATGCATCCAAGCTCGTCCTTTTACACGTCCCGGTAGCTTGCGACGATGCCTTTCAGCGACGCTCCTACGTCAACGCTGACCGGGTTCAGTGCGCCCAAATCAATCTTAAGTTCGAAAACCCAATCTCTACCCATCAGCGGTGGCCCGTCTTCAGCCCATACAGACTTAGCTTTTTTACACCCTTTAAGGGTGCTACAGCACCCTTTAGGGGTGCTGCAGGAGGTTTGCACCCCTCGCTTAGCCGTCTAGCACCCTTTTTTTTGCAGGGTTAGCACCCCTCTTGACGAGCGCGAGGGTGCTTGGGCGCGAGCACCCTTCGGATACATCGCGACGGGTGCTAAGTGCTGGAAGGGTGTGGGAAGGATGCTCAATTATTCGTGCAAGGGTGTTCTTTATTTCTAATATTAGCATAATTTAGTAAAAAGGAGGCGATATGTGGATGCCCTTTTCAGTGTATATAAGTGGGCTCAGCGTACATTAGATGAATTGATAAACGTCACAGTATATGTTGACTAATTAACCAAAATCTGTTTTTTAAGTAGATGAATGGGGCATATTGCAATTGCGCTTCAAATGAAGCCCTTTAAAGTCAAACTTATTTGAAACAATGCATAAAAATGCAATAAGTTTTGAGATAGTCATCGGCCTTTACATCACAATTCGAGAACTGGAGCGTCTGATGTTGTGCTGATATATGTGACGTAGTCGTTTGTCTCACCATCATTACCTTGGAAGTCTGATGCCGGCGCATCCACCAAGGAGACGCTGTTGAGATAGTGACGGGTTGATTGAAACGGCTATGTCTCTCTCAACTCACCATTATCAGCACCCGACACGTATCTTCCACCTCCTTTTCTTTTTTTATATTTTGGTAAGGTTAAAAAGAACACCCTGTATATAAGCAGATTATAGCTGCACTAAAAATGCTTAGTGGTTTAGTATGTGTACTTGAAGCCGCACAACTTGTAGTCTCTGAAATATTAGCTCTAAAACAGGAAAATTGCTCATATCGCCTTTACCGCGCACTCAGATTTATCTGACAGGCACATTTACATTCCTGCACTGAATACTGCTTAATGTGAAAGTGAAAAGCGCACTGTTTGGAGCTTGTTTCTTCTGGGCATTATTTTTGAAGATATGCGCGGAGGAGCACGCCCCCCCCCCCCTCTCCTTTCCCCCCTCCTATGGGTTGCCCCATGGTAGCAAATCTTCCGTAAAAGCCCATATTTCAAAAATGGCCACTCATGGGGAGCAGCGCCCTCTCTGAGCCGTGGGGCATTGTCGTTAGCGATGCTTACATACATGTAGGAAGTGACGCTTTTAAAAATAAGCAAAGGAAATGACATATTTTCAGGTTAATTGTGACGTCACACGGGTGTATTTGCTTTTAGGCTACTCAGTCATCCAAGTTACCTAAAAAAAAGTAACTGCAACACCTTTTTTTTTGTGGTGGCCATTAGAATCGCATATCTTACACACTTCTATTTTGGCCACATCGGTGACTTAAGCCTTTCAGAGGGTTGTTCGGAATTACCATCGTTTAAATCACGTGGACACGTCGTATCATATTTATCATTTCTCCTCAATCAGTCTTTTTGATGCAGTACATGCTATCAGCTTTTCAGCCTCCCTGAATGGCGTTAATCTCTTAAAAAGTATTTATCTTTTCTCACTTAGTTTTGTAAAAAGATTGCACAAAAGGCAAGAGCTCGCAGCAACTACAACATGCTTTCAGTGGCTGAAGACGTGAACTGAAGGTTTCGGAGGCTGCAGAAGGAGAGAAATAACGAGTAAATACAAACTAGTTATTTCAATGAGCTAAATACCCCTAAACATGTACTTAGGCAATTAATGTTTCAGTTTGATATAAACTATATTTAGCACTCATATGTCTTTAATAATTGATCAGCTTAGTTTTTTCGATCCACAAAGCATAATTGCGCTACCGTAACCCAGCCTCCAGGGTGGCGATGATGCCCCTAATCCACCTTCTTCCAAAATATGGGTGAGAGAATAAATTGTACCACTTCCCTTTCTCTCTCTTTCCTGGCAGGGCGGAGAGCGAAGATGGCTTCTTTGTATTTATCTTGGGGCAAAAGATAGATCTCAAGAGGGACAAAAGTGGTTTTGGGGGAGCTATCACTGCAGCACAATAAGCCAACCAAAGACAGTGCGCATCCCTGCGGACAGGGGGATCTCATCTTAAAACCATGCACTCTCAAACCCATATTTCGGAAAATGGTCTCTTGGTTCTGGACTGCTTTTAGCTCAACTGTTGATATATGAGCTGACCTTGCGAAAATGGTGGAAGCAAAGCACATCAAGCGGCCATGCACACACACACACACACACACATAGATGGCCACCAGCAGGATTCAGAATAAACTTTTAGGGGCTGCATTCGAGAAAATGGCTTTATATGTGGGGAGCAGATGCTGCCTCCTAAACTTGGAGCAGGCGGCTGTCCAAAGCATGTAATCCCATCAAGACCCTAAGTAACTGTCACGTTTATTTGGTTTAGCAGTGACAAAAGTTAGAACAACGAGTGACGCATAGTTAATATGGTGCGTCCATTGTGTTCTCTTACGTACAATGGCTCCGCTGACCAGTCAGAGAATGAGGTGAAGACTCTGTCTTCTTGAGTGGCACACACAACATACGCATGAAAGTGCTCATCAAAACAAATTGTGTCCAGTATGTTTGCAAGAAGTAGAACAAACTTGTTGACATAAAATATTTCACGTACCTGCACAAATTTTGGCAGAGTATCTTCAGGTACACTTACAACAAGGGCACAGCCTGCCTTGTACAGCCATCCATCTACACTTACAGATTTGACAGCGAATGAATTACTCCTGTCAAGATTCTGCTCAAAAATGAACTGCTTGATGCTGTCAGGTAGGTGTTCATACAGTACACGGTGACAGCCAGTTGTTGTGGGGACACTTTTGTCATCACCGCCAACGAGGGAAAAACACTGGTAGAACTGATGTCTCATTGCTAGGCTTTTGGAAAGGTTCTTGAAATTTCGGATCCTACGAGAGATGTCTTTGAAGTACTGGTGTTTTGCCTCAAAGCGCATTGCCCAGAGTTCAACTAAGGGCCCAAACTTCAGAATGCATGACGGGTAGTGAATGAGGTAATGCATTTTGCAGGGAATTTTGACAGCTGGAAACATTGAAATGAAGTCCATGATAAAGAACTGAATCTTTCGCTGAAGGAGCGCAATGTGTGAGAATGGAATTTTTCGGCTCATGATGATTTCGCAGATTTCTTGAAGCAGCAGGTAAAGTTGCCAGGTTTGGTTTCCTGAAGGAATGCAGTCACCAACATAGAAGGTCAGATGACGGAAAAGGCAGAAAACCTGTGTGGCTGACAGTTTCATACCTGCCTCTCCACGCAGGAACTGGTTAGGAAGAGGTTCTGGTTTGTTCCGAACGTCACAATGGTCATAGTCCCACCTAAGGATGCACTCGTTCAGCTGACGAAGTGAAAAGAAGCCCTGTGCAATTAAATAAGCAATAATGTGCTTCAGTGCAAAAGGTATAACACCTTCTAGAACATCGTGCATCACATCTGGGGGCAAGTGCTGTGTTGGATCAAATCCCTGGAATGTGATAGCACAGGCTTTCTGAACTCCATACAGTGGCCCTGTCGGCAGCCCAGCATTCAACATACTCATATGGTGCTTGAGTCCAGCTGGTGTGCGCAATGCAAAGTCAGTCTCATCATGCTTGTGCTTAATTTCATGACGTAGTGCCATGCAGAACCTGCATATTCTGCCATGACTAAAGCTGCACTGAAAGCCGCCCATCCTATGACTAGACAGGTTGTCACTGGTCATGATGAAGACTGAACCCTTTGCCACTTCACCATTTGCAACTATGCCTTCATTTTCTAGGGTGCTTACATCTTCTAGCAGCGGTGCAAGAATCTTGGGTAAACCATAAGTGGCTACATGCTTGTCTTTGACTAGAAGTGCCAAGGGTATTCCTGCATATGCTGAGCGGAATTTTGCGCCAAAATTCAAGACAGAGGAGTACACTGCAGTCAACTTTTGTTTCCCACGTTTGCTGCCCAACGGATTGCACACTTCGAATTCATCGCTATACAGCAGCAAACACATTTTACTGCTATCACCGGCAAACTAGGCGTGTTCACTAAATGCACTTCCGTCAAATACAGAGCACATGTGGTCGTCTAGTTTCATGTAGGAATTGAAGTCGCCTGACCAAGTTGGATGTTCTAGAATGAGCTTTAAAACACTGCACAGAGGCACATATGTCATGGTGTCGGCCTTTCCATTTGAGTTAATTCCTAGAGTGACAGTGCACGGCTCAATATATGGAAAATGTGCTTTCCAGTATGTCATCCGCCTACCTCTCGTGAGTAGCTGGTCCAGTTGTAGCTCGGACAGTAGCTCATTCACTTTGCCAGCATCCTTGTCGATAGATTGCAATCGTACATCTTCGAAAATAGCCTGTATGTAAAAAATTACTACGTTGGCTATTTCGTTTAAGGTTGACTCTGGAAGACGCCTCTGCTCTTTCCACTTAAGGATCAAAAGCGCCAATCGCTTAACATAGTCGCTTGATTTGGGGTTGGGATCATCTCCTTCTTCAGCCATCCTTTCTTGTAGCCCCAGTAGCTCCATTCGGTCGAAGTCAGTCTCCGCAGCATCCACATCACTTGGAGCACCACCGTCACTCTGCCTGTGCACTTTGGGCTTCACGAAGAAGCACTTCCTCGGTGTGGGTTGTCTTCTTTTCAAATAGTTTAGTGTGATGTCAATACACATGCTTCTTGTATGACGTGAACAGTTGAAATGTTTTCATGCATCCACTGAGGCCACACATCCAATTGCTTTCATGTCCATGAACAGAGTGGAGGTGTCTGAAGAGCGATCTTAAAGAAAACACACGCTTGCTGCATCTCGGGCAACGATAGTAGCGGACACCTGGCATCTGAAAGAAAAAAAAAAAGAAAAAGGACCATATCAGTAATTTTATATCCCTTGTGATGTTCATTTATACAGAAACAAATGCAGAACACACCATACATTAAGAATAGCACCAACTCAAGGGAACAGCCCTATCACAAGCACTTCCTCATATCATAACTACGATCATGCACAGTGTACTGACTTTCTTCCTTCTTGGCATTTCTATTCAAAATAATTCATGCTTACAAAGAATAATATGACTACTATTTGGAGAATACAAGGCCAGCAAATAAAAAGGGAGTAACATATGGCCTGAAGTAATCACAAGCATGATAAAGTAACCCAAAGACAAGACAAGAAAAACAAACAGGACAGACACAAAAGAGTGTGGCTGTATCTGTCCCGTCTTTTTCCCCTTGTCTCGGGGTTAGTTTTATCATGATTGCTCACCAGCTCGCCTGCGCCTTAAAGGGCCCAAGCAAAGCTCTTCGAGCATCTGCCTTTCCCCTCTGTTTACTTTCCTGGTGGCACGTTATTGTTATTCCCAGAGTGGCCTCAGTCGCGTTAATGGCCAAAGACGTCCCATTTATTTTTCGAAACAGATCACTGGCAACGAGAACTCGCTGTTCACAGTGCTACACACGTTATTGTTATTCCCAAAGTGGCCTCAGTCGCGTGAATGGCCAAAGACGTCCCATTTATGCTTCGAAACAGATCACTGGCAGTGAGAATCCGCAACCCTCAGTGCTTACGCACGTTATAGTTATTCCCAGAGTGGCCCGCGTCGCGTGAATGGCCAAAGACGTCCCATTTGTGTTTTGAAACAGATCACTAACAGTGAGAACTCGCTGCCTACAGTGCTTATGCACATTATTGTTATTCCCAGAGTGGCCCGAGTCGCGTGAATGGCCAAAGAGGTCCCATTTATGCTTCGAAACAGATCACTAGCAGTGAGAACTCACTGCCCACAGTGTTTACACACGTTATTGTTATTCCCAGAGTGGCCCGAGTCGTGTGAATGGCCAAAGACATCCCATTTATGCTTCAAAACAGATCACTGGCAGTAAGAACTCGCTGCCTACGGTGTTTATACACACGTTATTGTTATTCCCACAGTGGCCCGACTCGTACGAATGGACAAAGACGTCCCATTTATGCTTCGAAACTGATCACTGGCACAGTAAGAACTCGCTGCCCACAGTGTTTACACACGTTATTGTTATTTCCAGAGTGGCCCGACTCGTACGAATGGCCAAAGACATCCCATTTATGCTTCAAAACAGATCACTGACAGTAAGAACTCGCTGCCCACAGTGTTTACACATGCTATTGTTATTCCCAGAGGGGCCTCAGTCGTGTGAATGGCCAAAGACGTCCCATTTATGCTTTGAAACAGATCACTAACAGTGAGAGTTTGCTGCCCACAGTGTTTACACACGTTATTGTTATTCCCAGAGTGGCCCGAGTCGCGTGAATGGCCAAAGAGGTCTCATTTTTGCTTCGAAACAGATCACTAGCAGTGAGAGTTTGCTGCGCAGAGTATTTACACACGTTATTGTTATTCCCAGAGTGGCCCGAGTCGTGTGAATGGCCAAAGACATCCCATTTATGCTTCAAAACAGATCACTGGCAGTAAGACCTCGCTGCCCACAGTGTTTACACACGTTATTGTTATTCCCAGAGTGGCCCGACTCGTACGAATGGCCAATGACGCCCCATTTATGCTTCGAAACAGATCACTGGCACAGTAAGAACTCGCTGCCCACAGTGTTTACACACGTTATTGTTATTCCCAGAGTGGCCAGAGTCATGTGAATGGCCAAAGACGTCCCATTTGTGCTTCGAACCAGATCACTAACAGTGAGAACTCACTGCCTACAGCGCTTATGCACGTTATTATTATTTCCAGAGTGGCCTCAGTCGCGTGAATGGCCAAAGAAGTCCCATTTATGCTTCAAAACAGATCACTGGCAGTAAGAACTCCCTGCCCACAGCGTTTACACACTTGGATTGGATTGGATTGGATTTCGGGCTAACCCCTTTGTACCGGGGGATCTCAGCAGCGCTGGATCTAGCCTGGCTAGTAGCTACACTAGCCAATGTCGTAGTTGTGTTCCCTTGCTCTCCTCCACCAACACTCCAGTCTCCTCTTTGTCACCTCCACTGGCTGCGAACGCTGCGAACTATCGGCGGCGTACTGTTCGTTAACGCGCCGGAAGCCCAGCGCCACCGCTATGTCTGGTTCGTACGTCACGTCCGGCTTTATGCCCGTGCATTCCAGTACGACGTGTTCCGCCGTCTCGTCTGCTCCCTGCGCGCACATGACGCACTTCACTTCGATGTCCATGTACCTCGCGCGGAAAACGCGGGTCCGCAGCATGCCGCCTCGGACGTCCGAAAGCAGTGCACTGCCCTTGCTGTTGTCCATGAAAGGTATCCGCTTCACCTCCTGTTTCTCTCTGGTATACAGGGCCAGCGCTGGTTTCAGACGTGCCGCTTCCGCCCACCGCCACGTCTCGCTCTCGATCACCCTCGTGCGGATGCTCTGCTGTAGTTCCGGCTGCTCCGCCGCTGGGTATAGGAGTGGGCTGCTGACCTCGTACCGCTGTGCCAGCTGGCGCGTCCGTCGCACCCACCGGGTTGGGACGGACCGAAGATGCACATACTTGAAAACTTGTCTGGCCCAGCGCTCTTCGCTCATCCGGCTGAGGCGTCACTCGAAGTCCAGCTTGGCTCGGGCCTCCCTGGCCTCAAAACCGGACCAGCCCATGTCTCCTTGGACGGCCTCGTTCGGTGCTGTTCGGCTTGCTCCTAGTGCCGACCTTCCCACCTCCCTCTGACGGACCTCGAGGTATTGCCTGGTACCTGATGACAGGCACAACACTGTGTTGCCGAAAGTGAGCCCCGGCACCGCCACCATCTTCCAGACCGCTCGGGTTACCTCGTATTGGTTATATTCCCAGAGGGCCCTGGCCGTTGCTATGCCCTTGTTCCTCCTGCCCTTCGCCTTGACCTTCATCTCGTGCTCTAGGAGGTAGTGGTGTCCTTCTGTAGGTTTACACCAAGATATTTGTAGTGGTCCACCCAAGGTACAGGGTTGCCCTGAATGGACAGGTTGGCGGTCCCGTTTTCCTCTGCTGCTCCAAAAGCCATCAGCCCAGATTTGTGCGAACTGAAGCTAAGTCCCAGGGCCTCCCCCATTGCACAACACTCGTTCATGAGCCCCTGCAGGCCCTGCAGTGAGTCCGCCATCAGCACCATATCGTCGGCGTAGAAGAGTCCCGGGAGTTTTCCTCCCTTCCTTTCCCCACCTTCCAAATATTCCAGTGAGAAACCCTCCCCACTCTCCTGCAGCCGCCTTTCGATTCCTGCTATGTACAGCATAAACAGCAGCGGCGACAGCGGGCAGCCCTGTCTCAAGCCTTTGGAGCAGGTCACTGGATGTGTTGTCTCCTGCTGCCACTGTGCCACCACCGCCGTCCCTCTGTACACTTCTCGCAAGAGGTCTATCAACTCACTGCAGAGTCCCCGCTCTGCCAGCTGCGTCCACAGTTTTCAATGTTCGACCGTGTCGTACGCCTTGCTGACATCGAGAAAACAGAGGTACAGGGAGCGGTTCTCCTTCTGGGCGATCTCGATGGCCTGAGTCAGCACAAAAAGATTGTCCTCCAGGCGTCTTCCCCATCGAAAGCCATTCTGCAGCTCTCCCAGGATCGCCTCTTTCTCGGCCCATGCCTGCAGTCTGTTCCGCACCACCTGCATGAACAGTCGGTACAGCACCGGTGTGATTGCGATAGGACGGTAGCTGCCAAACGAGGACTTGGGTCCTTGGGCCTTGTATATAAGTCGGAGCCTTGATTTTCGCCATTCGGCTGGAATTCGTCCCCTTTTCATGATCTGGCTCAGGGTTTGCTGTAGGAGTTCTCTTGTCTCTGGCCACAGCTGCTTCACCAGCCTCATCAGTAGATTGTCTAGTCCTGTGGCTGTCGTCGCTCCAATCCTCCCTATCGCTTTCTTCAGTTCTCCCCTCGTGATGTTGTCCATGCTCGGCTGTACCTCTCGCTCCACCAGTCCCTCCGGCCCTCCATTTTCGTCCACTGCGTCCGTGCTGCTTCCCGCAAACATCGATCTGACCCTCTCTTCGATGTATCGGATGGTCTCTTTCGGCCCCAGGTGTCTTCCTGTGGTGTCGTCTTTGAGCGTTGAATCCTCTCTGGGTTTACCCGTCTGGTCCCGAACATGTCGCCAGAACTTGCGAGGTGCTTCCCTTCCCGCCTCCTTCAGGTCCTCCAGGAACCTCTTATCCGCCTTGGCCACCTTGGTCTGGATCAGGGTCGTCACTTCTACTTTCCTATGCTGGTACTCCCTCCATTCCATAGAATCCTTCCTGAGAGGGATTTTTTCCTCTACTCTCCTCCTGATCTCTCCTCGAAGAGCTCTGCACGCCAGTTGTCTTTTCGTTATTGCCTTCCTCACCTCAACGTCCCACCATAGCTTTCTTTTCCTACCCTTGTGACGTGTGGGTCTCTTCGCTTTTTCCAGGTGGTGAGTCCACCATTGCATGAGTTCCTCGTATGTTTCCAGCTCCTTGTTTTCAGCTTCTGCTTCTAGTTTCTCCGCGAATAACACGTTATTGTTATTCCCAGAGTGGCCCGACTCGTACAAATGGCCAAAGACATCCCATTTATGCTTCGAAACAGATCACTGGCACAGTAAGAACTCGCTGCCCACAGTGTTTACACACGTTATTGTTATTCCCAGAGTGGCCCGGGTCATGTCAATGGCCAAAGACGTCCCATTTATGCTTCGAAACAGATCACTGGCAGTGAGAATTCGCTGCCCACAGTGTTTATGCACATTATTATTATTTCCAGAGTGTCCTCAGTTGCTTGAATGGCCAAAGACGTCCCATTTGTGCTTCGAAACAGATCGCTAACAGTGACAACTCACTGCCTACAGTGCTTATGCACGTTATTATTATTTCCAGAGTGGCCTCAGTCGCGTGAATGGCCAAAGAAGCCTTATTTATGCTTCAAAACAGATCACTGGCAGTAAGAACTCGCTGCCCACAGTGTTTACACACGTTATTGTTATTCCCAGAGTGGCCCGACTCGTATGAATTGCCAAAGAAGTCCCATTTATGCTTCAAAACAGATCACTGGCGGTAAGAACTCGCTGCCCACAGTGTTTACACACGTTATTGTTATTTTGTCTATCCGCGCGGACACAATGATATATGCCTACGTGCCAACTGTGCCTACTGCGATCGACTAGTGCCTTGTCGGCAGGGGCAGATAATCATTATTTAAAATTAATTATTTTAATTCCTAGAGCTCTAAAATATTTGAAACTTGGACTTTATACTTAGTAACCTTTGAGCATAATCTAAATTGATAATATTTCGTGTGACTGCAGGCTGCAAGAGAGAAGGCGCGCGCACATAACACGTTTGCCTTACATCTTACCTTTTCACGTTTGCAGGAGGGCCGCCCGGTAGATTTCAGCCGTTTTTCGTTTACAGGGGTTCGTTGACTAGCCACGAGTGCAGGGAACACCTCACATTCTCGACTGCGGCCTCTGTAGCCTCGGTCTTGCTGCCGCTGCTATCTGTCACATCGCGCCAGTCACGCAGCGTCCGTCTGCAGTAGGCACTTGTAGTAGAGGCATAGGTAGATGTATTACATGGCGCCACTCACAAAAGCGCGGGAATCCAGTCTTGCCGTGAGTCACTGGAGCCCACTGCCAGTCATAAGCGTGTTACCCGGAAGCATGCGGTTAGAGAAACTCGTTTCACGACACCGGGATGCAGCTCGCAGCGGTCTCGGACCGTATCGGGCGATCGACCGGAGATGAGGAGATGATGCAGCTCGCAGCGGTCTCGAACCGGTTCCCCCAAACTTTCTAATCATCGCCGCCGCTTGGCAACTGGCCAGCACCTGCTCTGTCTGGCCAGTACCACCACCACCACCACAAAACCCCTTTGGCTAGATGGCGTGAGCTACCGCCCGTTACAACGGGTAGAGGCTACGGTACAGGCTCTGCTACGGTACAGTACAGCCATTCGTCTACTTTCGTGCTCATACAATCTAGGTGGTGTTTGCTCATTACCGTTGCTCATTCCACTCAATCGCGCTAGATTTGACTACGAGACTTGTTTTTGATGCTTTGGCCGCGTTGGCGCCTACATTAGGCCTACGTTTTACCGGTTTTACGTTGTGCGTCGCATTGGCGGATGTTTCGTTCTACAACGCGCGGGCTCGTCGTAACAATAATGCCTCCGCTGCGTTGCCTCGTCACCGTCGCCACCGGCATTTCCCAAACGAAAAGAGCATTGACCCTTCAGAGAGGCTCAATCGAATGCCTAAAGCAAGCAATCGCAACGTGTCCCGTGCTTGGAAGCCAGGTCCAACTGTCTCGCAGTAGGTTTCAGGTAAGCGGTCGTTTAATGTGGCATTTTCTGCGCAATGTACTGTGTAAAAGAAGAATCGATAGGCTGCTGCTGGACGCTCCACTTAGTTCTGCTGCAAAGTTTGGAAAGCGCAAGTTTCACGACACGAGTAGTAGCGCCATACGGCGGAAGCCTTTGTGTTGTAGCGCGAACCCAACGGCACGTGGATTGAACAGAACGTTTTCACCTAAATTCGGAGTCGGTCGCACCATCTCTTCCGTCCTCAACATCGAACGCGCTACAAATTGGTGACCCGGGCGTGATGTTTTTGATGGGACAAGCCTCCGGCCAGCGCGTGAACCTGTCGATAACGGTCAGGAGGTACCGGTAGCCCTGCGATGACGGTAGGGGTCCGACAAGGTCCACGTGGATGCTGGCAAAGCGGGTGTCCGGGAGTGCAAATTTTGCCAGAAGCGATGGAAACGCTCGACCAAACCATTTGTCTGCGGTTGGTAGGTTGTGTGTGTTCTTCAGGTGAGCGATGCCAAGAAGAGTTGTCAAGCTTCGGAAATGGGCCGACTCGAATTGGCGTCCGCGATCGTTCACGATTTCTGCGGGAACTCCAAAGCGGGAGCTCCAGGTGGACAGAAGCGCGGAGGCGACAGTCTCGGCAGTGACATCACGTCACGGTCACCGATTTGTAGCGCGTTCGATGTCGAGAACGGAAGGGATGGTGCGACCGACTTCGAGCTTAGGTGAAAACGTTTTGCTTAATCCACGTGCCGTTGCGCTCGCGCTACAACACAGGCTTCTGTCGTATAGCTGTAGTACTAGTGTCGTGAAACTTGCGCTTTCCAAATTATTGCTGTGTTACAACAGCAACTAGTGCACTGCTACCATCTTACAAGCGTTCGATTTTCACAACTCTTGCGTGCTTGGCATTTTCAAGTTAACGCCGGGTCGAATATTTTTTTTTCCAATCAGTTACAACGCAAGTGTGCTGTTACAGGCAGGTGTGTCTAGCTATCGTATGCATCGATTGCAGGTACTAGATGCAGCTTTTGGCGAGTATGTAGACCTTGCCCCTGGAGATGAGCTGGCAGACATGGTGAAAGTTTTTGTGCATCAAGTTCCAGCCGCGTCAGAAGAACAACCCTGTTCATCTCAATCTCAGGTGTTTATGCTATAACTGTTTCAGATGAAATGTAACGTTTTCAAGTGATTAACTATAGCTCTAAATTGCTTAGTAGGCACTTACTAAATCTCTAGTGTGTTGCATAACCCAAGGAATCATCGAAAGCTTTTCCTGGGCTTAGGAGATGCCATCACACGCCACAGGCGAGGTACCACCAGATGCTACAGGCGAGGTACCACCAGATGCTACAGGAGTTTGCTCTAATGTCAGCGCAATCGAACTGTAAGTGCATTTCGGTTGTTTGACCAAATATTATAAGTTTTCTTTTTTATTTAGAGTCTTCACTATGACTATATTGGTTTCAGTGAATTTTAATGGGAACAACAGTCATTTGGCGCACAAAGTAAACTTTTTGAAGTGAAATTTAAGGTTAAACGATAAGTGCAAAAAAAAAAGATTTTTTTTTTTAACAGCCTAATTGGGACAAGCATGTCCCAAAACAAATCTTCCGCGAAAAAACAAATTTTTTTGGCAATATTTACGCCACAGGAGGTAATTTAGTCGGACTCACAACTTCTCCACATTTGACACTCCCGCTCCTTCGACGTCCGCATAGTGGCTGCTATACGTTACTCCGTGACGTATAATACCAACTTTGTGGCGCGCGATTTAAAACGAACGAAATAGCCACAAACTAAAATCAGTCCCGTGCAATAATTATAGCTGTAAAAAAATTTTGTTATTGTTAAAAAAAATGTTTTGTAATATGCTTGTCCCAATTAGGCTGTTTAAAAATACACTTTTTTTTTTTTTTTACAGTTACCCCTATAACTGTGAGGAGATAAAAGAAGTAACGGCACTTCGATACTTTATACCCATGTTACGGGTTAAAACAAACAGAACGGGATTATTAAAAAAACATGCTTTTCGTGTAATACTCACCAAAATATGAGGCGCTGGAGAAAACCAGGGCCGCTAAACTCGTCAAGCACAACTTTGTGCCCAAAGTTTGCGGAACGCGCTAATTGAACTCTCGCGACGCTGACGTCGCGCCGAGCGAGGTGTCAATCATTCGAACGCTCATTTTTTTGAGAGAGGCAGAATGTAGCAAAATTCATCGAGGTGCGCGTGAGGGGCGCGAGGAGCCCGCTGATTGAACGGCTTCGCCGATGACGTAGCGCCCGTTTGTCCCTACATCCCTACGCCAAGCTAAAATTAATGCTTTGCAGATTGTCCCTAGGCGACCGGCTGACGCTCCAAATCCCTCCAAAGTTTCTGTTAAAAAGAAACCTCGTTTGTCGAAGTTGTCGCTGACGTCATAGTGACGTTTCCGAACTTTGCGAGAGCCGTGGTTGGAGCTCGAGATCTTCGCTTCGGATCGAGGCGAAGTTAAACTTTGTGAACATGGCGGTGCCGTACACTGCGGCCGTGCTTATCTTCCGCCATCGTTGGCGTCGCTACTGAGACCACCGGGGACGCCTTTCAACTCCCCGACGACGACTTTTGGCGACAGTACCGGCTATCGAAAGCCGTTGGGTGTTGACTCTGCGAGGAGCTTCGTTCGACGCCTGGACTTCGAGGCGGCGGACAATTGCGTCTACCATGACCGTGGAACCACAAGTTCTCTGTGCGCTCCGGTTCTTCGGAACCGGTAGCTTTCAAGGCATGGTGTCGACTGACGAGCACCTGTCAGTCTCCCACATGACTGTAAGCCGGGCTGTCAGAGTTTTTGCGGCTACCATCGCTTTATTCTGCAATATCCGAAGAGGTACTAATAAGCTGGTACAATTCAGAATGTTTGAAAACAAAAAAGAACCGGGGTAATTCTTGGGTAGGGTCGAGGTCGACAGATCGTTTCATTGGCACGCGATGTAATCACATGAAAGAGATTTTCTTCCGTTAGAGGTATATACACATTAAACATTTCCACACCTTTATACATGTAAGTGGGGTGTCCCATAACTAACACCCTAATAAGTGTAGCAATAGACCTTATAAAAGAAATGTAAACCTCACACCTTTAAAAATGTGTGATTTTTTAAACACGTTTCTTAAAACGTGTGATAATGCACTACACCTTTTTATAAAGATGTAAAACTACAATACCCCTTCTTGTCAGGCCCGTAGCTATGGGGGAGGGGGGGGGGGGGGGCGTAGGGCCCTCCGAAATCTTTCATTTGCTGAGGCCTCCTCTCCCCCCTCTCCCTCATAAAGCACTTTGTCATGGACCCCCCCGAAACAAAATCCTGGCTACGTGCCTGCCTCTCGTCAAGGTTTAATTACCACAGTACCTTTCTTTTTTGGGGTGTACACAGTTGCCCGGGACCCAATAAAATGACAGAACAAATAAATTACGCAAACAAGTCGCCACAGCAGCACGCTGCTTCTTGGCCAGTGTCGAAGCAATTTCAGCCGAAAACCGGCTTCAATATTGGCCGGATGTACGGTTTTGTAATCCCTGGAGAAGGGGAACAAGAGGGACAAAGGACAAACATAAATCTCCAAACACAGCTAGGTGACTGGTGAGCGACGGAAAAAATCCGCCTGGTCCGGGTATCGAACCAGGCGGATTTTGTCTTGTCCAGCTCGCTTGCACCTTTGCATTTATTTGCATTATAATTACAACCTTGAATTGCAAGCTTCACCCTTGTTGGTGTTAGACTGGTGGCAGCTGATAAAACCCGTTTGCTCTACTGACGTCTAACCCCTGGTTAGCTCAGTTGTTAGAGCGCTCCACTTGTAATGGAGGGGTCCTGGGTTCGATACCCGGTCCAGGCGCATTTTTTCGGTCGCTCACCAGTCACCTAACTGTGTTTGGATATTTATGTTTGTCCTTTGTCCCTCTTGTTCCCCTTCTCCAGGGATTACTTTCGTCATTCTTGTCCAGCTCGCTTGCACTTTTGCATTTAATTGCATTATAATTATAACTTTAGTCTCCCGATCATATCTGCCACTGTGTCGGCACGGCTGAAATATTCTACACTGCCGCTTTGCGCTCTGCGTTTGTTTTCGTACCAGTGACGCCTACATGCATTAGCGCCGATGGGACGAACTGAAATGCCATTTTACACTCGCGGATATGCAGTACCAATTTCGTTGGAGAAATGCCCTCCAAAGAAGTTTCGTGCCCATCGTACTTGTCGATGATATTTCCGGACAAGTATGGCATGCAATCTGTACTTCATGTAGAAAATTCGAACGGTAAAAAAAAGATGTGACAAATATGAATCGAAGGAAAACTACAATGAAACTTGGAATCACTGGAGAATGGACGATTGAGTATGCAAGTTTATGTGGTGTGCTTTCTTTTTTGATCAGCCTCCTTTTGGATGTGGAAACGCTGACACCCTGAGTTCTGTGGACATCATTTTTTTTCTCGGCTTTAGAGCCACCTTTCACAAAGTTGTTCGAACTGGAAGTACCGTCCATTGGTCCCTTCCTACCTGCAAATGTGCACCTCCCATGATGAGTGGTATTATCTTGACAGCCTTTGACGGTCAAAACTGGTTCCCATTTAGTTACGCCGCCCAAACTAAATTTCCACTTGGTTTCACCATGCCACCTCTTTTTGGTATAATAAGTGTGTCAAGTTACGGTCATGTCAAGTACCTGTGTGTCAAAAATCAGCACCTCGCGCAACAGGTTACTACATAACAGCTGACCACAAAAGCCTTTGACGGCCAAACCGTGTATTGACCGACAACTTTGTTTTCTCGGCTTTAGAACCACCTTTCGTAAAGTTGTTTCAATTAAGAGTACAGTCCACTAGTCCCTTCCTACCTGTAAAGTCTCCACCTCCCACAACGAGTGGTATTCTCTTGACAACCCTTTCATGGTCAAAACCGCTTACCATTGAGTTACGCCGCCCAAAACAAAATTTCCACCTGGTTTTCCTATGCCACCTCTTTTTGGTATAATAAGTGCTGTATCATGTTACTGTCAAGTTCAAGCACCTGTGTACCCAAAACTGCACTTCGCACAGCCCGGTTATAACACAACATTTTGGGTCCAATATTGGATATCCCGTACAGCTTCATTTCTTTATTCTTATTCTTAGAAACGTAACTTTTACACTTGCTGTATTAATGAAGCTTGGCACACTTCGTGCACAAACTTAATGAACATCTCGCTCGCCTCTAATTATCATCGTTCCAGCAGCCCCGTTTACAGAGACGGGCGAAACAAATTTCCCACTCAAAGCAATTATGGTGGCGGCCGTCTTGCTTTTTGGAAAATTGCTCCAACCCCTTTTTTCGGCCGGAACTTGAGAAATTACCCCTAATAACGACTTAAACTCAATATATAAGTGGAGAACAGCTAGATGCCCTTCTTAGGTCTGCCCTAACACTCATGCAACGTCACCCTCAACGTATCGGCTCAAAAAGCAAAAGTTTCGTCTGTGCACGCTTCCGCCGCCACAGCTTCGCATGCGAAAAGGTGCCGCAGGTTGCTGAGCGCGCCTCACTGTCGAACGCCAGCTCCTTCGCTAGCGGCGCTACACGCGTTTTTCAAAGCGCCCCCTATAGTTCCCGCACGGAGCATATAAACCCGTGAAGCCAGCAAGAGCTGATGCCATTCCCCGAACGGCTTCTGCTCAGTCAAAGTCGAATTCGGTGTTCCTGTCACCCACGCAAACGACTCTCGGGTAGTTTGCAGCTCTACATTCACGTAAACCTACGGGTTTCCAACCCATCTACCTCAAAGGCATGCAAATCCGAGAGGTCGCAACTCGCCCGCGAAGGCAAGATTTAGGCCTGGCGACAAGTACTCACGCACGTACGGCGGCGGCCGACGAATACAGCGCTAACGGTGCGGTCCCGCGTAGCAGCGTGAGGCGCGAAGATGAGTATTTCCGGAGGGGGTTCGACTATCATGGGTAGATCTTCATTTCACCGGGGTGCCTTAATACGTGCTTTTACCTAAGGGGAGGGGTCCTGGGCCAACCCTAAGCAGTACGCACATTAAGGCATCCTAGGTGAAGCATGAAACGAAGTATAGGCTGTGCCCATGACAGTCGAACCTTTCCGGAAATACTCTGAGGAGGCACGACGACCTTGGGTGAGCAGACGCCGCTTGGGGAAGGGCGCCAGCTGTTGAAGACTTCACGGGTTTATACCGTGCGTCCTTCCATCCATCCAATGCTCGTTGCCACGGAGACGGCGATGGAAGCAGACGGATTTTACGCTGCGGAAGCACACAGCGGTTTAGTGGTATGCGGTGCGTGCTTCGGCCTTTTCCCAGCGCTCTTCAATGGTTGAAACGTGAACGAAAAGAGTTCGGAATAAGGACTTAACGCAAAAAGCTGGTTTTCTCTGGCGCCTCATATTTTAGCGAGTATTACACGAAAAGCTCGTTTTTTGGCCATTCCATGCCCCGCTTTGTAATCCGTGATCTGGGTCTGAAGTATCGATGTGCTGAAATAACTGTGAAGAAACAGGACTGCACTGGCTATAGTCCCTATGCAGTAACAAAGTTCAAGGTTATCACCGGGCCCATTCTTTTCTGTTCCGTTTTTATGCGTTTGCACTGTGCCTTCATTATGAACTTATATAAACATTCAACCTCTTCCCCAGCTTTGTCTTACTATTGTTCAGCTTGGATCGGCCTTTAACATTTTGATAAATTATGCTGAAACCATCGACAGAGCCAGTTTTCATTATGAATAGATACTGAATAAAAGCTCATCAATTTTCGTGGGCTTAGCAGAGATAAAACATCATGGCTATAAATGCCCACCTGATATATTTTGAGGGAAATGCTGTTTGAAATACTTCTTTTAGCCCTGCCTACTCAGATGATGGTGGCAACAGCTTCACCATGCCAGGCTTCGGGTCACTACACGATGTGATCGTGGCTGGCAAAAGGCTGGAATCACAGGTGTACCGAGGAATTGTGGACACATTGTTCGCTGCAATGGTCAAAATATCGGTGTAAGTGGTACTAGCAGTTATTGTCCAGGGCATGTAACTGTTAAACTTCATTGCGTGGAGCTAATGTTTTGACTGATCTTATGCAGTTTCCTACATATGCATCACTTTTACACAAATTGTTTTACTCCTTGTCATATGGAGGTAAGATATTCACACATAATACTGTGACATTGTTACAGAGTTCCAACTTCAAAGTTTTACACCAAGGTTTGTGCTCAGTTGATCAAGAAGTACCCAGAGCTCGCAGATGTCATTGGAAATGGATATGTAAGGATATTTCTTTTTCATATGTATACTGTTCTGCCCTTATATTACATAATTAGTCCTACAATTATATTTTCGTGTTATTGTAGTGTTGTTGCAACTATGAGTGTTCAGTGGGAAGAAAGTCACAATACTTCTGAGTATCACGCAGTCAATGGGCCTAATTACCTATAGTTATTGATGTTGTGATACAGTCAACAGATGGCCATACAAATCTGCAAATTTAAGGTTTTTTTTCTGTAGATCTGAGGAATGTATAATGGGAAAAACTGAAATGAGACCATTTGCGTTCTGAGAAATGTTTTATGACTTACTATTAATAAAAGGCTTTAGAATAGTCGTTATACGGTATAATTAGGGTTCGGCGTTTTCGGTTTAAATCGATAAAGACCGATAAAAGTATGCTGAATTCATTTTCGGAAATTCGGGTTTAACCAGAAAAGTTGAGTATTTGAGAGTAGTATTGTGCGCCAAGTGGTGTGGTGGCTTAACCGGGTGACAATGTTTGAGGGGGAGTTTGGGCATGTCTTCTGGATGAAATTTGTGTTGTTCGTGATCCACTCTTTCTGCATCAAGTTTGTTGTTGTCCTTTCAAGATAGGGTTTCAACTGTTGGCATTGCACTTAAATCCTTTAATTTTTTTCCTCAAGGGACGAAAAGGGTGGGTCGTCTTGCCTGATCTGTTTTAGGTGCCTTATACTGTAAAAGACATAAAAAAAGCTTCTTTTTTAGCACATTCCATCAAGCTTCCAGTATGTTTAGAGGAAATACAGTTTGTTGTTGTACGAGCGTGTTTCCAGCAAAAACTAACCAGCTTTGACAGTCCTCAAAGTGTGAAGGAAGAGACGGCATACCAAGAATTATCCTTGTTTAGAGTTGCTCGCCACATCAAAATGAAAACTGTAAACTGTCTTAATTTGTTTAAGTAAAATTAAAAAGACAGCAACAGATAAAACAAAACAATTATATACCTAATGTACTACATTTTGGACAAGCAGGCATAAATAAAGTGCATATTTCGTCAATACATATTCACCAATAAAAACCGGTTAACTTGTATTTTTATTTATATTCACCGATAAAAACCGAAAATATAATTTCAAAATAAAAACCTAAAAAAGTGTGCAGAGTTTTAGAAAAATAAAAGCCGAAAACGCAGATCCCTAGGTATAACTGATCAGAAAATTAACCCTGCTTCCCCAAATGGCACGTCTTTCAGGACGCAGTGAGGCCAGCTACTTACTTTCAACTAGCACCACTAAAGAAAGAGATTGAAGATTTGCATTTCTCTCATTTAAATAAATAAAAATAATGAATTGTTGTCGGTGATAGTATTTGAAAGCCAGTTGCAGCCAAATCCGCTGTAACCAGGGGGGGGGGGGGGTATACAAACAAGTATCTAGCTTAGATGTGTATTAGCATTACATTCTTTGTTTTCTCTACAATTTTTAGGATTCCTGGAGAGCTTCCTTGAGCTTGAGCCAAGGAAGCTCCTTGGCTCAAGGTCAAGGTCAAGAATCTAAGACAGGGACTATCGGATAATGCAAGAGTGGCTCAAAACAAAAAGAAATTTGGGGCACAAAGAAAAAATGATCAGAGCTCAGCGACAGCTGCAGTCCTGCACCGAAACAAGAAGCTGAAGCTGGTAAGGGTTGCCTGAGGGAATACTAGCTACTTGCACAAAGTGTGGATATATAATATATACCTTTTCAACGCGGCCGCCGCCATCTTCCAATCGCGGCGCGGACAGGGACGAATCCGAGAGGGGGGGGGGGGGGGTTTTCTTGGAGGGTAATTTGTCATGGGTGGACCCCCCGGTACACGGAAAGAATGGGAGAATCGTATCCTTACAAATCCCCCCCCCCTGAAAAAAAACCCCACAAAAACTGAGTTCTGGATTCGCTTTTGGGAGCGGACGGCGCCGGCTGGCGCTTGATTGGCTACAGCGCGGTCGCCATTTTGGTATCCATGAAAACAAAACCAGGACGAAAGTCACGCTTTCCTGACCGGTAGCTGTGCCCTGACGACCACTAATTCAATTCTTTCCACACTGCTTGTGTTCTTTTTCCTCGCTGACTCGTATCTGTATAGCTATAATATTTTGGGATGGTGTTGGCTCGAGACAATTTAAAATACAAGATACTCCTGTGCATCATGGACAATAAAAGGTGAAGAAAGGCTGTTGGAAGCTATACTTTCCATTGAAAAGTGGAAAGGAATACAGGTGTAGGTTCTCCCTTGTTCCCATCAAGCAGTGGTTCTCAACCATTCATGTTTCGCGGATCCCTTGTGGATCGCCGAAGATGATGGGTGACCCCGTTCGTAGTGACGGGAAGAGAAAGGTCTAGATTAATTATGATAATGATTCAATAAATCAATATAAGTAAGTGCTAGACTTCTGTCATTGACATACACACGAAAAAACACACTCGAAGGTTGGAAAGTTCCTTCTCAATCTAGAAAAAAGTACAAATTTTACTGCCAGGCTTGACTAATGAGGCAGGGCTTCGCAGACCCCTAGAACGCCTTTGCGGACCTCCATTTGAGAGCCACTGCCGTGGAGGATCAATATCATTTTAAATAAATGAATAAAAGGTTTTGTTGGTAGCTTATGTAATGGAGCGCACCATTATTTGTTATACTCTATTTCAACCACATCCAATTTAGGACATCACCGTTCCTGCTTCGGCTGCTGGTGAGGACGAGACAAGCCTGGCAGCCCATGGGAAGTGGCTCAGAAACGAAGTGAAAAAGTCTCATCCCGATGAAAACCAGATCAAAGAAAGGATAAATCTGACAGCAACTGGTGGAGTTAACCACTTTCAGAATGGACGACGTGAAAGAAAAGTATCCTACCTAATGGACTTTGACCGAGTAAGTCGCCACTTCCGTTTCTTTTTCTTTTTTAGTGTAGTCACGGGAAAATGGGTTAATCTAGAAATGCGGTTTGCAAGCATGTCATACGATCTGAACTTTACTTTTTTATGCTCATCTCGTCTATCAACGTTTACTGGCCCCTTGTCACATTCTCTTGTATATAGCATTTGTACAGATATTTTTTCGCAACAAGTTTTGTGTAACCATAACAATACTTGAAAAACAAGCTAGCCGTTGTGATTCATGGTAATAAAAACTAGAGTCCCCTTTTGTGTGCCTCAGTCTTGGGTTTTTGTTACTGTCATAATCGATCGCAATTGAACTAGTGCACCGACGACGACGACGAGCACGACGTGCGTGCAAGAGCAGAGAGCGCGTGCAGGGACTTTCGAGTGGCAGCAGGACAAGCGGTCGCTGATGGCCGTCACCGAATAAAACCAGTTATTATTCGGTGGTGTAGCTGTTGTCGGCACAAACACAACACTGGCGACGAGGGACTACGAGCCAACGAAGCCTGGGACAGCCACCGCAAGCCATGCCGACGCAAGGAACCATTGAAGCCTTCACAGGCAAGTCCTGGTCGTCATGGATCGAGCGCTTAGGTTTCTACTTCGTGGCAAATTCAATCACCAACGTAGAAAAGAAGAGAGCACTGCTGCTTACGCTTTGTGGCCCGGAGACTTACGACATCGTCCGACCTTTGGTAGCTCCTAGAACACCTGCCACTGTCAGTTTCGAGGAACTTGTGTCCATTCTTGGAGCACATTTTGACCCTCAGGCCTCGGAGCTCTACAGCCGGTTCAAGTTCCAGCGCAGGGACCAGCTAGCCGACGAGTCGATAAATGACTATGTCGCGGCCCTGAAGCAATTGGCAGTAGATTGCAACTTCAGTCTACCGACTACCTCAACAACAGCTGTTGCAACGACGTCATCGCAGCATCCACCGGCAGCTCTGACCTATGCTGCCGAGGCTACTACTGGGACACCAGCAACGCCACGGCAGGACACCAGACTGGCCTTGGACATCATGCTGCGCGACAGATTTGTCTGCGGCATACGCGACGAGCTACTGCAGCAACGCCTGTTCGCAGAACAACATCTGACATTCTCTGCAGCTTTGGACATTGCAGTAAGAGCTGAGAGCGCGTCTAAGCAACAGAAAGAAATCAAAAGCAAAGTTGAGCCTCAAGTCAACAAAACCGAAAAGAAAAACAAGGATTCCTCGACACAGCAGGGACGCCGTTGCTACCGCTGTACAGGACAGCATGATCCGCAGGAGTGCCGTTTCGAAAACACGGACTGCAGGTACTGCAACAAGCGCGGACATATTGAAAAGGCTTGCATCGCTAAGAAAAAGCAACAAGGAAGCAAAACACTCAAGAAAGCCAACCACATGATGGCAGCGTCAGAGGAAACGAGCGGGGCAGCAACCAGCCCTGGATGCTCATTTTATGAGCTTAACAAGCTGGCGACGACTGCAGACGTCCCCAAGTTCCAGGTTACACTTCGAATTGATGGCAAGTCGCTCGTATTCGAAGTGGATTCGGGTGCTGCCTGCTCATTGATCAGCGAGGAAACCTTCCGCAACACATGGCCCCGGAATCCGCCGAAGCTTACGCACGACGACACAGAATTGCACACTTGGAGCGGAGAAGGACTAAAACTCCTTGGACGTTTCTAAGCTGCCGTCAGATTCAAGTCTAAGGACTTTGTGCTACCACTTCTGGTAATGAAGGGATCCGGCTGCAACCTCTTAGGGCGCGATTGGTTCCAAGCTCTCCACATCAGAGTACGGGGAATAAACCAATTGCAACAGCGGAACACGCCACCACAAGTACAGGCGGTTTTGCAAAGCCATTCCGCAGTATTCCAGGAGGACATTTCGGGATACGCTGGACCCCTGGTGCAGTTGGAATTGGAGGAAGGAGCGACCCCCAAGTTCTGCAAGGCTCGCCCAGTGCCCCTTGCACTGCGACCAGCAGTCACCCAGGAGCTCTCCCGACTGGAAGGACAAGGAATAATCGAACCAGTACAGCATTCAGACTGGGCCACTCCTCTTGTCCTTGTCCGCAAAAAGAGCGGTGAAATCAGACTCTGTGGCGATTACAGAAGTACAGTCAATGCCGCTTCAAAAAAGGCGTCCTACCCGCTACCAACTACAGGAGAAGTCCTAGCGAACCTAAGAGGAGGGACCGTATTCTCGACGTTGGACATGTGCCAAGCCTACCAGCAGTTGAAAGTGTCCGAAGCCGCCGCGGCGGTTCTGACCATCAATACCATAAAAGGATTGTACAAAGTAAAACGCTTGCCTTTTGGAATATCAGCAGCACCAGCTATCTTCCAGCGTACAATGGAAACGACGTTAGCTGGCATACCGGGAATAAGCGTCTACCTGGACGATATTATCGTGAGTGGACAAAACAGCGAAGAACATGCAGCACGTCTAGACCAAGTACTGTCGCAACTGGAAAACGCAGGTCTGCGGCTCAAGAGAGAAAAATGTCCCTTCGCAATGAGCGAAGCCAAGTTCCTTGGGCACAAGATTGACGCCGCGGGAGTACATACTACGGATGAAAAAGTGCAGGCCATCTTGGACGCACCAGAGCCGACTGGAAAAACGGAACTGCAAGCGTTTCTGGGCTTACTGGCTTTCTACGATCGTTTTCTTAAGAACAGAGCCACAACTGCAGTTGATATTTATGAACTTCTACAGAAAAATGTTTCTTGGGAATGGAAAGGCAAACACCAGGAGGCTTTCCGGAAACTAAAGCGGCTGGTCAAGGAGTCCACAGTTTTGGCGCACTACGATGAAAACAAGCCGTTGCTGCTCTCGTGTGACGCATCGCCGTATGGTGTGGGAGCAGTACTTGCACAAGAAGATGACTTGAAACGTGAAGCCCCAGTTGCCTTCGCGTCAAGAACATTGGGTGCTGCAGAAAAGAATTATTCCCAGCTCGACAAAGAAGGGTTGGCCATTGTGTACGCCGTGCAACACTTTCACGAGTACATTGCTGGGCGGCACGTCACAATTTATACAGATCACCAACCGCTTCTAGGAATTCTCGGGTCGACAAAACCCATTCCACAGGTACTATCTCCACGTATGACCAGATGGTGCGTCAAACTGAGTGTCTACGATTACACTCTGGTATACAGGCGAGGTTCGTGTCACCAGAACGCGGATGCACTTAGCAGACTGCCTCTACCAGGCAATGTAGACGAACCCTGCCTGCCGGGAGACGTGCTAATGTTGGCACTTTCTCCAATTCCTCAACTTTCACCTGAGAAGATTGCAGAAATGACAGGACAAGACAAGATTTTGACCCACGTGTACAAGGCTGTTCAAGAAGGGCGCCTACAAAGTTTGAAGGGCGAAGATTATCGTCCATACAAGAGTATCGCGAATGAGCTGTCGACCGTCAACCGCTCTCTCACTCGCGGTTCAAGAATTATAGCTCCTACAGCATGCAGAGCCCAAGTATTGGATTTGCTGCACGCTGGTCACAGAGGCGTGGTGACCATGAAGAGCGCCGCGCGTGGATATGTGTGGTGGCCCGGCATAGATAGGGACATTGAGCGAAAGGCAAGATCGTGCCTTACATGTCAGGAGCACCAGCGCTCTCCACCACAAGTAACCGCTCCAGATTGGCACCGAGCATCGCAACCATGGGAAACAATTCATGCCGATTTTGCTGGTCCACTGGAAGGAAAAATGTTTCTGATTGTTGTGGATGCTTACAGCAAGTGGCTGGAGGTGCGACAAATGAGAAATATTCAATCCAGCTCAGTCATAGAGGAGTTTAGGAGCTTGTTCGCAACATTTGGACTACCAGAAAAGGTAGTTACGGATAACTGAACATCGTTCGTGTCACAAGAAACGGAAGCGTTCTTTAAGAACAACGGAATCAAGCACATCACCAGCGCTCCGTACCATCCGGCCACAAACGGACAAGCCGAACGAATGGTGCAAGAAACCAAACAAGCACTGGCCAAAGACAACACAGGTGGTGTTGCCTGCAGACTTGCTCGGTTTCTTTTTAAGCAGCATACAACCACAAGTGCGACAACAGGGGAGACGCCAGCCATGCTGATGTTTGGACGACAATTGTCAACTGCAATCACTCGGCTGAGTCGTATCCAAACCGACCAAGGGAGGAAAACCGAAGAAAATACTAAGCAGTCTTGTTCCCCCAGGAACATTTCTATCGGCCGAAACGTATTTGTGAAAGATTTCACCCAGCCGGGACACTGGATGCCGGGCACTGTCACAAAAAAGATGGGATCTCGATCCTGGCTAGTCGCTACAAAGCGAGGGGCTGTTCGGCGCCATGAGGACCACATCAGCAACCGAGCTAACCAACAACCAAACCAGCCGGTAGCGGAAACGTGTCTAGAGGACACGAGTAGACAGTCAGCTCAGGGCCCAGCGCCCCAGTGGACTATTCCAATCAACGGTCAACCACCAAAAGAAAACGTCGAGCACAATACGCCAGTACCAGTCTCTAGCACGCAACCCGACGGAGCATCATCCAGACCGGTACGCCTGAGAAGGCTCCCTGACCGATATGGTGAATGTCTCTAAAGGGGGGAGAAGTGTCATAATCGATCGCAATTGAACTAGTGCACCGACGACGACGACGAGCACGACGTGCGTGCAAGAGCAGAGAGCGCGTGCAGGGACTTTCGAGTGGCAGCAGGACAAGCGGTCGCTGATGGCCGTCATCGAATAAAACCAGTTATTATTCGGTGGTGTAGCTGTTGTCGGCACAAACACAACAGTTACCATAAAATTCTGCTTCATTTTTCTATCCTATAATGACAAAAGCTGTGGCACATAATAAGGGTACTGCCATTTCTCTGCCCTATACAGTTTTCTGTATGAGTACAAAACATATTTTCAGACCGTGTTTGCTTATAAGAACAGTGCCGTCCAATTTATCAATCTTGGTAGTGACACTGACTCCAGGGCATCACCTTTTCAACAAGCATTCTGTTAAAATCTTCTTATATGACCCAGAGCTTCACAACGTATCTATTTTTTTATTGCAAACTTATTTCATGGAACCACTAAAGTAGGTGTCAATATCAGTGGAATATCAGCCCAGAGCAAGTATATTATAAACCATAATGACTTGTTGACCTGGTTGCAAGTAATAGGTGATTCTGCCTTGGTCGCCTGTAGATTTAATTTCATGGCGTGCAGGGAGTTCTAGAGCTACTAGAGCTACAAAAACAGAAATTTTCCAAATTCTCTTGTTTGTGTGGATGTGCAGAAATTCGGTCAGTGCCGCACGTTTTCATTATTGAGCATGCTAGGTCCGTCTACTGTGACCATGTACTGTTGTCCTCAATATGAGATAGAACACTCTGAATTGTTCGATCGTCCCTACCTCTACCTTGAAGCGACTTCAACGAGAATAAAGGTTGCTTATGATCTTTTTAGCGGCACCTCAGATGCCTTTAAACACAATCTTTACCGGAATATGTGCTGCTACGATTCCTTCTAGATGTGCCCCCCTTCATTCCGAAGTAGTAAGTTTTTCACGAACGCCGGCTGGTGGCGGCGATGCCGTGCACGCCGCCATTTTGAACTGCATTGGCGAAGCCCATTCAGTTTGAACTGAGGTAGGGGAGCTCAGTTGAACTGAAGTCATTAGTGGCTCAATCGCAGTTAGCTTGTAACTCCGTTCGGTCCCGATTGAGTGAACTGCAATTCACTCGACAGTTCGAAGAACCCGTGTAACTAGGGTATAAAACAGACTTTATCGTCATTCCAGTTTATGGGCTCAGTCTTGTTAACTGAATAAGTTGCTGAAAACCGTGTTTACAGTTAAGTTTTAATTTAGATATCGAAAATACATTGGTGTTAGGCTGTTTGCATTTATAAAAGCATCTCTGTTCCTCTTTGTGAAGCTCATCAAAGACTTTGAAAGGCTGACCAAGACGAACGTCATGAAGAAGGTAGCCGAGGGCGTAGACGTAATTGTGATGCTTGCCACAAGAATGTCGATCAGCTGTCCCAAACAAGTAATGGAGTCACTCCGCAAAGCTGCCTGCATGGACCAACACAGGCTTCGAACACGTCGTAAGAACAATAAGTTAAACATAGTACAGGATGGTCCCTGCAACATAAATCCTGCATGGACTTTCGTTATCTTTTGAGTAGGACAGGCTCTGGCAATGCCCCTATGCCACTGGGAAAGCTGAGGTTCATATACTTCAAATTAATTAGATCCAAAAAGCTATAATATATATTAGTGGCCGAGAAACTCTGCTGGAGGAATGCAGGGAGAGGATAACGAAATTGAATGCACACACGACAGAACAATACAGGAAAAACAGGACGGACGGGATAATCCACTACCCATGGAGTTGCCATGCAGTTGCCTTCATTTTGTGCATTGTGACATCTTTGAGCTCCCTGAAGCAAATAGCTAGACATGTCAGTTTGTACTGGGCAAAACATGATGAAGGAGCAATTTTTTTGTTTCATTTTATGACCTTCCATTTCAGCTTCTTCACATAAAAGGAGCCCTTAGAAACCAAAAATCTAGGCAATGAGAGAATTATATTACTAGTGCTTTATGTTTTAATTGAACAAGGCAGGAACAGCTTGTGCTGCAGTGGCGTCGCATGATGCCGAATGCGCATGACTTGCGACGCATTGGTGATGCCTCATAAAAAAACTGCGATGGGTCAGATCTGTTAAATCTTTTTCAAAGCAAAATTAATATGATAATCGGGGAGCTGCACCAGTTATTTATAAAAGTAGTTTTTATTTAGCATCGCAGATAAACAAGGAACATTTGAAATTTGTAAAGTGTGGAATCAATAAGCAACGAAAATATCACATCATCGACACACCCACCATGAAGCGGTGGAACAGGTGGCGCACCAGTGCACGGCTGGTGGCAGTAGCTCTCGGCAGTAAAAGCAATGTTGAGCAGTTGTCACAGCTGTGCAGTGGCTGAAATTAAACCTGTGTGATTGCAGGAAACGTTGCTTCGAACCAAGCTCCTTAATTTTGTGCCACAGGTGGTTATGGGACTAACTGCAACAAACACTCGCCAACCTGTGCCTTTGACTCGTTGACATGCCGCTGTAAGTAGGCGTGCTCGGAACACTAGCGTGGTCGTCTTCTGCTGCCCCTGATACTGGCTGGAGCCAAGAGGCTTCGCCAGTGCACTTTAGACGCTTACAAGAAGTATCCTTGTACAGAACTACACCCAGCTCCACACTCCTTTTAGTATCCGAAGCTCCAACTTCGATGGACCTTGCAAAATCATGTGGGCAAGCGCCGTGGAGAGCTCGCCCTCCACGGCGCCAAGTGCATGAAAACTATTTTTACTAACCTTATGCTGGAACGGTGCTACTATTTTTCAGACATCTTGGCAGTAGCGGCTACAACGATTGTGGGTCACAATGTCAAGGAAACCATGGCACTGTCGTACCTGTTTGTTGGAGAGGAGGTGGGCTCTCAACTCTCTTTCCTAGCATAGATTGCAGAATGTAACTTAGCACTTTGAGGAATTCCCTTGTGCACAATCTTTCTAAGCAAATGTTTAGGCAACATTGGTGCACATATGCAATTGTGAATGTATCCATCTTATTAAAGTTTTTCATTTTCTTTTTTTTTTTTAATGGCAGCAAGCGTGTGGTACATTACAAACTAGCATCTTTCTTGCACAACAGAGATAGTGCCATGTTCCATGCTTGTACCTACTTTAGCCTTCATCTAGATCAGAGTTGAGCAAAGCTATGCAGTTGGGGGTGATGTTTAGGAGTCGCATGGTCTCGGGGGAGCCAATAAGGTGCCGACAGCACTACTTCACATGTTTGACTACAACTTCGACAAGCAAGCTTTCTATTCGTTGTGCGGCACACTTTTCTAGAGAGGTACAAAAGATCCAGTGGCTGACTTTTCTGACGCACTGATGGTTGGGAACATCGTGGACAAAAGTAGTTTCCACAAGTTTTCTAACGATTTCTAGCAAAATATTTTTGCCCAGCTGTGCGTGGGAGGCGAATTAATGGCAGATCAGGGCCCATTTGCTGTAAGCGTTAGCCGCAGTACCTAGGAGAGGGATTTTGAAATCAAGTGACTGGCTCGGTAGGGATGCGGGGAAACATGGGGGCGGTGCCTCGGTGAGTGAACGCCGCTCGCTTTGGAACTAATATGTCGTTCTAGCTGCAATATCGGATGCGTTAGTCAGCAACGAATTGTGCAGGAGGCTTTCCCTTTGCCTTACCTCACTTAAATCGTAAAGCATGAGCAATGACCTCGCCGCACTTTTTACATAGTCTTTTGATTCTGGCCATTCCTAAGCCTAAATGAACGCAATAAACGTCGGCATGGCAACGTCTTTGGAAAGCGGATTGCCTTGACTCAATCGGCCGGGTATTGATAGCACACAAAAGCAGACAGCGTCCCAGTAGAACTTTTTCTAATAGTGAATTCCACTCGTAGATCCGGAGCGCTTTCCAAAATCCGCGAGGGAGGCAAAATTCCGCTCCGTGGGGCCCGCTCCGAATCGACGAGGGGAAGATAAACTTGCATTTTTGGAGCGACCTCCCCCACACCCCTCCCCATCGCTTCCCCCTCCGCCGTTCAAAATGGCCGCTGCTCGAACTTGACAAGCACACCAACGCCTCAGCCGACTGCTCTTTCCGACGACCTGTCGCGACTGCCACTGCTTGGCTGCAGAAATAACACGCGACACACGCCGGGCAAAATGATACGTGCCATGGCTCCCATATCACAAATAACGAAGACGTCCGCATTTGGCACCGTCACATACCTTTGGGCCGCCTCGAAGCGGCGGGCACGGACAGCGATTGCCAGGGGTGGAGTTCAGATTTCTGGTACGACTTTAATAAACACAGAGGTAACCAACCATCACTCACACGGTCATCGCCTAATCACTTCTTGCATTGTTTCTCGAAAAAACGCCGGCGGAATGCAGTGTAAAAAGGTAAACAATCATTGGCTGCAGACTGAACAGGCTTAACCTTGCGTCTGCCTCCGGCTTTTCTGTCGTTCTTTTTCTTGTTCTTCCTCTCACGATCACAGATGTCAGCGCTTAGGATTTACCACGCTCCACAGTCCCGGCTTTGTATCCCTGATGTACGCGAGGTAGAAGCGTTCGAGCCGTCACAATCCCGCGTAAACAACCGACGTCGACGCGCCCGAACAGATCCAACTCGACGATCCGACTGTGACCCGACCGGCCCGCCGACCTCTCTAACCGCGCCGCGCATGCGCAATGCTGATTTAGATGGAAGTCACGTGAGCAGCCCTGTCAACTTCCGGAGAGATCTGTGAAATCCCGCAGAGCAAGTTCGGCGGGGTTTGGGGCACTGCGTGGAGCGGGCGCTGCCAGAGATCTACGAGCTGAAGACAGACTTGTACACGTTACTGAAAAAAAGTAACTGATTACAATTACAATTACTACAGTCAAAAAAGTAACCGATTACCGTTACTGATTACTACCTCCCAGAAGTAATTGAACAATTACTGCAAAGTAATTGATTACTTTTCAAGTTACTTTCACGTTACTTCTTATTGCCATGACAGAAATACACAGTAAAATATTGCGTACACAATTTTGTTTGGTTATTGTTCCCTTTTTTGTTTTCAGACCCGGACCTTGTCGTGTAGCTGACGCGTCGACCTAAGGAACAAAGCCCACTAAAAAGACAATAGCGAGTTCCCGCTTCCCGTCGACTTTATCAGCACTCTGCAACGAGATCCAGAACTCCCCAGCCAAGGCTGGTGGCGCGCTTGTAGAAGAGCGTGGCGCAAAAGAGAAAAGGATTTGCCGACTAATCCTAGTTTTTTTTTTTTTTAGATGTTAAAAAAATGTCAATCATTTTTGCTCCATGGCTGAGTGACTATGTTGATTTTTGTGAGAAAAAAAATTGTGGAATGAAAAATGTAATTGGTAATTGTGTAATTGATTTTGTAATTGATTACAGAAAAAAAGTAATTGAATTACTCCGAGCGTTACAGCTTGACAAATGTAATTGAAGCGTTACAAAATTACACTTAACTGTAATTGATTACAAGTACTCAATTACTTGTAACGCGTTACGTACAAGTCTGCCTGAAGATAACCAACTCGAGCCAGATCTGCGAGCGGAATATGCGCGCTCCAAATGGAGCGCTTTTGGAGAGCTCGAGATCTGCAAGCGGAATTCACCATAAATTACCCAAGCATCGAGGAGAACGCTGGAAGTGTAATTCTACGGTCCGCACTTTCTGGCCTTCCTTTTATAAAAGATGTGAAGTAAATAATCATAACCCGCGTGCAAGGCAAAATTTGTTTTAGACTTTTTGCTTTAGAACAGTTACTACTGCAGACACCAGCACGTGCAGCGCGTGTAGCTACACTCATAGTATGCACCTCGGTGCTTGGGAAATTTAGAAAAAGGTATATTGGGACGCTGTCTGCTTTTGTGGGCTATCAATACCCGACCGATTGAGTCAAGGCAATCCACTTTCCAAAGACGTTGCCATGCCGACAATTATCGCGTTCATTTAGGCTTAAGAATGGCGAGAATCGAAAGATTCTGAAAAATTTGGCGAGGTCATTCATTGCTCATGCTTTGCACTATAAGTGAGGTAAGGTAAATCGAACGCCTCCTGTACCCTTCGTTGCTGACTAACGCGCCCGATATTGCAGCTACCACGACATATTTCTTCCAAAACAAACGGCGCTCACTCGCCGGGGCACCGCCATGTTTCCTCGCATCCCTACCGAGCCAGTCACATAATTTTAAAATCCCTCTCCTAGGTACTGCGGCTAACTTTGGCCGCGGTTAGCGCTTCGAGCAAACGGGCCCAGTAGATCACACAAAGAAAATCTGGGCTCCTGTTGACTGATTCTGGCTTCTTTTGCAATGAGCAAGCCAAAGCAACGTTTACGTCTCCATGTGGAACCAGACTTCTGGCTAGCATTGTCGAAACTTCACTGATTGCAGAGATAATGCAAGTGCCCCTGTTGCACTGATGATCTTGGTATATTTTTCAGTGCTGAGAAAGCATGATTTACTGCCACTTGTTTAAGTTGCATTCTGTACAAGTATACTCAGGCCTGCAGGGGGGGGGGGGGGGGGTGCATTACATATTTCACATAGGTCAAGTAACTATAGCAAATAACACTGGACCAGCTCGCTGGTAGATAGTGATATGTTAACTGTGATGATTTAGAGCAGACTATCACACATGGTTCCTGCATTACATTGCACTGATTTTGTTTGCCAACACAGAAGCAAGACATCCCGGCAACGCCGTGCATCGTTTACTCCGGAAATGACGCCGAGGGGGCCGTCTTCTTGTACCTCACCGTAGATCGGCAGCGGTTACTGTCGGTGAAAAATGCAGAGGAGGGCATTGCTGCCATCATGGCAGCTTATTGGCTATTTAACATAAATTATTCAACAAGGGCAGCAAACACGTTTGCTGTACTAGAACGGTTGTTCGTAGGATTCAGCAGCGCTACTCCGAGGCCAGTTGTGACGAAATTCCCGAACAAGGTCGCAAGAAAGTAAAATCAACAAGGCGGACAAACAACCTTTCTAGTACCAAAGGGATGCCGAGCTGAGATTTGGAGAGCACGAAACGAGGTAGGAGCACTAGGTGGGATGCTGCAAACCCTAGAACGTAACTCATATGACGGTATCTTTTACGGATGGCTGTATTTTTGGAAATTATGAGCATGATTGAACAAAGCTTGTGACATATATAGTCTCTTTTTTCCTTCGCCTCTTCGCCGCACCATTCAGGCAGTTGAGGTCCCGTACGAAAATGTCAGATTCAGGTCGCAATGAAAAATGCCGGTTCCGCCTAGACCCAAAATTGGGGTACCAGTTTGTATCCAGCCTGGAACCGCGCAGTTCCATCCCCAGTTTTAAACTCAGGACCGTCGCACCACCGGAATTCCCGCTGCGCTCACCACTGGACTCTACAAAAGAATTTCGTGTTATGCCCTTAGCGGTTGCAACCGAGAGATCGTCGCGATTTCAGACCCAGGCGGACTGGGTCTGAAATCGCAACGATCTCCCGCTTGTAACGGCTAAGGACATCGCACGAAAGACTTTTGTAGAGTCGAGTGGTGAGCGCAGCGGTAATTATGGCAGCACAAACGGTCTTCCAGGCGTCGTCATTGAACACAGTGCACGGAACACAGCATGCACAAGCACAGTAACCAGTGTTGAGTGCATCGGGAAGTTCCGGCGGGCAAGCGATATCTGAGTTGTCCAAGTATTGTCACCAAGCACACCAGCGCATCCCAATGCCGAGCCAAACTGCAATGGGTCGGCAGCTTCACACTATATAAAGATTCAAAGCCGAGGTCAGTGGGTATCCATCCAGGGCAACGATGGGCGCGTCAGTATCCGTGCGCCCGCAGCGCGAACATCGCCACCGGCCGGCAGTCCGACGGGAGCGGAGAAGAACCGAAACTCTCGAAGCGCTGCGCGCTGCCGCTGACTGCACAGACAATGAATGCAAGGTGCGCGTCGTCACCAAACACGGTGCACAGAACACACACACATAGCACGCACAAGCACAGTATCCAGTGTTGGAGTGCATCCGGAAGTTCCGGCGGGCAAGCGGTATCCGAGTTGTCCAAGCGCATCCAGATACCGAGCCAAAGTGCAATGGGTCAAGCACCGACTGACCGCCCGGCGAGAGCGAAGAAACTAATAGCATCCTCGATCATCCGCACCGGTGCGCACCGGTGCACTGAGTAGCGCCCCGTCGTCTTGGACCAAGTGCACCGGTGCACATCGGACGTCCTCGATCAACGGTGCGCACCCTCCCGGTGCGGCTTTTCGTTGCCCCAACGTGCACCAAAAAAATCGACGGTGCGCCGGGGTGCAGTCCCATCAGGCATTGCGGCCTGGAGCGGGAATCGAGAAGGTGGCGGGAGTAGCAGACGTGCAGTTTGTCGAGATGGCGACCTTACGAAAACGAGCACTCCTCGCAGCGGCACTCGATGAGTTCCTTAGCTCTTCGGACAGCGAGGACGACGAGTTTTTTTACCATCGCCGCGATTACCGGTGATTGCTGCGGTGGCAAAGAGCGCCCGAAAGTCATGAACTTGGTGGAGAGCGTTGTGAGGCGCTTCGATAACACCGAGGTACGGCTATTATCTGGTGGTACTCTTTCTTAAACCAGTGATAATGGGCAAGATATATTTTGTTGTTGTTGTTGTTTTCAGTTCCGAAAGCATTTCCGGGTAGCCCGAGACGTGTGCTACAAAGTGATAGCTGACTATGAGAAGTCGGAGTTCTATCCTCGTGGCCATGGACCCTACCCCCGGAAGACTGCTGAAGAACATGTACTTTCCTTCCTTTGGTGAGTAAGTTAGGTCGGAAGATTACTCTCAATCTGAGCTTTGAATATGACAGGAAAAGTAGTTTTTTTTTTCAGGTTTGCTGGAAACAAACTAAGTGAGGGAGCCGTCGCAGTGATATTTGGCATGGCAGAAAGCACTCTTCATGACATCGTCGAGCGGGTGGCAAGCTTCTTGGAAAGCATCAGTACCGACGTCATTCATTTTCCCATATCTGCACAAGCTAAGGTTGCGGCTAGTGCGAAATTCGAAAAGGTAAAGTTAGTTTTGCACCTGTTTGAAAAAGTACTGGTCACAAATTAACTTCAGATTTCAGGCTTCCCTCGTGTTTTGGGCTCTGTGGATGGCACCTATGTGGACACCAGATGCCCTGCACATAAAATTCCATCCACGTATACGAACAGACACGATAAGAAGTCCTACAGCATGCAAGCAATTTGCGATTCTGATCGAAAGTTCCTAGATGTCTTTCTCGGGCACACGGGGAAAACACACGACGCACAAGCATTCAGGCGGTCCTTTGTCTTGGATGACTTGCCACAACTCTGTGAGGGTGACAAGTATCATATACTAGGAGATGCAGCGTACCCCATAAGAGAGTACCTCCTAACTCCATTTAGGAACTACGGCAAACTCGTGCCGGACGAGGTGAACTACAACTTAAAGCTGAGCCAGACACGTGTCCGTATAGAAAATGCCTTTGGGCTACTGAAGGGACGCTTCAGGCAGCTTTTATATCTTGAGTTCTGGAGTGTCAACAAGGCCACACAGTTTATTCTTGCGTGTTGCGTCTTGCACAATTTGTGTATCGACGCAGGAGACACAGATATAGATGAGGAAGAAGTAAAAAATGCAAGCAAGGGTCGCAAGCCAGGCCCGGGCGACGCTTGGGCTAAAGAAAACCTCAAAAGGGAGAAGCTACTAAAACAACTGGGTGAAGAAAAGAGAAAAAAAATTGCATGCTACCTTCGCACAGTCCAGTAACTTGTCAACGTTCCTGTGCACCACTATGTTGTAGGAAAGTGTGCGGCACCTGCCAACCTTTTTGTGCACTCTGTTGTAAGGAAATAACATAATAAAGTAATTATGCATTTGACCTGATCCTGTGTTCTGCAAAGCAATAGCATACATAGTTTCTACAGCCTCAGAAACCAACTAGAAAAATAACTCCATTAAATTTAATATTTATAAATACAAAAAAAACGTAATGGAAGTCTGTCCATATAAAAGCACGTCTTGGCTGATAATCCTTACATCTACACGTCTACCATTAGGCTTCAAGATCCTTTTCAGGCGCGAGAAGACTGCGCAAAACCTCCAACTTCTCTTTGTGGCGACGTTCTCGCTGCTCTTCTCTGTGCATGTGTATCTTCCACATCATTTCGCACACAGAGTTCACCTTCTGCTTCTTCATGGGCGGTGTTTCTTTGGCATATTCTGGCTTAGAGCTATCCAAACTGCGTGGAGTGGCCGAGGACTTAAACTCGACTCGCCCAGGTCCTCTAAGAAGCTCCGGTTCTACGCTGTCGTCAATGGACTTGATTTTTTGAAATTCCTCATCTTAGGGAACAGAAACGGGATTTGCACCTGATGAGGCGTTGTGTTGTTTCCGTTCCGTCCGGCGTTTCTTTATAGTTTTAAAGCGGTTCTGACATTGATCTGCTGTTTTGTGGGAGCCGAGGTCATTAGCAATATCCTCCGAGATGGCTCCCCACATGGCTTTTTTTGTTTTTAAAGGTTTTCATGGGCCCCACTCGGCTCAGATAACTTTGATATTTATCAAGAAGCAGCCTGGTTTCTCCTTCACTCCATTCACTCTGGGTTGGAGCACCATCAGGCAGGATGCAGTCCTTTCCTTGAGAAAACCGGTTACCTGTTGTCTCTTCACACTCTGGAAGCAAACAATAAGCTTAGATCAACACACTGAAATATTTAGAACTAATAATAGTAGCTAAATCTTATTTAATATAAAATAAGTTTAAAATTTATTGCAACAGAAAAGCCGTTTGCATTATTTAAGTTGTCCATGGTGTATTTTAATTTTAAAAAGGGAGTAGGGAGTCTGGGGGCTGCTGTTTCAGCATAACTTGGCAAACAGTAGGGTCCCAGTGAGCCCATTGGAGTGTTTGAGGGAAGCACATGACAATGTATACCGACAGTGTTAACCGAGCTCTTGACATACTTTGCTTTGTTGCCCCAACTGGCTCATGAGGTTCTAACTTTCTCCATTTGTCAGCTCATGCTGAAATAGAATATAGAACATCCTGGCAAATCCCAAGGACTCTCGACAACCCGCATTGCACTACAAATTATAGGGCTGTGCTAATGTATATGCTTGTGTTGACTGATACACTTCATGCGTCCCGAAGCAGTACAATCCCTTGTCTCTTATGAAGGACGGTCATCACAAGGCTCGTTCAATTTACTTGCACCTCCTGCACCGGTACAGAAAAGTGTAGGGCAGTGTACTTCCGGTATGTGTATTAAGCTACACCCGGAAGTACGCTACCCTAGACTTTCGGCACCGGCGCAGGAGGTGCAAGTAAATCGAACGAGCGTGCTGTGACCCTAGTCTGGAGCAGGAGTAGGACCTAGACTAGCCCCGACAGAAGAGACGGTGCTTCTTTGATGCCGATGAAGGTTTGGCAGCTCCGAGGTGGAACCCATTGTGAAGAATGAGACAAGACTCACTGGTACTGATGAACAATGGGTCTAAGGTGGTTGCCTTAGAAAGTTTAATATGTACCAGTTCAATTGTGATGCCAAGCGTGAAATGAAACAAACACGGAACATACACATACAAATGGCATAATCGAAGTAATGATATTAGTGAATAAAATTATTATTTACAAATACAACAGTGTCCCTCCCTTATACAATAACAGCTAGAAGGAAGAATGTGGCAGGTTAAAATCTCACTATACACAAATCTTGAAAATCACTGCAAGTGGTTAAGTAGCAGCACTATTCCTTTAATCTCCAGCACAAAGTCATTGCTTCCCAAAAGGCAATTGAAATCCTTTTCAATTGCCTTTTGGGAAGCAATTCAAGACACAATATAACTTTTCCCCCTTCAATAACAAAACGAAACTACCAGGTCACCAGAGAAAGTGTAAGCATATAAAAAATACACTGTGTAAATTCACAACCCAAGTTGTAGGTGTTTGTTATGGATATAACCCAGCCCAGGAGGCTCCAAACAGGTTGAGCAGTCAAGGGAATTGCAGCAACTGCTGTACCCTTTGATGGCCTCCATAGTAAACCTGAGACAGGAATAATAAAAAAAAGACAGAAAAACAAAGTGCTAAACACAGCTTGTCTCGGTTTTGCTATGGATGTCGTTCATCAGCTTGCCTGAGTTGTTTCGCTTTCTTCACCATCCTATGCACTATGTACTGTGTGCAGATTATGATATGGTGCTAGTTGCACTGCCACATCAGTTCATCTTAGAACGCTTTCACGTGCATTTTACGAAGGGTGATACCACTCTGTGTAGTACCTGATGCCAACAGCTGCATCGTCAGGAAAGTGCAAAGAAATAGATGGGAATAAAATGCTGCCATAGCACAGTCAATACTAAAAGCTTATCTGGAACACACTTTCACATGCTTCAGAGCAAAAAATTAACAAATTCATTGCAACAAAAATGGAATGATGTCACCACACCAGGCAAAGCACACACCCTTGTCCATCCTAACGAAAGAGTGAGTTGATATCCATATAGGAAATGCACATGTCATGTCGTATAAGCATTTGGCTTGGAGAAGAAAAAGAAAACACTGAACACTCCGGTACTGGAAATCAAAAACATTCAGCTAAAATTAAATATGATCAATAGACTCATAAATAAAAGGTGATGTCTTGTGGCAGGAGAGTACATAGTTCTTGAGAGGTGTCGGAAGTTTCTTTTTTGATGAACTGGCCGGCCTTGCAATGTGGTCGGCTCAGAAGTTGCTGATTGACATGCACATTATTATCACCATCACTCACACCTGTGCTGCCTGGAAGAGGAGGCACTGACGAAGGCATGCCTGGACAAGACACAATGAGGGCACTCGTAGTCACCGGTGAAAAAGGCTGGACAGGATCATGAACGTTGGGACCCTCGGACAGCAGAAGTTTGGATCAGGAGCTCAGGCAAGCACTGTCACCTGAAATGGACTTGGCACAGCAGGTGCCCAGCTGGAACTGGGTAACTTGTGAAATAAGCAGGTACACATGACCACATTGAACAGGATTCCCAGAGGATCACCATCGTCATCCCAGTAGGAATTTGTATTGTGTTGTTCTGAAAGAGTGGATGTCATTGTTAACTTGGAGGCATTGCACGTTTGACCGTCCGGAAACTTGTAGGTTGCTGGATTTGGGGTGTAGCGAATTTCCAATGTAACTTGTCCTTGCTTCGTGGTTGAAAAATGTGAACGGCTTGATCAGTGAAGAACCGTAGCCGTTGACCATTCGAAATATGACTAAAGGTGCAGCTGCCCACATAAATCAGGTTGACCTGAAAAATTGTTTGGAGCTTTTGAGGATGACATCTGTAAGGGTCGTGGATGGCCACTATGAATGCGTAGAAAAAGACAGGAAAAGCGACGATAAAGAGTGCCTCAAAAGGCTTGTAAAAATGCTGAAAGGCTTACATTGTGGGACGCGAGATGCCGGTGTCCCGGGATCCATGTGCGAATCCCGGTGAACGGAAAGACGTCAAGCCAGCTCGGAGTTTCGATGAAGACTTCTTTCCTCGTGACCAGCATACAGACATTCAGATCCACGGGGACCAGCACTGCCGTTCACACGGGCAGATATGCCACTGCCGGACAAGTGGTGCCATCTCGTCGCAGCAGCACACACCATGAACTTCTTGAGATTGTTAATAGCACACTACAACATCCTCTGAAAATCTCAATTGAACCTACCGTGCGAGTCAACTAAATATTTGTCCCTTTGAAGGAACTGCATAAATTGGTTTCTTAATGCATCACGCTAATATTTTGTACAGAGGTGGCCAAAAATAGTGCATTTAGTGCATCGAAATTTAAAATAACTAATTAAATCACCAGCGTGAAAATAAGATATGAAGTCCAATCACCTTGCCAACATATGTCAGACTGCTGCCATCTCTTGGCTCTTGTATCACCTGTCTTTCACTTGAAGACGGCCCCCATAGGTAGCTAATTCACACACTGGTAAGCTCATTCTTTGGAAATTTTATACACAAAATTTACTACCTTCGTCCCCCTGTACAAACTCGTAGTCGTGCGGTCCCTTCAGGCCAGCGATGCATTTGGCTCACAAGGGATGTATCCGTTCATGGAGCAACACAGAAGGCGCTTGTCCTGTTGCTGAGTGAAAAGTTGGACGGCAGGTTTGTATGCCCTTGCTCTGGAAACTTAGAGTATGCACATAAAAAAAAAATCATAGACAAATACGCACCGCTGATGGCCGTCGAAGGTTGTACTGCGCCGCCGATCGTCGAAGGTCCTGCACCGACGATCGTCGAAGGTCCTGCGCCGCCGATCGTCGAAGGTCCTGCGCCGCCGATCGTCGAAGGTCCTGCGTCGCCGACCGTCGAAGGTCCTGCGTCGCCGACCGTCGAAGGTCCTGCGCCGCCGGCAAACGAGGATGCCCAGGCTTGCAACCTCGACGAATCTGTTTGATACAAAACTTTAAATGAAATAATCTGATCCCTCGTCAGTGATGCATAAAAGGACATAAGTCAGCTGTCTTAGTAAGCCTCAGAATGTATCAAGCAAAACTGCACGCCAACTCTTATTTTTTTTTTTTAAAAAACAACTCGCCGGCCATCAGAACGTCGAGGTCTGCCTTGGATAACGTCACGCGATGTCTGGCAGCATTCACAAAAACCTCAACCGTGTTCATCTTTTACCACAGCAAAAAGATCACGCAAACAAAAAGAAAGGCCAAGCCCGCTGACAGCTGTCAAAAAGAGAAAAGCGTCTGCTCAATTGCAATGCGCGCCAAAATCCAGGTGACGCATGGTGGCGCTACCGCCGACACAGGCGCGGTGCAGTTTGTCTTCGATGTTGCACCGACTTCGTGCTCCATCACCGAGGGGCACTGCGCACCGTGCTGGTTTCGGGGCGGCTCCAGTGCGAGGTGATCGAAGATGCTATAAACTGACTCAGAGACAAAGCCCGCTCGCGGTGAACGCCCGCTCACAGCGCCCGCGTAAAGCGCAGACCGCATGGCGCGTTTTTCTACACGCGAAAACGCGACGCGCTATGAACGCTCGCGCGGAAGCTGACGCGGGGGCGCCCGCATGCAGGCAAAGCCAAGCATCGCCGGCCGCGCGTTATCGGCGTTGCCAGATAACAGCATTCTCAACACGCGATGTAAATGTTGACGCAAATACTACAAAATGAGAATTAGATGAACAAATAAGTAAATAAAACGGGTTTGTGTGTCAAAGGGAACACCTTTCCAATTTTTATATGGAAAAAAAAGTGCTTTTGAACACTTTGAAATGTGCTGAATAAGAAACAGCATTCTGCGCAGGATCACGTGATAGTTCGACCGACCCTCATTGGGTAAGAGCCGCTTCGACGCCTCGGCGCGCGCGTCTTGTTCTAGGTCGGCTAGAAACCAACGCCCCCGCGAAAACGCGCGGCCGCGCGCAGGAAATGACGTAAATTTGACGACGACGCGCCTGAATCGCGAGCAAAAACGCTCCATGCGGTCTGGGCTTAAAGCCCGGTTCAAACAGACCCGGACGGCGAACCCGGGCTTCGGAACCCGTAGTGACGTCAGCGCTCCCTCCGTACGGGTGGTGACGTATTTACGGCATCCGGCTCCCGGATTCAAAAGTTGAAATTTTTTCAACTATCTCCTGCCCGGGTCGTGACGTAGGTTACCGTATTTTCTCCGCGGCCAATCAGCGCGGCGCGCTTCCCTCCTCCGCCCTTCTTGCCACCGGCGTTCACGTGGTTCCGCGTGCGAATGCCTCAGTCGCTCCGTGCTTGCTTGCAAGGATAGCTCCGGCGATGAACTTCCCGCCCGTCTCCGACGCGAGGAAAGCAGCTCGCTCAAACTGCAAAGAAGAGTGCCGCTGCGTTTGACGTTCCCGAGAAAGGCTATGGATTAGTTCAGCTAGTTCAGCGGTATCCCTGGATCTACGACAGGTATCGTAGCGACCACAAGGACCGGGACAAGTGAAAGAACTCGATACTGCTTTTAATAATTTATTGACACGGTTTCGAAGACACGGGAGGTGGTTGCAACCCGATGAAACGGCATCTTCAATGCAAATATGAGTGGCCGTTTGTAGAGGCAGGCAGTGGTTGGCTTGCTGGCTGCAAAGAGACCGGAAAGGCAGTGGGATGTTGTTAATAAGCAAATGTGCTAAGCTTCCAGCTTTTAGGGCATGCTTGTTCACTACAATTATAATGAAGCAACTCATTTGTTCATTTTCTTTTTTTTTTTATAAATACACAATGTTTTACCAGCCTCGGGGACTCTGCGACCGACAAAATCTCCCCCCCCCCCCCCCCCCCCCCGAAACAAAATCCTGGCTACGTGCCTAGCTGCAACCATTGTGCGTGCGAGCTACATCCGACACTTGAAAAGGTCAACGACACTGGTACGCGCTGTAGACCAGTTTTTAGGCAGTTCTGTACGACCGCTAACCTGGGGTCTTTAACACCCGTCACGTAGTAGTGAAACACGAACGTCTGCTGGTACGATGCTCATCCAGATCGAAACGGGCAGGGGTGGGGATTGAAACCAAGATCCCTGGGTTCTGCAGCGCGAGCTTTCGTGCAGAATACACTCATAAGCAGCTTGTAAGCACAAATCCTAGCTAGCACAAAGGACAAAGAAGCACAACGGGCTTCCGTCATACATGCACTCAAAGGAGCACAACACCGTGACCAGATTTAGTGGAGCGAAAGAGTGTGTCGTAGGAGCTGCACATGTGCATGCCATTGCTATTCTTTTATAGCACAAACGCAGTAAAATTTGACAAGCGTGTGACTTTTACGAAAGCTGCTCTCGTGATCCTGCCGCGTTAAAAATTATATAAACGTGCTTTCACTGCGGGAGCGCACGCTCCAGGTGAGTATTCCTGCGAGCGACGCGCGGGCCCATGTGGAACGCCACTTGATATATAACATGAAAATAATCCAAAATAACAAGCAGCACACCCTACCTGGCTCGTGACATTCGGAAGCAGTCGAAGAATTCCCGGCCGTCGGGGTCTCCGAACATGTCTCACGATGGTGGCATGCGAGCGTTTTTCGAGGCTTCAGGAGCTCGCGGACGGCCTTTCCCTTCTTCTTTTTCTTCACGTTCCGTAGGTACTGCTCACACGCAGCCGCGAAAGTAGTCAGCCGACGCCAGTTGATAGTTCTTGCATTTGTGACGCACCTCACTACACAAAGGTTCATAAGTGAGGCAATTCGAGCTTCGTAGCCGGGATCCTGCCGAGACGACGCCATCACGAAACAAAGCGAGTGCCGCGCCGGTCGCGCTTGCCGCGCGCCCGCCCGGGCCACGACCCGGCTTGGCGACAGCCGCTGATTGGTTGCCTGGGGAGCCGCCGTGACGTCAGCTCCCGTATATACGGGGGCCCGTGCCGCGCGCCGGGCGCGCCGTTTAAATCAAACCGTGACTTCAGCTCCCGTATACGGGAGCCGGAAGTGATTACGTCAGTACGGGTTCCGGCTCCCGGGTTCCGGGTCTGTTTGAACCGCCCTTAAAGCGGACGCGCTTATTTCTAACACGTGACATGCGAGAGCCCGAGAAAGTTCTCCGCCGAACCCCCCCCCCCCCCCCTACCCACCCACCCTTCCCTCCCCTCCTCCAGTCATGTCACGTGTTAGGGACAGGCGCGTCCGCTATAAGCGGGCGCTGCGAGCGGGCGTTCTCCGCGCCCGCGCCTGGCTTTGTCTCCGAGTCAGTTTAGTATAGAGTAATATAGTAAACGTCAAGAGAGGACACAGAAGCTGATTCGCGGCCCAGATAGTGCGTTTAATACCCTCCGCTACGTGGCGCTTTTCTGCAATTTGGTTAAAATTAATTAGAACTCTTTCTGTGAAAAGTATTTATTTTTTAAATGGCAGTGCTTTAAAATTTGTTAAAGTACTTAAAACGACTAAATAGTTTAAATCAAATACGTCACAAAAACCACGTGATGAATGGCGCCTGCCATGGCCTGCCTGCCTGCACGCCGTAGCCTCTGCATAATTCTGCATGGCCTCTGCTCGTCCCTGCGTCGTTCGTCTGTGCCGTGCGTGCCGTCCATCTGTGCTTTCTGCTGCATCATGTTCGGTTGACTTTGCATCAATCAAGGTGACGCATGACCGCCCGCGTGCTCGCATGCTCGTGAATTCGAGGAGCCGATCGGTTCGAGCTTCTCGCGCTGTTGTTTCTGCCGGGCTGTCTGGCTGCACTTGAACGTGTGTGCATGTTGATTTTCGATGAGATTGTTTTAAAAAAAGAATTCAACTTACGGCCCTGCACACGGCATTGTCCATGGGTTTACAGGTGACGGTGTTGAACGAACCTCTAACATTGCAGATAGAGCCTTGGTTGTTGTGCTGTCTGAAATTTCCAGGAGGTGCGTTTAGCCCCTTGCATACACTGTTGTGCACACTCAACAACAGTCTCCTCATTTCTCCCATTCGGGAGCTTAAAGGGGCGGTGCAACGATATTTAATTGGAATGTTTTTCACTTTACACAAGCTTACTGGCACTAGTGGGACTCGAGGATACTCACACGCAACGCCACTGACCAAGAAACTCCTTTGTTGCGCTGTAATTTCGAGGACAAAACCGAGTGTTTTCATTCCATCTCTCCTTCGAAAAACCTGATGACGTAGCTGGGCGGTAGCAGTACCGCCCAGTGACGATATTTGAATACGGCTCATAGATTGGACCCAAGCATGGCGTGGACACTCGATTTGGGCTTGTGATAATCGATAGCTCGAGAAACATTCGGGTAGTGTCCTGTGTCCAATCGCTGCAATGACGACAACAGCCGAACCATAACAATGACGACAACAGCCGAACCATAACAATGTCTGGAACTCAGCGCGTGTCCTGTGCCTTGCCAACCCCAGCGCATGGCTATGATCAACATTGGCGGCATATAATCGGCTCCAGATCACGGGGCCGCTTGTTCTAGCTGCGAGTTGAGGGGGTGAACTCTGCTCGTTTTCCTTTATTTTTTTTCAGCGACTTCGATTGCGTGTGATGAAAATGAACGGGCATTTTACTGATCATTAACGTTAGGGATTCGTTCTAAGCGGTATTTGCGCCAAATACAAATATCAGTGCATTAAGACTGTTGGCTTCACAGTAAAGGCTGTCTGTGGTTAGGGCGCTTCAAACGTAAGCTTGGTGTGTGTGGTGATAAGCCATTTTTTGAAGTTGACAACGAACACGTTTACTTTGTCTTTGATGTTCCGCACCTTCCCAAAACAACCAAGAGCAATCTCCAAGCCCACAAACTTTGCATTGGAAATGAGGTCATTGAGTGGTCTTCTATTGTTGAACTTTATTGTTCTATCCATTGACTCCGAAGCTTACTGAGAGACACATTTTTTCAAGAACCTTTCCGTAACATGGAAGAAAATTGTGCCCCACAGGTACTGAGTGCCTCACTCTTTCTTGCAATCATATCCCTTTTTTGTGCCAAGAAACTTCCTGAGGCAGCCATGGTTACAGCCTATTTCTGTGATAGGATATGCATACTTTTTGATTGTCTAAATAGCTAAAAAATTCAAGAAGACAGGGCAGAAGTTGCGTCATGCCATTCTAAAGGGAGAATCTGAAATACTTGATTTTCTCAACCAGTAACTCGGATGGATTTCAGCATGGCAGTTCCAAAGTAGGAGGCAGCCATAAGCCATCATTGAGTGGCAAGTTACTACAAAAAGTGGAAGCCGTTTACAAATCCCTGTAACGCCGAATTGGAGCGCAGCTCTTGAGGAGGAGGAGTGAAGGGTACTGAGGGGAGGGTAGACCCCTCCCCCTTCTCCTCCTCCTCCCCTCATTCTTTAATATGCTCCGGGGGGGGGGGGTGTCACGTGACTTCGGGGAGGGGGTCACGTGACCTCGGGGAGGCGTGACCTGGGGGTGACCTCAAGGCCACGTGACCCCAAAGGTGACCCCCACGTGACCTTGGGGGTCACGTGACCTCGGGGGTCACGTGACCTTGGGGAGACGACCACGTGACCTCGGGGGTCACGTGACCTCAGAGGGGTCACGTGACTTGGGGGTCACGTGACCTTCAAAGGGTCATGTGGGGTCATGTTGGGGTCACGTGACCTTGAGATGACCTTGGAAGGGGTCACGTGACCTCGAGGGGTCACGTGACCTTCAGGGGGTCACGTGACCTTGAGATGACCTTGGGAGGGGTCACGTGACCTTGGGGGGTCACGTGACCTTGGGATGACCTTGGTTACGCCGACGCCGACGGCGACGGCGACGCCGACGCCGACGGCGACGGCGACGCCGACGCCGACGGCGACGCCGCTCAAGCCGGGAACGGGCCCCTAAGAGCTGCGCTCTAAAAAGTGTCCTCATGCTCTGGGATGAGCTTTCAAGCAGCCACGACTTTAAGTTCTTACTTACACGACGCCTGCAGCAAGACACACTTGAGAACGTTTTTGGAGCTATATAAGACAAATGCTGGGCTGCAACACAAACCCAAATGTACATCAGTTCACCTCAGGACTAAAGCACCTCTGGATAAAGAAACTGTTCAAACTGTCGGACAATGAAAACGTAGAGGATGACAAGGCTGACCTCCTAAAGGAGTTGCTAATATCTTCGCACCATGAAAGTTTAATTTCAGACGTTGTGGAATGTCTTCCAAATGATAACTTTCCGCCACTAAAGGATATTTCTGAGCTGGCATCAGACATCAGGTCTAACATAATTGATGACTCGTCCACTTTTTTATTACGTTTGGGGCTATTTGATCAAGCTTTTGCTTGAACAGACAACTTAGAGCTGTGGCTGTTCTCAGCTGCTACCGGATGAATCTAATAACTTGACCAGGCCTCACCAGTACTGTCTTGTTCCTAAAGCATACCACGTGCCTGGAAAATTCTTCGGGAACTTAGTACATAGTACCATCACAGGCTGCCTTTCATTTCATTCAGCAACTAGAAAATCACTTTCTTCCCATAATAGAGAGTGTGACACATGTTCGAGGAGTGTGTGCCGCCTTGTATAGCACACTTTGAGGTCTGGGTGGTTTTAGCCTTTGCCCAGAGGAGTACCACAAAGGGTTTTTAAAACTGTTTTGCAGAATACGCTTGTGTTGACATGTTTGGTTTCTTAACCGGAATTTGGACAAAATTCGGTTGCACTCTTCAGTGGCTAGTAAGAACGAGACAGGTTTAACTGTTAATAGTGTATTAGCAGAGGCGGTTGCCAAACCAAAAGCAAAAAGTGCCTATTAAGTGGGCGGTGCAGCTTGCTCTCCAAATATTTCTTTCCCCTTTTTCCAGCGAATGTGTATCACGGCTCCCTAACAAAAATATTTGTCCACTTTCTACAAAATTTCGATAGAAAAAAGGCTAAAAATATTTGAAAGAAAATGTATCCACTTTTGTATCCACTGTTCATAGTTTTTTAGCCGTTTTTTTCTGAAGCCATAATTCTTTTCTGAACAATTTCGGGGAATGTTTTGGGACGTTGAATCTTGTCAGATTTCGAATAGAGTTCTCATTGTTTGGTAATGGCTCGCCCGCAGTGAGTTGAGGCTACGCAAATTGGTGTTTTTTTTTATATTTGCCGGAAATCGGGAATTTGTACTATCCGGCGTGTGCTTCGGACTGTTAATATACTCTTATGACTGGTAATGATAGCGATGTCCTATTTATTTTTGCACTTACTTCCCGTACCCGAGTCGGCGTGAAGGTGAATGTATCATACTGCATGTTCTCCGTGGAAAGGTTTTGTTAACTTTGTTCCTCTAAGAATCTATTACGAAGTGTACGATATGCCGAAGTCCTTCATATTCATTCATTTTTGTTGTATCGATCTCTTTCGTATAAAACATACAGAGCTTCTGAAGTAAATCATGTATACATGAATGTGGTTCAATAAAATGTGTTCGAACCACTTACTGTTGTTGACCCCAAAATGCTCCACCAGCCAGGAGTCAATGCGGCGATTGTGTAACTTCAATGCTTTACAATAGAAAAAGAAAAAGAAATAAATATACTTCTGATTTGTGAAGTAAGTTGAACTATTGTTTGACACATTTTGCACGGACTCTATCGTAAAAAATAAAGCAAAAGTGCGTCAGTATTAAAAAACAAAACTCAAAAAAAAAAAACAGCGGCTTCGGGAGTCAAGGAGCTCCCGAGAGCCGAGCGAGGGGGGGAGGAAAGAGAGAGAGAAGGGTACCTGAGAACCGGAGCAGAAACGCCCAAACCGAAACCGAAACTAACTTGACCGGAAACGGAATCAGATTATATTTATTGCCGCCCGCTAGGAGCGCTACCTGTCACTGGTCTATCTGTGCCGCTGGGGCCTATGGTAGTGTCCGCTCTTTACCTTGTGTATATTACTCTATGGTTTAGTTTCTTCGCTCTCGTCGGGCGGTCGGTCGGCGCTTGACCTATTGCACTTTGGCTCGGCATCTGGATGCGCTTGGACAACTCGGTTACCGCTTGCCTGCCGGAACTTCCCGATGCACTCCAACACTAAATACTGTGCTTGTGCGTGCTATGTGTGTGTGTTCCGTGCACCGTGTTTGGTGACGATGCGCGCCTTGCATTCATTGTCTGTTGCAGTCAGCGGCAGCGCGCAGCGCTTCGAGAGTTTCGGTTCTTCTCCGCTCCCGTTGGACTGCCGGCCGGTGGCGACGTTCGCGCTGCGGGCGCACGGATACTGACGCGCCCATCGTTGCCCTGGATGGATACCCACTGACCTCGGCTTTGAATCTTTATATAGTGTGAAGCTGCCGACCCATTGCAGTTCGGCTCGGCATTCGGATGCGCTGGTGTGCTTGGTGACAATACATGGACAACTCAGATACCGCTTGCCCGCTGGAACTTCCCGATGCACTCAACACTGGTTACTGTGCTTGTGCGTGCTGTGTTCCGTGCGCTGTGTTCAATGACGACGACTGGACGACCGTGTGCGCTGCCATAATTACCGCTGCGCTCACCACTCGACTCTACAAAAGTCTTTCGTGCGATGCGCTTAGCCGTTACAAGCGGGAGATCGTCGCGATTTCGGACCCAGTCCGCCTGGGTCTGAAATCGCGACTATCTCTCAGTTGTAACCGCTAAGGGCATAACACGAAATTCTTTTGTAGAGTCCAGTGGTGAGCGCAGCGGGAATTCCGGCGGTGCAACGGTCCTGGGTTTAAAATTGGGGCTGGAACTGCGCGGTTCCAGGCTGGATACAAACTGGTGCCCCAATTTTGGGTCTAGGCAGAACCGGCATTTTTCATTCCGGCCTGAATCTGACATTTTCGCACGGGGTCATTGGCAGGCGAGGGGGCAAAGTCAGGCGAGGAAGCGAGAAACTGGGAGAACTGTGACGTCACACGCCTTGCTCAATTGCGGCTTTCTTTTCTGAAAATATGGCCAACCATTTGAGGTACTGCTGCACGAGATATGTCTTGGGGTCAGTAGCATCCCACTTTGTGCTTCTGCTGCATTGTTTTGTAAATTCATATTTCAGTACAGCACCCCTTTAACTTTCACTTGTAACTCAAGACTAAAAGTGTAGCTTGAGTTTTATTCAACTTAAGGGTCGTAAATGGAAGTTTCGTGTGCAATGGAAAAAAAAAGTATTCACTCGTAACGGAAGGCGTTTAGATTCCTCCTCTGTTCTAGTCATTTTATCGAGAACAATTGTGATGTACTGAGCTAATGTGTATTTATTTTTGTTTTTTTCTTATAATTTTTGCTAGTTTGCTAGCATCTTAAGCCCATGCTGTGGTATTTAAAAAAATATATGTGGTTATTTGTATGGAGGACATACCTAGTTATGAAAGTCACGTGTGCAATGGAAAAAAAAGTATACACTCGAAACGGAAGGCGTCTAAATTGCTCCTCTATTCTAGTCATTTTATGGAGAACCATTGTGATGTACTCAGGTAATCTGTATTTTTGTTTTTTCTTATAATTTTCGTTAGCAACTTAGGCCGATGTTGCGATATTTAAAACAATATATGGTTATTGGTATGGAGGACATACCTGGTTATGAAAGTCTCATGTGCAATGGAAAAAAAAAGTATACACTCGAAACGGAAGGCGTCTAAATTGCTCCTCTATTCTAGTCATTTTATGGAGAACCATTGTGATGTACTCAGGTAATCTGTATTTTTGTTTTTTCTTATAATTTTCGTTAGCAACTTAGGCCGATGTTGCGATATTTAAAACAATATATGGTTATTGGTATGGAGGACATACCTGGTTATGAAAGTCTCATGTGCAATGGAAAAAAAAAGTATACACTCGAAACGGAAGGCGTCTAAATTGCTCCTCTATTCTAGTCATTTTATGAAGAACCATCGTGATGTACTCAGGTAATCTGTATTTTTGTTTTTTCTAATAATTTTTGCTAGCAACTTAGGCCGATGCTGTGATATTTAAAACAATATATGGTTATTGGTATGGAGGACATACCTGGTTAAGAAAGTCTCATGTGCAATGGAAAAAAAAGTATACACTCGAAACGGAAGGCGTCTAAATTGCTCCTCTATGTAGTCATTTTATGCAGAACCATTTTGATGTACTCAGGTAATCTGTATTTTTGTTTTTTCTTATAATTTTTGCTAGCAACTTAGGCCGATGCTGTGATATTAAAAAGTATATGTGGTTATTTTTATGGAGGACATACCTTGTTATGAATGTCTCATGTGCAATGGAGAAAAAGTATACACTCAAACAGAAGGCGTCTAAATTGCTCCTCTATTCTAGTCATTTTATGGAGAACCATTTTGATGTATTCAGGTAATCTGTATTTTTGTTTTTTCTTATAATTTTTGCTAGCATCTTAAGCCTATGCTGTGATATTCAAAAAATATGTGGTTATTGGTATGGAGGACATACCTGGTTATTTTGTGCTCACGTAATAGTTCAATAAATGATTATTCATTTAGTTTGGCTTTTATTGACTCAATTTTTTTCTAGATTTTTACTAGCATCTAGGCCTATATATGTTATATTTAATAGAATGCCTCAAGTTTTGTATTTTGATATGTGTGGGGAGGACATACCTCGTCATTTTTTTTTGTGCTGACATGATAGCTCAGTAAATAGTGATTAATTTAGTTTTCCTTTGTTTTTTGTTTTTTTCTCGTTTTATAACAACTTTTACTTGCAGCTTTATCACATGCTCTTTGAATGCAGCTGATGCCACTTGCCATGCCTTGGGCAAATCTGTAAAGGTTTGCCCTTGGTGGGCACACCAAGTATGACAACTCGTGACCACCTCATATGCAAGGCAAATGACCGACGAGCCAGAGCAGGATGCAAGGACCAAGTATCGGGATTGAACAAGCTAAGCTCCTTGTTGTTTATGTCTGTACCATACACTTTTTTAACATTGCATAGTTTGCACGAGGTAGCGCTCATTATGCATGTGGTGCATGTCACACTTCAAATTGGACACTTTTAATGACTCATTGAGAATGGTGGCAGACTCCTTTAAGAATTGTTTGAGAATGTATCCCACTGATCAATTCATAGAGGAAACTTTTATCTGTTTTGTGGAAGTATACGAGTATTAAGACTACCAAGCAATTAATAAATTCAGAAGCCTCAGGCATGAAACAAATTCTGTGATATTTTTTTTATTTTCCTTCCAAATTTTGTGGGAAGTAAAGCTTAAATTATGCAAGATTTTCCTGTAACTTCCATTTGCACATAAGTTAAGCTTCACATTGAAATATTACCTTTTCTGCCATGCACATCTTGCCTTCATTATCTGACAGGGCATCAGATGCACAGCTGCTTCAAGTAGCATATGTGCCTATGCATTGCACACATATCAAATAGTGAATTCAGTTTCTGTAACGAGGTCCTATGCTGGCACTGTACTTTTGCATCTCTTCATTTCTTCAGTTATGTGCTCTGCATACTTTCTGGCTTTCTGGTTGCCATACCTTGTATACTGACTCCAGTTTGACAGGTGCTGAGACACAGTGTGATTCATTCTCATCAAAACAGATTCTTGTAAACTAAAACTTCTGTTTTATGCAAATTATACTTTAACAGTTAAGTTATACTTGTCCTTGCAGACACTTTATACAAGCAAGATGGCAGCTGAAAGTGGACTTATTTCCTAAAATCCATGAGTTAGCTTTTTAGTTACTTGTTCGATGGCACCAGGACATATTGTAAAAATGGATGCAGTCACCTTCTTAGGCCAGCCTATTTTTTGAGAGATGAGCACTAACCTCAGAAAAAACGAGTGAGAAAGATTCTTGCGCACAAAACGGGTTGTGGTATACAATACTTTCTAGACCACTACATACCGCTGCCTTTGGTAAAATAATATTTTCTCTTTCTTTTTGGTCTGTGTGCTCATTTCAGGATTTATACAAAATTGACTGGTTTAAGGAGGTGACGGTCTTCAATTTCACAACAGCTGTCAGACCAGTAATTGAAAAAGTTAATTAACTAATTTTGGAAAATAGTCCACTTTTAGTGCCACCCTGCCATACAAAGTGTCGGCTTGGCTAAGTGCTCATTTGTAACGAGATCTGTGTAAATAAGATAAGTTTTGTTTTACAAAAGTCTATTTCGATTAGAATGAATTGCCCTCGAGCACCCATTAAAATCACCATCAGCACCCTTGGTTTGGGGTGCATTGCACCGTGCACCCTATACTACTTCACACCCCTATAGGGTGCTTTGGCCCAGGGGTGCTCGTTTGCACACTCAAAGGGTGCTCGTCCTGGGACAAGTGCTTTACACCCCTAAGGGGTGTAAAAAAGTTTAGTGTGTACGTCAAATGACAGCTTCCCTCTGAAGTCACGCTATTCAACTCCCACCGCTGCCAGTCCTTTTGGCCTAACTTCCTCTCGAGTGTGCGCGCGCACTGCTAGTGACGTCGAAGATAACTGGGCGTCGAAAAATAGTGATTGGAACTGACGTAGTGAAGTGATCAACACTACCGCCCCTGTATCTTCTTCAATTCGTAGTGAGGCATTCCCGACCTTGAGCGTGTACCAAAAAGGGACGATCGTTATTTTAATGCGAAAGCATTTACTGTCCCATGGAGCGAGCCGACGTCATCAGTTTGAAGCACGCCAAACGGCAACTTAAATCCTTTCTGTAAGTGAAGCCAGCTTCCAGCTATGAAACCACGCAAAAAGCCTGGACAACGGCTCTTAGCTTTCCCGATCCCAAGGGAGCGGAGTAAAGCTGATGCATTTCGGCTTCGTCCAATTGGCTGGCGCGCGGCGACGAGGCTCCCACTGGCCGCTAAGTATCATTTTCAACGACCACCACCCCATGGCGCTGCGTGTCCGCGAGGCAGCGGTTCCACGCCCAAGGTCAGGGCGCGCGCTCGACGGTCGACGCAAGTACGAGGCAGACGACAGAAGGGAGCGGAAGAGCGGCGTGCATACTTTCGTATTTACAACTCATAAGAAATGCTTAGGTGTACCTCGAGCCTTTTTATCTTCGAGCCCATACATTTTTTTGCTGTCATAAGTTTTATCTGTTGCGAAGTTTCAAATTCCTTTTATATCTTTTCGATTTTGCTGAATCGCTGCCCTGCGGAAAAGTTGAAAATAACCTTCGCGGTTGCACCGATAACAAATAGCGTTTCGAGACGGGCATGACGGAGCGCTGTGCCTAGGCAAGCTACAGCAAAAACTCTTCTTTCGCGCAGCCACTGTCTTTTGCATCACCGCTGTGAGTTTCTGCAATTCAGACTTGTAGTTATGTTTTGCATAACATGCCTAGACGTCCATGGTGGCTCTCTCTATAGTCAAGGCTTTTTCTACCGCCTTCCTTAACGGCAAATACTCGTCTTCGGCACACAAAACTCGCTTTTGTTTGCTGAAACGTAGTTTCTTTTTTTTCTGTAACAACTCCGTCACACCTGTCGACCAGTATCACCTCCTTTGGGCTTGCCCAGAGTTGGAAAAGATCAGACGGAAGCACGTACCACCAGACGTCACCAGCCTAGAGGAATGGACTCATCCTGAGGGTCCTCTCGACAAACGTCGAGCCGTCATGACCTCTCTTTTGGATTTCATCCACAAGGCGGGGCTGAGAGCCTATTTATCTATAAGTCCCCAAAACCCCCTTCCCCGGCCTTGACCCAAGCTCGTAAGCTACCGGTCTGATCCCCTCCCTTCCTTCCCTAAGACCAATAAACGATTTCTGAATCTGAACCATAAACACCTGTGACCAAGGGACCGAGCTGGTCTCGAAGCATAGTTTTTATTCAAATTTGGTTAGAGTTTTAATTCTTTCAGTCAATCGATGTATTTCCTAACCAGACAAATCTCTCTCGAATGTTTGCATTCAAAGGTTTTTAGTTGTACAAGACATATGAGAGCCCAACTACCCACAACAGAATTGGCGGCTGGAAATTCGACTTCTTTCCGCTCAAAAACCGCCGATCGAGGACTGGCCGGTATGAATCGCGCTCACTCACTCTCTTCTCCGTGGTAACGGGCCGTTTTCTGAGGTATAGACACAACCACCAAATTTGATCCAAGTCGTGGGTCACTGAGGCACAGACATTCCATATCAAAATTTAAGAAAACATAAAATCGATTTTTTTAAGGCCGCAATACGTTGATTGAAAAAATCATGCACGCGGAAACATCTTACGTGCGGACTAACAAAATTATCTAGTTATCACTGACTAACAACCAATAAAGTAAGAAAGGAGCAAACTGCAGCTTTCAATCAAGGATTTTAGCTAACACAGTGATGTAATTTGTCTAAGTCATTTTGTTCCAGCAAACAGAAGTGGAACAGCACAAGCTTATCCATTATTTTCGTGCTGTCGACTGCAATACAATCTTGAAAGTTGGTATGTCCAGCTAAAACACAATGCCTTTTTGTTCTTGCGCTACTTCGTTCCCATTTGTTAATATACTTAAAGAGCAGTTTTATTGCCTCAAACACCCAACCAGATGTTTAAGTGTACTCAAAAGTAGAGCAGTTCTTTTTATTTTAATTATATGATAACAGCGGCACAATATTAGACATCCGTATTCGTTGTATTCAACGAATATAAGGTTACGGTGCATAATATTTTTCAAGGGCAAACTTGAAGTTTTGTACAAATTCCATAGATTGTGTAGAAGCACAATAACGACGCGAAAGCAAAGCGCTCCAAGACCCACGTGCTAAGAACCAGCGTTGATGACGCGATTCACATGAGGCACGGGCACGGAGCTAGCCATGACACCGTTCCAACCACAAACCGCCCGATGAGCAATCGTTAATTGTAGGTTCTTGTAATTATGTAAATATATCATTTTTGCTGTTTGCACTACTTCTAATTGTAATCAAACCATCTACAATTGGTGACCCGGACGTGATGGCTAGTTCCAGACGTGAAGATGTTGCCCACGTATTCGTCAGTATATGGATAAGTCGGTTCGGGATTCCCTCTACTATCACGACTGATCGCGGTCGACAATTAGGATCATCCCTTTTCCGCCGTCTTTCGCAGTTCCTGGGGGTTAACCAAATTCACACCACGTCATACCACCTACAAGCCAATGGGATGGTTGAAAGATTACACCGGCAACTAAAAACAGCTCTCATGGCACAATCCTTGAATCCTTCATCATGGGTTGAAGTTTTGCCATTGGTGCTGCTCGGAATCTGCTCCGCGCTCAAGAATGACTTGCACTGTACCACTGCTGAGCTAGTGTATGGCACATCTTTACGTATTCCAGGGGAATTTATTGAACCTCCCACAGAACATGACATTTTCGATATACAGGATTTTGCATGCCGTCTACGTCAACACATTGTGCAGCTGCGACCCTGTCCCACAAGAACCACACAACCGACTTCAATATTCATGAGTCCAGCATTGACAGATGCCACCCACGTTTTCGGTCGGAACGATGGAGTGAGACGTTCACTGCAACCACCGTATAACGGACCGTTCAGGATACTTCGCAGGAACCCCAAACACATGACTCTGCTCATCAACAGCCGGGCAAATACAGTTTCTATCAATCGATTCAAACCTGCGTTCTAAGGATCTCTTCAAACTACCGCGCCATCAGAACTCGTCCCAGCACATCCAAGTTGCAAGCCGGTCAAAAAGAAAGTCAGTTTTTTTTTGTTTTTTTTTTAATCACGCCCAACTTAACGTTCGTCACCAGGCTTCTTCACTAAAAAAGGAGGGGGGTGGATATCTGTAAAAGCACAAACACGACGTGCAAGAAAAGCGCTCCAAGACACACGTGCCAAGAACCAGCGTTGATGACGCGATTCACATGAGGCATGGGCACGGAGCTAACCATCACACCGTTCCAACCACAAACCGCCCGATGAGCAATCTTTAATTATAGGTTCTTGTAAATATGTAAATGTATTATCTTTGCTGTTTGCACTATTTCTGATTGTAATCAAACCTGCTACAATTGCAATGAAACTGTAATGCTTTTTTCAGCTAGCAAACAAAGCTTTTGTGAGTTATTATACGCACAAACTACCTTTTATAATCAATTTTACATGCTTATCAGTACACAAAAATATGATGTGCTCTGCAAGTTATTGTTGCTCATCCAAAATATCTCAGACCAATAACATTATTCAGTTACTTGGAAAATGAAACCAATGATTGAAAGTTCTATAGAGTTTTCTCGATTATACCATTTTTGGTTGTTACTCCCTGGAAACTAGATGTTTGGGTGTTCGTGTAAAAAATATTAACCTCAACTCAATTTTTTTTTTTTTGCCGACTGATGTTTTTTTATGTAGAAACAGGCTGTGAATTCCGCTGTGCGACAAATAGTTAGTATGGCTATAGGCGTACAAACGAATAAATTCTATAAAACATATAACAAATATTTAGAATTTTATATATTTGTGAGAATGCGTTCTCTGATTACTATCTTGGTTGACATGCCAATATTGCAGCGATATTCCTTAAAACCTCTTTAAAACCTGAATAATTTGGATCAATCCCTACAACATTACTCTTTCGTCTGGCGGATGCATACAATGCGTGATCAAGAAGTTCTTATACTAATTTTGGACCGGAAAAAGAGAGGGCAGCACCGTGACGCTTGCGCGGCAGTCGAACGCAGGGACCTTCCTGCGTCATTGAGCCAAAAAGGCGTCATTTTGCGAACACTTAGAAGTGCGCTACACAAGTTCTTTTTTACCACATTCACGATCATAATGGCGATCTCTTCATAGACTGCAGACCAAAGCGAGAGCGAACATCAATTTTACGTAAAAATCAGCAAATCGAAATCAGATCTCTCTGAAATTGTTTAGAACGCTTATGTCAAAAAAGCAGCGAAGTGTGCGATGTGTTTTGGGTAGCACTCGCGCCTCAATAACGGCGGAACGTCCTTGAAGTCAAGGAGAGGTTGGATAAAGGAGGGTTAAAAGTTCGACTAGTTGGTAGCAGTTCGTGATAGATTAGAAAGCGCACAAAAACAAGGACAAAAAAGAGAGGAAACGTACGACAAACAAGCGCTTGTGTGTCGTACGTGTCTTCTCCTTTTCGTCCTTGTCTTTTGCGCGCTTTCTATTTTATCAAGAGGTCGGATAAAGTCGCCTAACCGCATTTCGTCTTCCAGCGATGTTCGGCCGTTCCTGAAGCGCGAGGGCTACTTAAAACACTTCGCAACTTTCAGTGCTTTTTCGACACAAGCCAGCTGGATCATTTTAAAGGTCTCGGTTCTATATTTTCCGAGTTTGACACAGAATCGATGTCCGGGCTCCTTCTGTATTGAAGTCTATATTGAAATTTTATTTGAATGTACATATCTCGGTGCATACTTTACATCCGATCCGCGTTTAAATTCGCATGTTTTATATATTTCCTTGAAGGCCTCACGGATGCTCGGGTTTTTTTCGTCAAAAACTTCAGAACTGTACCTCAGTCGCTCAGAGAAACCATTCACTTTTCACACGTTCGTTCTATTCTGAAATATGCTTGCGTTGTCTGGGAACTTTATACCGCCTTTTTGAAGCAAAAACTTGAAAAAAATACATTTGGTTTTGAGGTTTGTTTTAAATAATTACGATCGGCGACTAAGTATGATTGATTGGAAACATGAGCTTCAGTGGCGATTATTAAATGATCACAGAAAGTTCCTCCGTCTCAAATTTTTTACCAATATTTATTACGGTAAAACGGCTATAGACAAGGATAAATATATGAAAGTACCTTTTAACGTATCCAGTAGGAATGTCCCCCCCCCCCTGCCCAGTGTAATGCCTGATGGCGAAGTGTGTACCTGACTAAAGATAAAGATATAAAGAAATTGCCATTGTGCCAGGGCTCGTGGAAACAAAAACGCGTATAGAGCAACTCCAAATGTTCACAGAGCGACGCCCTTCTGTGGAACGAGACACGAAGGTTCCTTCCTTTGGCTGATGCGCTCGCATCACTTCGCCGTCCTCTCTTTTTGCGCTACAAAGTCAGACCTTACGATTTTTATCACGCCTCGTATATCTCATATTTTGCACCTCATTTGTTCAACAAAGGACCAGCGAGGACGTCCTGCCTTTAAGAAGTTAATGGAGACCAGCTCTTAAAGAAGAGATGACCTTTGGAGAGCTGTTATTCATTGTGTGGACAAGAAAATAAACTAGTTCATTTGAAGCATGGAGTGGTATGTGCACAGCAGCTCAATGTGATAAATACAAACACGAATCACGGTCACAGGCAGGCAATAGTGGCTACCATGTGCCGCGATATCTTTTAATGTAGAGGAAGGTTTAACTTGCAATCTAAATGGTAAAGCATAATAGAGATATAGTTCAATCACTGAAGCACGCTGGGAATACCTTAGTCAATATTACCTCTAAGTCAGACGCCCTAGCCGAATCGAGATGCTTGACCCAAACTGCAGCATCCTGCCTAATTGTAGAATCTAGCCAAATTGGGAATTCAGCCGAATTGAAGCGTTCTGGCAGAATTGAAGATTATAGCCAGTTTAGGCCTTTACGCTCCAATGAACCCTTCGGCCAAATCGGTGCTTTCAGCCATATTGAGCAATCAGCTAAACGGACGCTTTGGGCGGGTTTGGGTGACATCATACCTCCCAAGTGTGGAGTGTATGACTACGCCTGCCTAAGCACGTGTAAATATATTCTTGGTGGCAAACATCTCTGCCCGAACCTTGGTGTTCTAAATATTTTTTCCTAGTAAAAACACTGGAGGAGTAGAATTTGTTGGCTACGTACCTTTTTGTTGAGATTTATAATTCAGAATAGTTTGAAAAACTATTACTTAGTTTTTATTTAAACCGTGAAACGGTGTTGGTGCTGATTTTCTGGACGCTCATGTTTGGCGGAAAAATCACCAGAGGGATGATTGTATTTGTGGTGATTGGTTGCTGAACAGGTGTTTTTTTTATTTTTTCCCAGCTGTCTTTTTACACGCAATCTTGAGATTTCTATTTGCATTCTAAATAAACGAGTGTTGTGAATGAATACATGTCGAAGCATTCGCTGTGTGAAGCGCATAAGAAACGATTGTCTTTACTTTTTGCATAAAACTTAAGGACAAATAGCGCTCGCTCCAGCAGTGTGTTTGGACTGTCAGCAGCTCGCCTCGCAAAATTGAACAGCCGCATCGTCACCAATAGTTGCTGGAAGAGGAGCTAGGTCGCCCTAGGGTGCTTAATGTCATTCTGTTTAGGTTTATGCCACCCTTTGTAATACCCGATGCCGACAGCACGCGCCCGCGGGTAACGTACAAAGAAATCGACGAAAACACAATGTCGCCATAGCACAGTCAGTGCCACAAACGCGTGCAGGGACACGCTCTTTCACACGCTTCTGAACAAAAAAAAATAAATAAAACTGTCAGTCTTTCCACTCTGGTGAAGAAGGAAGATCAGCGAAGCTGTACTATGGTAGGAATGAAGTAATGGATGTCCGCAAGTGGTAAGCCAGAGTTGAAAGGCTGGAAAGGTTGTTGCGATATATGAGCGACGGCGGCAAGCAGACGACCGGCAGACACAACACTCTGGACAGCTACCGCCATCTGTAAGCGATGGCGGCAACCAGAGTTTTGTGTCAACATTTGTTTGGTACCGGACACAATCCTAGGAAACCTAGCTCTTAGCAGCTCCGCTGTAAAAGTGTGGAACAAAATGGCCAGATGTTTCCATCCTAAGCCAAGCGCCTAAGTGGCCCAAGTCTTAGATAATAAGGGATCGTGCAAAGGTATCACGTTTTGGGCTGAAATTAAATACACAACAAAAATACGTTTTGTGTTTCCGGTATATTCTTGAGGAACTGTCGGTACAGAGCGTTTAGAGCTCCCCTGTGACATCACGGTGTCCTCTTACGCCACAATGTCACGTGAGACTGTCACGCCTACATCGGTCATCATGCGACACCATCACGTCATCGGAGCTACATTCGACACGAGGGAACTAAAGCGCTCAGAGCTGAACTGGCCCTATAGAGGCTGCGTATATAATGAAGCTCTTCATACAAACGTTACTAATAGAGAGTTCTAGAATAAGGGACCCCAAGACATTGGGCCTCCAGAGCCGCTTGGGGCGTCGCATTAAGAATGCGTAGAACTTCTGCGCCTGCGGAGCGCAATGTCCCAACTTGAACTGGGCCTTCTATTCTAAAATGTTCTATTTATTCCTGGGACGGACCATATTAGAATTAAATTTAGAGAAACTAGTGAGAGAACCTCAAAAATGCCTCACAGCCGGTCAGGACTGGACCGCCTTCGCAATGAATAACGAGATACTGTATAAAGCAGTAACACTTTATGTGGGCACGATATCCAGCGACGCTCGAGTTGAGCTCCGCGTCACTCTGGTGTGTCGCAGCTCTCGTCGTAGATGTCGTACTTCTGAGACGAGCCGGAGAGTATGGTGTAAATAAAATCGCAGCAGCTGGCATTCCGACCATATTTCTCGTAGTGAGACTTGGTCACAAACACTTGCAGTGCGTCGTCTGCATAAATACAAAAAACAAATCGTATTATACTCGATTTCTCCTAATGGATTCGTGTAAAAGCAAAATTATATTAGAAAAACATTTTGCACAGTTTGTTTTTGTTACTGACAGCTTACGAAATGCAGGGCAGGGCGAGTCCCGAGATTCTTATCATGTCCGAGTTACACTAGAGCGACAAAGAGGAACAACCGACAAGCCTCGAAGGCGTGCAGCATGCACGGGACTGTAGCTTTGGCAGGCTTGCAGTCTTTCAGCGCTCGTGAAGTAAGCACGAGCAATTGCAAGCCTGCCTAAGGTACCTTATGCATGATGTACGTATTTGAGCCATAGTGTTGTAATACCGGTATTGTTTGAGGATTGTCGGTGTCGGTAGTTTTTGCTTGTTACTCCTGTTTGTTTGTCAATCACAGAAAATGAATCATTAAGAGACAGGTACAAGTTCTTTGGAGGAATATTCGGTGGCCACGGTCAGTTTAAGAAACTCAGGTCTTCAAGGGCTACCTTGCGTTTTAATATATGTCCTTCACTAATGAGATCGCTGTATTGGGAAATTAGAACGACGAATGCGAGATGAAGAAGCGCGCATATAATGAGCCACGCACCTCATTGTTTTTCTTTTTTTTTTAAGTTGTTAATATATATTAGCGCTGAGATGTTTCCGTGGCGCCCTCTTACGTTTTCCGTTCGTAACGGCACGATCAGGATTTGCCTCGCCGTGATTGGCAGGGTTTGCCTCTGCCTCGCCATGATCGGCAGGATTTGCCTCGCCATGAACTGACGATTCCGCAGCCCTTATTGGTATAGAGGAATTTATGGTATGGCCGATCGCAAATTTCTCCCACAGCGACCCTTTTGGTCGCGCGCGCGACGATAATAGTGTGTTTAAAGACAGGTGCAAGCTGTTTCGCGGAATACTTTAACAATCAAGATCAACACAGCGTTGAAAACTTGGCACCGCGTCTGCGCTGCTACGCGAGTCTAGCGGTCAAAAAAAATTTTTTTATACTATTTCTATATTTGCGAGAAAAAAAAAGAACTATCGCTCCCGTGTGCCGTATGCAAAGGCATATTGAAGTTTATATTTAAGGCCGATGCTTCAGGCAGATTAATATCCGAAGCGCAAAGTAACAATGCCGCAATTTTTAAAGTCCGAAGTAAAGCGTCTAATACCCTGGTTACACTAGCGCTCTCAACTCTCATAAAGTCAACGATCGTTGGCCTCTCCCAACAGCCACTGAGTTCAACTAAGCTGTCCGGTGTTACACAGTGCATAGGCCTTGCAACCCCAGTCGAGATTCGCGTCAAGGGACACAGTTGCAACCGAAACGAAACAAAAACTGATGTCAAATTACCTTTTCTTAAAGTGGTGGAAATGAATTATAAGCACAGTTTTCATTCATTATAAACGCTAATACAAAATGAAATGTTTCTTTTTTTTTTTTTTTTACAGTAAGGAAACGACACTTGGAACGTTTCACACGAATTCAAGTAAGATAGATAACGAAAGTCTTATCGTAATCGACATCACAATGGCCGCCTTCGTCGAGCTTTGGATTCCGCGACGTGCCGTGATCGTTCTGGCGGCAGCTCTGGCCCCGAATCAGACCTCCTCCAACAATGCTTGCTGCTACGATACTTTCTAGATACGTCCCCCAATCTTCCGCAGCCGTAAGTGCTTAGCTGGCGCTGGCCATGGGTACCGATGCGGCGGACGCCGCCATCTTTAGCTTTATTGGGGGAGCTCCCTCCAGTTGACTCTGGTAGGCCATCCTTAGCTTAATTGGGGTGAACCCCCACCAGTTGTTGACTCTCGTAGGCCAGCTCAGCAGATCAGCAGATTCGTAGAATCTACTGATTTTTGTGCAAATCCACTAACTTCTTCGGGATCAATCTGCTGATTTTTTTTCTCCGTCTGGCAACACTGTACTCCTGTTTGCTTACAAGAAACTGGCTTAAGTTACATGTAGCACTATATTTTCAACTTATGATTACCTGAATGCTTAAAAATCTCATCCGTTCAATAATCTAATCTTCCGCATATCTGCCACATCTGCCGTAATTTTCTGCGTTATCCGCCTATAGAGTTGGCAACTACAACTTAATAAAAGCATGGCGTGTCAAGGCCCGAGCATATCATAATCATTATCGCCCTGCAATCAGTTCTATTGCTGCATTAGCTGACAATAAAGCGGAAGAGTGAATAACGGGGCAAGAACCGTGAGCATCGTAAGGCCACGCCTTGAGTTTCTTAAGCAGTGGCTATATTAACAAATCAGGGGAAGATTCGGTTTGAGTAAACGCAATGGAGACGTATTTCTATGACTGGGGCCACCCGGCCATTTTGTTGAAAGAGATCAGGCTGCATTTTCTGCATTGATGTGTACTCAAAAATGAGGATTCTGTGCTCTTCACAGAAGATGACCAATGTGTGGTGTTTTTTCTCTATTGCTCGTAAACCTCTGCTCATCTAGTGTTTGATTGTAACCTACTCAAAATATAATAGTTGAATTAGGACGTCGATGGTTCCTACTATGAGGAACACAATCACTGCAGGTGGTACCTTTGTAATAAAAAACATCGCAACCTGTTCATAAAATATATTCTTTTTAATCTTTATCGGGTCAATGCCCGTCGGGCCTATACGGGTATTTGTTCTCTAGACACCTGATTAACTGGACTTTGCTCTTTTTTTAATAATTCTGTGATTTCATGCGCAACCATGTGGGATAGCAGTAGTCTTTGTTATACGAAAAAAAAATAAGTTGCATCGAAAAAGGTTTTGCGCGGTGACTGGTTGACTAATTTTTTTTAACATATTAGCTTGACTTCAAAGCAGAGACAATTTGGCGTTTGAGGTGCGCCCCACGAAGGAGCTAGAGGAAAAATAGCCTAGCCTTAGTTATGCCCTGGTTTTAAAATGTATCTCTTCAACAACCGAATAACTGCACGAGCACAATATCGGTGTACTTCGTCATAGTAAACTGATTCCCGACATAAAATGTTTGCAAACGAACTTCCAAATTGGACATTAGAAGCCTCGTAGTGCTCGTTTTTGCAGTTATAATTCCTGCAAGTTGTTAAAAATACAAAAGTATAGTTCTAGGAGCTCTCTATTATTGTTAAGTTCGATAAATTTGACAATTTGTCATCATTTGGGCAATGTTTTATTGTGACGAAATTTTTTTCGATAGCTTTCGCGACATCAGACACACGTACATGTGTCTAATGTTGCGAATGTTACATCTGTACATTTAATCCTAGTTTCCTTCTTATGCCCATGGCACACAGACGTAATGAGAAAAAGGCACACAAAGATTTAAAAACACAGGGCGGATTCTATTTTGATTGCGCAATATGTTGATGGGACGATAATGAGAATTATACATTGTTCGAAGCTAACAAAAACATGACGAAAACGGCTAAAACAAAGAAGACTAAGTAAAAAAACAAACACGAGAGGTCGAAGCTATACTCTCAACTAAAGTTTTACCTGTGAAAAACACATGAAGCTAGCAACGTAACCTAAACAGGAAACATCAACAATCATCTAGTCTAACATCATTTTAAATGCATGCGAACTATCCCAGCTTTCTACCTTAGCATCCAGTCATTATCAAGCACCACTCTAACTTTGGAGCTGAAACACTTCTAGCAACGAAGTTCATATTAGCTTGCGAAAAGCAAACATCTTTATCTAGCAAAACCACCGACGTCGCGGTGACGCATAGGTCCCCGAAACTGGAAATAAAAAGTGCTTCTATAAAATATCTTATTTTTTTCTTTGTGTTTGGCCAGGACGCAACTTTACCGAAATCAGGCACGCACTCGCACTTGTGCTCTCCAGTGTGTTGGCCAGAGCCTCCCGACAGTGACCTCCCGCGAATACAAATGCCCGCTAAGCCCGTCATTGAGACACCTGCTCGTCTGGCCCACATAGACCTTCTTACAAGATGGGAGGAGTTTGTAAACAATGGATGAAACGCAAGTCATAGCCGGTCTACGGTACGCTGTAGTGCGCATGGCTTTTGGGCGACTATCCCTATCGCCACTCATGAACACACTTGTATCAATTTTTGAGCTGCCAAAAACATCACTGGTGCCCGTACGTCACTCCTACTTGGATTGTTTGTGGCGTTCCTTGAAATATTTCAGCTCCGAAGCTGTGGTGCTTGATAGATGAGTAGGAGGTTGTTCATGCTGTTTTGACTACGATGTTTTTATTTGTCTTTTTCCCTAATAAGACTTTAGTTTCGAGGGCAGCTTTGTAGTGCCGTGTGATTCTTTAATTCGCCTCCGTCGTTTGAGCTGTTTTCATCATGTTTAACGTTTACCAACTCGCCCAACTCACTACCCTAGTACCTAAAACAGCTTGAGCAATCGGTATTTTAAGCTCATCGAGTTGTGATTGAAAAAAAACTTACTAGAGCTTTATATATATATATATATATATATATATATATATATATATATATATATATATATATATATATATATATATATATATATGCTTATTTGTGATACTAAATGGACCTTACCACTTATGTAGGTCATCCTGGTAACCGCACACACATCAATATCGCCGTAAACAGCGTGGTACTCCAGTGGTTCACCTAAAAAACATATAAAGAAACATATTTTTCAGTTATTCCAAGCCTATTCGGAAATGTAATCGGCCCCCCAAAAAAAAAAAAATTCACCCGTACGATTAATATTGCATAATACCCTACGAAAGACTAATACAATACAATACAATACAATACAATATTTATTTTGCGTGCTTACCAACAGCCGGTTGGCCTTTGCGGTAAAGCACAATGCAAGACTTACATTTCCGTTACAGAAAATATATCCCCAATCAAACCGATTTTAAAATCGTGCACATGTGTAAAACATATGGGGCAAAGTTGTACAAAAAATATGAATGCCGCTACACTTCGTGTTAAGGACATGTTGAATTCGTGATACAGGTGACAAGTTAAGGTGATCTGGATAAAACACTCTGCGATTTCTAGAACTTGTGTTAACAGGAATGCGAAAATGTAAAGAAGCAAGCAAAGCAGAACTGTCTATCGATCCATGAACCAACTTATGCAAATGGAGAATCGTGTCAAAATCAGTCTACATATAAAACAATGAAAACGTCGGCGCTGAAAGCCACATTACTTGATTAATTTATTAAAGACAGGTGAAAAAAGGCAACGCCATTTAGTGCCGTCTGACAGAGAAAGTATAGTAGACAACATGGCGAAATAACTTAGTTACCTGTCCGTTCCTCTTTGAGGAAAATTCGTACAATATGTCATGTGCTTTTCTTATATTGTAACATGGGAATAAGGGTCGTATGAATGCCCAAGTTTCTTTTTTCTTTGGGATTTTTGCTTTGTTACCTATGTAAACACGTGGCCTGAGCGACCAAAGTGTGCTTCGCGAGTTGGTACATTCGGCCGTTCATAACGTACGGGCGAAGAACAAAATTAGCATTTATGATATAAAGTATGTGGCATGGCCTGCCGTATTTGAAATAATGACGCCTCAATTCTCTGCTTGCTTAAAAAACGCAAGGCGGGTCGAAGTATCCGCATCTCTTTTTTCAGCAGCCCATTCCTCGTTTAATGAGGGCCTTCCAGGTATCAATAAAAAGTCGGGGCACTTGAGCAACCCGTAAAGTGAAACACTGCGACAGCCAAGGTGCGACGTCGGAGCGAACGGCAAAGGTGCGAGAGCGCACCAAAGAGTCCGCGTAGGCGTTTCGCATTAAGCCGACTAACCCACCGGACCAAATTCTACAGCGTTTTGGAACCAACGAGGGTGTATTAAGTAGAGAGCATTCCGTGAGCGCTTCACACTATTTTATTGTGCACAAACTATAAGTGCTTCGTGGTAATTGAAAAACACTTCGCAAATCGCGCGCCCGATATTGAAATCGAGGGAACGACGAAACTGCACGCGCATGCACGAACCGTTCCCTGTCGTTCATGTGACTGCCCGGACGTCCTATGCGATGCCATTGAACACAAACTAGCTCCGCCTTGTGATCACTGAAGAACGTTTCCTCAAGCGCGCACTCGAATTTCAAGCGTGTGTCTCCACCTAATTTCACGTCCGTGGTTTCGCCGGCTAAAAGTCCACCTAGCTTGATTGATTTTATCGGCCAAAAACCTTTCTGGCGTATTTAATGAAAACGCTTCGCTTGTGCTGCTTCCATGATGAGCAGTTTCTTGTTTATGTTACTTCGCGCCGTCATTGTGTCATGCGACGACGTACTGTCACGTGACGTCATGACATGACGTAACTCACGGTGTTACCTGACGTCATTAGCCCGCGTGGCGTCACTGCGCAACGTGACTTGACATGACAGTGCCACGTGATGATGTCAGCTGACGCCAGGTAACAGGTGACGTGATGCGCGGCGTGACGCCAGAAGCGTGACTTTAACGTGGAATGTTTTGGTGGAGTGCCGAATATAGGGCCCGCGTCGATGTGGAGCGCAGTCGACGGCGCGAAATCCGCAAAGTGTCCCGCTAACTGCTATCGCTGTAATAAATGCGCACATCTTAACATCATTCCGGAGCCCATCAGTTTGTTTAGTTTTAGAGGTGTTATACAAACCTCGTTTACCGACGCCGGATAAAGTGTATAGAAGTAGCTGCAAAGCATTGAGATTATTTCCTGGCTTTCCAAAGTAATATTTTTTTTTTTAATATATGACATTAAAATGAAGCTCTGTGATGCTTTCAGCTTTTGTTGTTCACTGATAACCATACGCCTCTTCAATTATGGTTGGTGGCGTAGATTACTGAAACTATCATCATAATGCCTCGCTTGACAGCCTTAGTCTCGTCCGCATACATTGAGCTGCTTGCGCATCAAGAAAAACTCAGGCCGGCACTACAACGTGCATAAAAGAAAAAAAAAACAAGTTCAGAAACAATATCGGTACGACTTCGTGTAAAGATTAGGGCCTAGTTCAATAATTGTAAATGATTTCCCGCTGCGCGATAACGTCCGCATGTTTCTTCGCGTTGTCACCGATTGTTTTTGTCAAAAACTGCGTCTTGAGTAACAAATAAAAATAAGAAAAAATGGGATTCACGTTTTCGTCCACGTCACGCACGAATCCAAGGTTTATCATTGCATTCACAGCGGAACGCAGCAACGCATTAGCATCGCATCTCTCGTACGAAGCGCGGTCGCTTGTTTACGTGGGGTCTTTCCCGGTCGGGTCACTGGTTTCGTTTTCTCGCCGCTGCCAAGATGGCGGACGTAGTTCTCGGCGCGGTACTAGATGGCGCTCTACATTTCGCACATGGTCTATTATACAGTCGCCGGCATATGAGCTCACCCGGCCGAACGCCGAGCGGATAAGTGAAAATCCCGCACGCGGCGCGTCGAGCGTTGCCGCGTTTTGGGACCCAGGCTATTGGGACCAAACGATTCCGTTATTAAAGGGGTGGACGCATAACTTTTATCGGAAATTCGGAATTCCAGCCTTTAGAAGTGTGAATCGCAAAAACATGGCCGATTAGAATTGCCATCTTCGGGTGTTGGCCCCAAGTGCTCAGAGATGATTTTATAACTGCTGATAAACTGGAGCTTGCTTTAGGCGTAGATAAAGCAGCAGTGTTCGATCGATGCTTACAAATGTAAAAACCCTATCTTTTATATAATATTAGGCGTGACAACAATGGTCCCCGGCAAGCGAGAAGTGGCCGACCAGGAAGCCATCTGCAAAGTCATCGTGTAGTGAATTACCCTTGGCGAAGCAACACGCTACTGAGCGCAGAACAAGGAGGGTCTCGGTAAAACGCGTTCATGAAAAGTGCCCGAATCTTTATTCTGCTTCGACACAAAACTTTTTTTTTGTTATCTATAGCATATTTTTATAGACTAAATAAATTATTTCAAAATAGCTTGTCATTGTCTAGTCTAGGTTTAAGAAAGATTGTAAGAAAGCTTGTGGCATAGGATTACTTTTCCGTAGGAAATATTTAAAATGACACACCGGTTTTACAAATAAAAAATATAATATAACACGTCAGAGATATGATGTAGTGAAGACGTTCGATAGGCCGTGTGCGTTTACCTACAACCGGAAGCGGGACTGTAATCGGCCGTGCTTCAGATTCGCGTTCCAAAACGCGGAATGCTATTAAACTTGCTGTGTCTACCCCTTTGTTACCGGAATGATTGGTCCCAATAGCCCGGCTCCCAGAACGCGGCAACGCTCGACGCGCCCCATGCGGGATTTTTGCTGCTCCGGTCGGCGTTCTGCCGGGGGAGCTCATATGGCCGGCAACTATCCACGTCCGCTGCCTCGCATGCTGGGCAAGCAGACGTCCCTTCCGGGTAAGACATCTGTCGCTCTTTTGGGCCGCATGCAGTTTCGGTATCTTAGCCTTCCCACAACTTACAGTGATACAACATGAAATAGATTTAAGATGTATAGATCTTAAAAACAGCTATGACACAGTTTGAAGATGGGAAACAACTCTCCAATTCGAATGTTCCAGTTAAAAAGAATATCTTAAATGTTACTAGTGGCGATTGTGTAACTCAATTTCTAAATATCACTCAGTGCACGCGATTTTACGTCCATTACAGTCAATACCCTTATCCCGAAGAACTGCTTCTTGAATTCGTTTATCTTTTTTATTTATGATTCTCAGTTGTTGTTGAAATAAAGAAATACCTAACAAATAAGCATTTTGGTACAAGTTAAATAAAAATATGCGGTGGAGTGCACTGTTCTGTGTACCTTTTTTTTATTGTGTAAAAATATTGGTTTACATAGTTGCTATCTCCTGTGCTACCGGCATAATTTCGTGCGCCCGCTCATTAGAACTCTAGTTTGGGCCAGTTGGTTGTCCATACCTCCGAAGTTACGGCACACAAGAGCAGAGAAAGTATTCTCTGCTCTTGTGTGAGAAAATATTCTCTGCTCTTGTGTGAGAAAATAGACAGGACGACGTCGTCTTGTCTATTTTCTGTCCCTTCTACGTTTTGATGTTTCTTCTCTACCCCAGTCTCAGGTTAATTCAACATGGCTCATTATCAAAGCCAATTCTGGACACCTAATAATCCTCTGCCGGGATTGCGGTTGCAGGGCATGTCTAACCAGCGGCTTAGTGCAAGGCAGGAACAGTAATCAGATCACTACGAAGATTCTCGAAGTCGAAAATGTAAAGCAGCTAAACGACAAGGGTGTTCGCAACCCGTCGCTAACTTTTTCAGAGAAAGAGTTACATTACTTAATAACCGCAAGGTAAAGAATACATTATAAATGATTTAAACTCTTTTCCTAGCGCGTCGAAAAAAAAAAAAGTTAACGACGACAAAATAAAAAAAATGTGGTTAGCGCTGCGTAAGTGTGTCATTTTTGTGTGCCTTTAAAAATTCTGTCTGCTCTTGTACGCTACCCTACCGAAAAAAAAAAAACAGTTCAAACTGGATTATGGAAGAGGAAAATCTACCCTTGATGGTATTAGACTGGTGGCAGCTGAAAAAAACTGTTTGCTCTACTGACGTTTAACCCATTTTAGTTCAGTTAGTAGAGCGCTCCACCGGAAATGGAGAGGTTGTTGCAACTAACGTGGGACAAACCTCTATTGGCGTTAGACGAACAGGGAGTAGAAGTAGAAAAGAAAGAAGTCTGCTAAGCTGCCCCGGCACGTGCGTACGAAAAGCGGGGAAAAAGGAAAAGAGAACGACGACGACGACGATGAACGTGAACGATTGAACGTTTTGACCTTGCAAGCTTTCGAATGTCGATGTATTATTCTCAGCGGTGTAAATATTAAAGTGTTGCTCGTTGTGTGACAACGGAACGATTACTGTGACGACCCGCAGCGACTGCAACAGAGGTCCCGGGCTCGGATACCCGGACCAGGCGGGTTTTTTCGGTCGCGCACCAGTCAGTTAGCGGTGTTTGGATATTTTTGATCGTCCTTTATCCCTCATGTTCCAAGGATTGTTTTCGTGGATTTCTTGCGGAAAACCTGAAGTCCAGTTTGCAGACAATAGTCGGCAAACTGGATTTCAAGTTTCCAGTAAGCAATCCAGTTTGATTTTCTTGTTCCGTAATCCATTTTAAATTGTGTTTCTTTTCTTTTCTTTTTGTCGGTAGAGTATAAAATCAAATTTATGCCCACTAATGAGTGTTTCATGATAAATATCCTAGTTAGAAATCGGATTGCAATGAATAAGCTGCCAATTGGCACCGACTTATTGAAAGCGTGCGGCAAGACATTAACGTTACGGTGAGGATCCTAGCAGCATTTCGCATGGACATCGCAAGCAGCAGCCAAACTTAGTTTCCAGTCATGTTCAGCTTGTCTGAGCGCACTGCTATACAAAACGTTCAAGGTCACAGTTCGCTCTATCTTTTATTTTATTTTTTTATTTTTTTACAGAGGCTCTAAAAAATGAAAACGCATCCCCTCCATGCGCAGATAGAAACAGCGCGACCATTTCGACTGCAGTACGTCGATCCACGCCAGTCACATGAAAGCTGGCGAAATCGTGTGGGCGCCTCTCTTCTTTGACCTTGATCCAACCGAATAGCTCTGGCGGCGCGCCGCCAGAGCTATTCGGGATGCTTTTCAGCCGATCACAACTCCTGGGCTCAGACTGCTCTGACATTCTCGGACCAGTCACAGATGTGACACTTCTTCGCATTGGTAATGTATAAAAAAATATATTTACAGCATACGAAGGTCGCCTGAGTAAACTGTACGCTCGCGCGATGAAGTGATGAAATAACGGCTGTGATGTGGCTTGAGCGGATATTCCCAAGACAATATTAGCAACTTTTAGAATAACGTACCGGAAAGCTATGAGTGCCGAACAAAATACTCTCATCGCCACACTGCTTGAGCCGTACGCAAACCGCGCATTGGGTTGGCGCATGGTGACGACGCTATTTATTTGATTACGCGTATCTTCTGGAATCGCTACTGAAAAAGTCCCCGTTACATAAAACGCACCGCTTGACAAAAAAAAAAAAAAAAGCCGAAGACAGGTGAGTTATGTCTTGTATGCATTTTGTGGCCTAATACGAATTACAAAAAGTCAGAGCTTTCACGTGCGCATTGTTGGTAACCATTAGCCAAACGACCACTTACCGCCTTCAGGAACCACTTTTACCCGGTTATTGACGGTGTAACCTTCTCCAGGCATAGTTGTCAGCATCATGTTTCTAAAGAATATGATAAAAAAAAACATCGCTTTAAACATTAATTCCCAGTATATTAAATATTTCAAAAACTTAGACTCCTGGCTATCAGACTAGGTTGCTTGCCGAAATATAGAGCCACAACTAAGTTAAAATTGTCAGGTCTATAGAATGTTCCCTTTTTAGAGATCGAAGTATTTTGTTAACCACCAAAATACGACCAATATATGGCCGAATATGCAGATGTTCCATTGGATCCGCACGTCCAGTAACTTTAGTCCGGTTGCCTGTTCGCGGTGAGAAGCTCGCTGAGGGCGCTTCTGTTTTCGCCACTATGGGTAGTGCACGAGCTACCCACGCGGTTATGTTTTAAAAGAATTAAAGATGTTTACCACTCCCTGTAATTCCGAATCAGAGCGCAGCTCTTGAGAAGGAGGACGGAAGGGTACGAAGAGGAGGAAACTGCCCTGCCTCCTCTTCCGTACCCTCTCCTCCTGCACTCGTCCTTCTCTTTCCATCTCTCCTTCTCCTCCTCCCCTCCTTCATGCTCCTCCTCCTCTTATCCTCCCCCCCTCTTCGTCTCCCTCTTTTCCTCCCCCCACGTGACCCTCGCGACCCTGGTGACTCTCGCGACGTCACTCATGAATGCCTCGTGAAGGTTGTGACCTTCACAAGTGAAGGTCGTAACCTTCGTCGTGACCTTCACGAGTAACCTTCGTGACGTCACTCCTGACGTCACTCGTAGCCCTCGTAACCGTCGTTCGTCACCTGTGACCCTTATAACGTCACGGGTGACGTCACGTGTGATGTCATTAGGAGAAACGTGACGAGGGTCCCGTGATGAAACGCGCGGGTCACGAGTGAGGCCAGCGCGTTGCGTTATGGGACGTTTCCCATAGTGCAACGCGCAAGATGATCGTGACGCTACTCGGGACCCTCGTCACGTGTGACGTCATTATGGGACGTTTCCCACAATGCAACGCATGGGACGCTCGTGATGTCATTTGTGACCCTCGTGACATTACTTATGGCCCTCGTGCCGTCACGTGTGACGTCATTATTGAACGCTTCCCGTAATGCAACGCGCGGTTAAGCCAACGGCGACGCCGCTGAAGCCAGAAACGGGCGCCTAAAAGCTGCCCTTTAAACAAAATTGGGGTATGTGTATGTTTATACAGCCTGCCTCCACGGGCAACTTGTCTCCTATAGTCGGTTGCAAGCTAAGAAAAAACCGGGAATGCCTTTCAGAGGGAAATGTAATCCTACGCCGAGAAACGCCAGCCAATTGTTTTCATGACGTCACGATTCCGTGGCCCAATCGCGATCCTTTTGAAAAAAAAAAAAGCTCAACATGGCTGCTGGCCTTAGCAACGCGACGCTAGTTTCTCGTGACAATTATTCTGCTTTTTTTGCAACGTGTTTTACGTGCCCGAGGTTACGCCGCGAAATCTTAATAGTATCGGCTTGCGTTTGCAGCAGTTTTTGCGCGACAACGTGAGAATCCAGCGACGCAATCGCCAACGAAAATTTCGAAGCGGGCGCGAGGCTTAGCACTGCTGAGAGGTGAGAAGCTACGCCGGACGTCGTCTGCTTCGTTGGATTTCTGTCGCCTCTGCCCCACGTTGCTACTCAAGATAGTACCGGCACCGCTGCTTTAATTCGCTGTTGCTTCCGCGGGGTGAGCTGAGATTGCCGTGCTTATCAGTCGCAGGTGAGATCTGTCTACCGGGAGTCCCAGCGCGCTGTTCCGTCGTAGAATGGACCGCATAAATCAGTCAGGGAACGGAGCGCGATAAAACATTCCACGGAGGTGTATTTAGACGGTGCGTTTATCATACGAAATTTTAATGAGCCTAGGTTTCCTAAACGAAAAGCGAGAAAAGAAATGCCGTAAATCTATGCAGACTGGGACGCGGTCCGCGTCCCAGTCTGTCTGCCCATAGAGATTTACGGCTTTTCTTTACTAGCTTTCCGTTGAGGAAACCTAGGCATGAAATTTTAGTATGATAAATGTCCACGAAGGTGTATCCGAATTCACCTTCGTGGAAGGTTCCATCAGGCTCCGTTCACCGACCGATCTATGCGGTCCATTCTACGACGGAACAGCGCGCTGGGACACCCTGTATATATTATACCTTGCGTGAGATGAGCATAAAAACTTCCAACACTGAGTTGCTTCACCAGACGTCGTCCGCACTATTGGTGGTGCTACAGCAAACAAACATTGCGAAAATGGGTTTGTCAGTGGTATTCATTTATATGACAAGCCTGCCGTTTTCAGTTTTCGTCCTGATCAGTCGTAAGGTAACATGATTGCCATAGCAACTTCCGTCGGAATAGCGACCTGATAATACCAGTGATATTTGAGACTCAAACCTTTCCCTGGTGTCATTTTGGTTATCACCGTGCAGGAGACGTTGGTCACTGTGCGAGATATTTCAAACCCTGACTTGCATCCCTAAATCATGGGCCCCTGGGGTCAACCAACTTGAGACACTGCAACACTACCAAAAAGAGAAACAACACTGCTGCTATGCCCTCGACTGTGAAAACCAGAGCACCTTAACACCAAAGAATGCCGTTCATTCTAAGCAAAAACAGTTCCAGAAGCAAGTCAGGCACCGTATTTACTCGAAAATTAGTCAACCCCTATATATTGAACCCCCATAAAAAAGAGAAGATAATACGAATATAAGTGGACGTGTATAATAAGACAACAGTACAGGAGCAGCAGCAACTGGAGAACGACACGGCCAGAGAAACAGCTTAAAAATAATGATAGCAGGTCGAAGAAGGTTCTCAAAAGAAGAACAAAATGTGACGGAACTAACGAATCGACCCTCGCAGTCATGATAATGTCTTGTTCTTCGCTTCTCTTTTCTGCAAGGTGGAGTCACTGTGCATGCCACTGCTGTTAGCTCTTTTCAGTTTCATGTTGTTAACTCAATTCCATTATTTTGATCTGTTTCAAGATGATCGGTATGAACTGAACACACTTGAAACATGTTTACAGACGTGCAGCGCAGATGTAGTGACATGCTTTGGTCACGTTGATCTGTATCCCCCTCAGTCTTTGGTTGAAGTAGTTGAAGGTGTTGTTGTTGAAGGTGAAGTTGTTGAAGTTGAAGGTGTAGGCTTCACACTTCCTCGAGCGGCTCCACACCAGACAGGTCGCTCTCAGATGTGCCGTCTTCACCCAGTTCGATGACGATCGGCTCTACACGGGCACTTGTAGCACCGCCTCGTCTGTAGCCTTCCTCCACTCCAACGACATGCCTCACAGCATTGCGCCAGTTGTCAGCCGTGACCTCTTCGGCCTCTTCCTTGAGAAGCCTTTCAGCGTCGCTGATCTTGAACGTTGTGTTACTGGCTGCAACGCCGTTCTTGATCTGTGCCCAGATGAGTTCAATGGGGTTGAACTCACAGTGGTAGGGTGGAAGTCTCACTACCGTACAACCAGCCTTCTCTGCAGCAGTATCGACGCGATACTTCAAATACAGTGGCTCGACCGACGCCACGATGTCAAGGAGCTGCTTCTTCTTCATCTTGGCATCCCACGAGATGTCCTTTGACGTGAGCCACTGCTGGATCACCTCCTCCCGGGAACCCGTCGTTGGCACTGCTTCCAACCGCCGAGAATGGTAGGAAGCATTGTCCATTACGATGACACTCCCTGTCGGCAGCATCTGAAAAACAGCTTCGAACCACTTCTCAAATCGTGTGCCGTTCATCTCCTCGTGGTAGTCGCCGGTCTTTACACCGCGGAAGACGTCCAGGCACCCAGCGACGAAGCCGTCCTCGCTGCCAATGTGCGTGGCGATGAGGCGCTGGCCCTTCCTCGACGGCTGCTTCAGGCCCGTCGTCAGACCCCTCATGAAGGCGTCGTGGGAAGAGGTCACGGTGCAGTCCACCCATACCGTCGAGACAGTGTGCCCTGCCGTCACCCACGTTTCGTCGAGGTAGAAGATCTGCCGACCCTCTTGCCTGTGACGTGCAATGTCCCGCAAGTACCTCTCTTGCCACGTGATGATCTCGTCTCGCTCAATCATGCGCGAGTTTCGACCAGTCTTCTTTCGCTCGAAGCCAATGTCATGCAGAAGGCGAAGCACAGTCCATTTCTGCAGCGAAGGGAGCTCAGGGCTTGCACAGAACTCAGCCATTATCTTTGCGACGGTCGGGATCTCGTTCTGGCGAAAAAAACGGTGCACACAAGATCTTGATGGGTAAAGGCTTACCCCTCATTTTATTTACATATATACATCCACCAAAGGCTACCGAGGGTCCACGGTGATTCGCTCGAAAAGGCTCTTTCACGAGCTGTCTCTGGTCAAGCTTCTGCTTCTTCTTTGTCGGTCTCCGATGGTCCTACAATCTCATTGCACACAGCACAAAGTCTCCGTACTTCACGCTGCGCCGTTGCTTGCCTGAACTCGCAGGTCGCTTTCGAGAGGGTGTCGCAACCTGTCCGTCATTCTCCTTCGCCTTCTTCCTGATCTCGTGGACGCTCGACACGCCGACACTAAGCAACCGGCTGACAGTTTTAAAGACCTCGTTGACTGTCAAGTCTGGCTCGGTATGTCGCGTCCGAACGTAAGCGTTCAGGATCAGCTCCCGCTGGCCGCTGTTCAAAACCCGACCTCACTTGTGCTTCTTGAAGAACCGCTTTGGTGTCGCCGGTAAGGCTGCACCAGGCTGTTTCGTCCAAGAATAATCAGGGGAATCGCTTTCCGATGTCACCTAAGTGGGATCCATGACGGAAGACAAAGAGAGCGGGGCGCGGTGGTGGTGTCGATGACTTGGGAGGGTGCCGATTTGTCAAACCCCGAAAAGTATAATTATTCTTGTTTTCTATTCATCCAACAAAATAAAGGCACACATTTCGTGCGCAAAGCCCACAAAATTAAGTAAATCACTAAATATGTATTATTTGCAGGAACTATAAGTGCTTCCCTTTCTCTCAATCGAAGGCGCTGAAAGACGGTATGTCAGACAGTATCTTTGACAGAAAATGAATTGGGAAGACGGTACAATGGACATGACTTTCTTTCTTTACTAAACAGCTATTTCCTTGACAAAAACATATTCTAACTTATTTAAATGTCCTGAATGAATTAAATATTGTAGTAGTTTAAGACACGTTTCCTGGTGGAAGAAAAAGCAACGTTGCTAGCGAACCACTTTCTCGACGGCGGAGGCACTTCAGATGGGCGCAATGCGCTTGTGGGTGGAGCTAAAAGATTGTTCTCAGGTTGCATCCGACTATAGCTGTAGATGAGAAATTTAGCCAGTGCAGTACAGCCGCTAGCCTGGGGTCTTTAACGTGCACTACGCAGTAGTGATACACGACCGCACGCCGGTACGATGCTCATCCAGATACGAAAACACTTGACCGCGGTGGTAGGTTCAAGTGGTTTGCGAGGACTCGTACCGCGGATGACGTCGCTTTGGGTTCCTCCGGTGGTGGAGCAGGTTTTCGTAGCGTCAGCCGGTTTGCTCCGAGGTCAATGATGGTGCCATACTCGCAGAGAAAGTCGATTCCGAGGATAACGTCCCTCGAACAGTCTTGCAAAACGACGAACTTGACAGGGCACGTCTCACCGTGGATCTCGACGCGAGCAGTGAATCTCCCAACGGGCGTGATGAGGTGCCTTTAGGCGGTTCGTATTTGAGGTCCATCCCACGGCGTCGTGACTTTTCGAAGGCGGCGGGAGAGCCTCCCACTCAAGACTGAATAGTCTGCTCCGGTGTCCACGAGTGCTGATGCGTCATGGCCGTCGATGACGACGTTTAGGTTATTGGACACAGCTGCAGGGGCGTCGTTTCGGTCTCTGGTAGCGTTCGACTGGGGGCCCTCTGACGTTCCTGGAGGATCTTGTCCTCGGTCGTCTTCTGCAACTCCACCTAAAGGGGTTGCCGCGCCCAGTTTCCCCGGCGAGGAGCGAGGGGTGACAGGCTTTCACGTCGGGGTCGGTGCCTCGGTGAAGTTGGACGCTGTGGCGACGGTGACCAGAACTCTCGGCGGGACGCATGCTCGGGTGACTGAAGTCGTCGCAGGTACTCGTCGATCTCCCGAGGGCGTTCACCATAACGGGGGCGTGGGTCATTCGGTTGGAACCCGCGCAGCCCGAGTCGTTGGTATGGGCATTGGCGGTAAGTGTGGTTTGCTTCCCCGCAGCGGAAAGACAGAGGGCGTCGGTCGGGCGTTCGCCACACGTCGGTCTTCCGGGGTGCGCGGGGCTCCTGGCAGGCGTACTGGACCTGGCCATCGTGGCGGCGGTCGTGCTGCGGCGCAGGAGACTGATGTCGGGGCGGCGCGACATAGGCTTGAGGAGGAGGCGGTGGCCATCGGGCCATTGCGGCGTAGGTCAGGGTGGGCTCCTCGGGTGCTGCTACGCTGGCAGGAGCCTCCGGTTGAATTACCAGCTGAACTTCTTCGCGTATCACTTCGGCTATCGACAGCAAACCGGCTGGTTGGCAGTAGGCAGCAGCTCCCTGAGATCTTCCCGGACGATGTCGCGGACAATTGCACGAAGATTGTCAGCGCTGGTGCCGCCCTCGTCGAATCGGGAAGATGTCAGCGTCAAAGCAACAGGTGTGCCGGATGTCGGTTGTAGTGGCTGACTCGGATTGACAGGGCACGCTCGATGTTAGTTGCCTCGACAACGAATTCATCGACAATAGTTAGTGGGTTGCGAACAAGGCAACCAAAGATGTCACTCCTCACTCCTCTCATCAGGACGCGCAGCTTCTGCTCCTTGGTGGACTGAGGGTCGGCGCGGCTGCTCAGGCGAAGGACGTCTTCAACGAAGCTGGTGACCGTTTCGTTGGGCCCTTGAGTTCGTACTTGCAGGAAGTCTTCTGCTCGCTGTCGTCGTGTCTGATTCGTAAATGTCTCTTTGAGGCCGGCGATACAGATGTCCCATGACGTAAGCGACGCCTCGTGGTTCTCGAACCACTGCCTCGCGGTACCCTCCAAAGAGAAGTAGAATTTTTGAAGGCGCTGCCCAGTGGTTCATCCATTATGGCGTGCTACACGTTCGTAGTGGAAAAGCCAGTCCTCCACGTCTTCGTGGGTCTCGCCTTGGAAGGTCGTGGGGGTTCGGTGGGCAACGAGCAGGTAGATGACGGCGGCGGCGATCGGGGTCTGCGATGGCTGGTCGTCCATCATCGGCTCGTTGGCTGCTTGGTCCTGGGTGGCAGAAGTCCGTATTCCGGGTGTAGACCTTGGGTGCGGCGACTTGATCGGGTCTCGATCTGGACTTCGATGGGTCCTTGGGTTCGGATTTGTACTGCGGGAACTCGGAGGGCTGCGCTGCACGGGCATGCGCTACCCAGCACCTCCACCAAAATGTCACGAATGACAAGTGATGATGCGATAATAACTGAAAAAACTAAACGTTTAATGGAACGAACTTGTGACCAAAAATGAAAGGAAAAAAAAGATAACAACAGAGCGTCGCGGGCGTCGAAGGCGGCGAAGCAGCAGGATAGAACGCTAAGGCGAAACTGACTTGGCTCACCACGCGAAACCCCTTATGTACCGCGTGGGCTTCTGGGATAACCGGCGTAGAAGGTTCGAGGCGTAGAATATTCGGACCTCGAACAAGAAACAGGATTCGCGAATTTTCCGGAACACTAAATTGCAAGAATAAAAAAAATACACGTCGCTCCTAGGAATCGAAGCTGGCTTTTCGCGTGGGAGGCAGGCGCGATAACCGTTAGGCCACACGCGTGCTGCCTACTTGGCCAGCTGCGCGCGCGGCAATATGTGAAGGATCCGTAGTAGCTGCTTTATATCAGCCATTTCTGGACTAATATTCGAATTTATGAACTACATAGTAAAACTTTTGGAGCATATCACCTCATTGAATTTAAGAATTCTACTAATAGGGGACTTTATATTGATCTGTTGAGATCGGATCCTCTGCCGACAGTTCCTTGATACTATTGAATCAGTTTCATACAAGGTTATAGAACTAAGTTCTATAACCTTGTATCAAACATTAACTGGGATGATTTATATAGTGAAAGCGATCCAAGTACATGCTACGGTATTTTTATAACTAGGATTAAAGAATGCTATGACAAAGCGTTTCCCTTCCGAGATGTTAAAAAGAAACAAGAATATGAGAAAACCATGGATAGCTCATGATACTTATAGAAGAATAAGTCGGCGAGATAAACTCTATGATACTTTTGTCAAAACAAAAGATGAGTTGGTGTTACACGAATATAAAAAAGGTAAGAAATAAGTTAAACAAAGAAATTAGGAAAGCATGCAAACAGTATTACGGCGATAAATCCGCGTCCGTTTATAATTTTTCTAAAAAAATATGAAACACTGTGATGTGTTTTAACTCCCAGCCCCAGAATATACTTCCAAATGAACTGGTAATTGATGGTCTCTCATATTCGAATTCATTCCTTGCTAACAAGTTTAACGCTCTCTTCTTAAATTGCGGCGCCTTCCCCACTACATCCGTATCAAGTAGTAGCTTCCAGCCTTATTTGTCGCCAGCTAGAACTATGAATTCAGTTTTCCTCTGCCCTGAGACGGGGGAAAAGATAAGGAGGCTCCACCAGAATCGAAGTAATAACACAGCAGCTGGATCAGATGATATAACAGCGGCATAAATTAAAGCAATCGCGCGCTTTCTAAGCTCCCCACTAGAACATATCTGTAACACATCGCTATTGACTGAAATATTTCCGGTAAAAAATGAAACTTGCCAGAATTTGTGTTATACGCAAAGGTGGTCCACACAACAATATAAATAACTATATGCCAATTTCCGTGCTACCTTTATTCTAAAAAATTCTAGAGCAGGTGCAATTTTAGGCTTTCTAGTTACCTTGAAAAAAAATAACATAATTGTAAAGCAACCGTATGGATTCCAGAAAACAAATCCACGGAAAAATCCTCGTTATATATCAAAAATAAGCTAATTAAGAGTCTTGAAAATCAATATTATACAGTAGGAATTCTTCAGGATTTTCGCAAGGCATTTAATTCGACTAAACATGACATTCTTCTAAAAAAAGCTGACGCATTATGGCATGAGGGGCACAACTTGGAACCTAATTCATATCTATTTATCTGGACAGTCACAATATATAAAAATCAACGAGTATGAATCGCAACTAATGAAAATAAATTATGGTGTGCCTCGGGGGTCTATTCTGGGACCATCATTTTTTGTTTTACATAAATGACATAGTAAACATGCCGCGAATTTCAGATATTATACTTTATGCAGACGACAATAATGTGTTTTTTTTTGTTTTTTTTTTACTGATAAAGATCTCAGTGTATTACAAGGTTTATCAAACATTTCGTTACGCGAACTTGTGCTGTGGCCAGAGTCTAGTCAAATAGAATTCAATATTAACAAAACAAAAAATGTTATTTTCAAGCCTGTGCTTAAGCTACTCTGTAGTAAATTCTCGGTATAACTTAGAAACTCAGAACTAGAAGGAGTGTCCTTCCTAATATTTTTAGGTGTCTGGTTCAAAAAAACCTTAAGCTGGACAGATCACATCAATCATATTCGCTCTAGCAAACCAGATCTATTGGAATCTTGTATAAACTCAAACATCTTCTTCCCTGTTGGCTTAAGTGCCAAGTCTACTACAGTCTTTTACAATCCCATTTACATTACTGCTTACTAGTCTGGGGAACCACAACGAAAACAAATCTAGACAGACTGTTCGGCCTACAAAAAGAGCTGTTCGTTGCATTGAAAACCTTCGCTATACCAATTCTTCAGCCCCATATTTCGTAAAATATCGAATTTTAGATATCTCTACGCTCTTTATTTTAAAACTAGCGATGACATTATACCCCGAGTACAGCAGTGACCAAAATGAATTTTGTGAGATCTACCACCCTAAAACAACGAAATATAATCCAAGAAATGGAATATACAGAAAGCCGAAAATACGGAAAAATTATGGCTCCCAAGCTCTAGCGCATAAAATACCACAGCTTTTGAACGACCATTCAAGTGTTTTTGAATTAATGAGGAATTCTACTTCCCTTATTACCTTCAAAAGTAACATGAAACGTTATACTTAACAATAGAAAATAGCGCTTTGGTTATGCATTGGGTTGAGTAGAATATCATCAGCTCTGGCCACCGTTATTTGTGTTAATTCGCTTGAAAACCCCTAGCTCCTGTCAAGTTGTACTTTGCTCCTGGTGTGGTTTAATAATTCATTACTCTGTAGAAGGATTGTTTCGCGCCTACTTCGCACAGTGAAATATTGTTTGATAAGATTTATTGTCGTTTTTACTTGTGTTCATTTCTAGTCTGTTTTGATTCCCTGCTGAGCAATGTGTGGGATGGTGGGGCCTCATCAGGTACATTTGTTTACCTTTTGCTCCTCCACCTGAGACTCAAGGACTCCAAATGGAGATTATTATTATTATTATTAATATTATTATTATTATAATGCCACTTAACACCTCCTTGATAGAAAGGCCGTGGTGCTGACCAACACCCTCTTGATTGGAGGGCCGTAGTGCCAATCAACAATTTCTTTGTTAGGAAGGCTGTAGTGCCAACCAACACCCCCTTCATAGGAAGGCTCTGGTGCTGACCAACACCTCCTTCATAGGAAAGCCGTAGTACAAAGCAACGCTTTTTTGTTATAAAGGCTGTAGTGCCAACCAACACCCCCTTCATAGAAAGGCCGTAGTGCTCACCAACATCTCATTGATAGAAAGACCTATTGCCAATCAACACATTCTTGATAGGAAGGTCATACTGGCAATCACCACCTACTCGATAGAGAGGCCGTAGTGCTGACCAACACTTTTTTGCTAGGAAGACCGTTGTTCCAATCAACACCTTTGTTGGGAAGGCTGTAGTGCCAACCAACACCCCTTTCATGGGAAGGCCGTAGTGCAGAACAACACCTTCTTGATAAAAAGGCCGTATTGCCAATCAACACATTCTTGATAGGAAGCCCATAGTGCAAATTACCACCTCCATGATAAAGAGGCCGTAGTGCTGACCAACACCTTTTTTACAGGAAGGCCGTAGTTCCAATCAACACCTTCTTTGTTGGGAAGGGTGTAGTGCCAACCGACGCCCCCTTCAAAGGAAGGCCGTAGTGCTGACCAACACCTCCTTGATAGAAAGGCCGCAGTGCCAATCAACACAATGGTGAGTTGGGCCAGTTGGTTCATAATGGAAAAAGACAAGCGCCGAAAGACCAGGACAAGGTAAGAAGACGACAACACAAGGCGCACTCGCAACTGAAGATTTATTTATGGAAAAACATAGTATTATATACACTTTTAAAAAAACACCACGTCACTTTCCACGTGCCCACTCTTTATCCAAGAATAGACACTCTTTTTCTGACAGAGTCACTGAAGGCTCGCTTATGCACTTATCTGCACCCTTCCTTATTGCATACGCCTCATGAATTTCCCTTGTAATCTTTTTGCTGTATTGCCCCAGGATTGCCACGTCATTGAAAACTGGTGTGCACTCACATCGGTTGCAATGCACAGCCAGGTGCCCCGAAGGTGACTGTTTTAAGGAAGCAGCATGCTCTCTTGCGCGATCATTCACACAACGCCCAGTTTGGCCTACGTAAGACCTACCGGAAGAAAGCGGAATGTCATACACAACACCAGTGTGACATTCTACAAACTTATTCTGGTGTTTTTTCTTACACTCGTCACTCTTCCCTTCGGGATCATTGATTTTCCTGCATAACGCAGAAAGCTTTTTAGGGGCTGAAACAACGACAGGAACGTCGTAACGTTCCGCCACCTTTTTTAAGTTATGAGACACTGCGTGAATGTAAGGCATTACAGCGGTTCTTACTCTTTGGCGTTCAAGAACGTTTCTTTCCGCACCCCTAAATTTTTTTTTTGAGGCCCTCTGCAGCTTCAACAATGGACCTCAGCGGAAAACCCGCACTTGCGAGCCGATCCACCTGTAGAAGGAAACTCCTTCCCATTTCCTCAGGACAGGATTTGTTCAGAGCGGCTCCGAGGCACGAAGAAGCAATACCTCTTTTCACCAACTTGGAGTGGGAAGAATTAAAAGGGAGTACAGCTTTCTTGGAGCGAGGTTCGTAAGCCCAGCACACATGGTCATCTAAGAATTTTAGTTTTAAATCCAAAAATTGTAACGAGCCCTCCGTGGTCCTCTCATGAGTGAATTTTAACCCATGAGAGCAGGACGTGAACGTGCCGATTACGTCAGCCACCTTGTTATCAGTGAGTTTGTTCCCTGGGAGGGCGATGACCAGATAATCATCAACATACCTGTATATTTTAAAAAGGCTATCACCTCCGAGCTTCTCAAGAATAGCGCGGTCGCAGTGTGCCAAAAAAATGTCGCACAGAATAGGCGCAACCCGCGAACCGATGCAGATACCCCGTTTTTGCAAAAACACCTCTCCACCAAAGGAGACATAGGTGTGGTCAAGGTAAAAAGATAAGAGTTTAACGAAACCTTCTACACTTATCCCGCAAGTGCTACGAAAGGCTGTTTCACCGCTGCTCTCGATGCAACTTCTAACAGTGTTAAAGAGGACGGCATGCGACCTCTTCCTCAGGACAAATCCTGTCCTGAGGAAATGGGAAGGAGTTTCCTTCTACAGGTGGATCGGCTCGCAAGTGCGGGTTTTCCGCTGAGGTCCATTGTTGAAGCTGCAGAGGGCCTCAAAAAGAAATTTAGGGGTGCGGAAAGAAACGTTCTTGAACGCCAAAGAGTAAGAACCGCTGTAATGCCTTACATTCACGCAGTGTCTCATAACTTAAAAAAGGTGGCGGAACGTTACGACGTTCATGTCGTTTTTCCAGCCCCTAAAAAGCTTTCTGCGTTATGCAGGAAAATCAATGATCCCGAAGGGAAGAGTGACGAGTGTAAGAAAAAACACCAGAATAAGTTTGTAGAATGTCACACTGGTGTTGTGTATGACATTCCGCTTTCTTGCGGTAGGTCTTACGTAGGCCAAACTGGGCGTTGTGTGAATGATCGCGCAAGAGAGCATGCTGCTTCCTTAAAACAGTCACCTTCGGGGCACCTGGCTGTGCATTGCAACCGATGTGAGTGCACACCAGTTTTCAATGACGTGGCAATCCTGGGGCGATACAGCAAAAAGATTACAAGGGAAATTCATGAGGCGTATGCAATAAGGAAGGGTGCAGATAAGTGCATAAGCGAGCCTTCAGTGACTCTGTCAGAAAAAGAGTGTCTGTTCTTGGATAAAGAGTGGGCACGTGGAAAGTGACGTGGTGTTTTTTAAAAAGTGTATATAATACTATGTTTTTCCATAAATAAATCTTCAGTTGCGAGTGCGCCTTGTGTTGTCGTCTTCTTACCTTGTCCTGGTCTTTCGGCGCTTGTCTTTTACCAATCAACACCTTCTTTGTTAGAAAGGCTGTAGTGCCAACCAACACCCCCTTCAATTTAAGGCCGTAGTTCTGACCAACACCTCCTTGATAGAAAGGCCGTAGTGCTGACCAACACCCCCTTCATAGAAAGGCCGTAGTGCTCACCAACATCTCATTGATAGAAAGACCTATTGCCAATCAACACATTCTTGATAGGAAGGTCATACTGGCAATCACCACCTACTCGATAGAGAGGCCGTAGTGCTGACCAACACTTTTTTGCTAGGAAGACCGTTGTTCCAATCAACACCTTTGTTGGGAAGGCTGTAGTGCCAACCAACACCCCTTTCATAGGAAGGCCGTAGTGCAGAACAACACCTCCTTGATAAAAAGGCCGTATTGCCAATCAACACATTCTTGATAGGAAGCCCATAGTGCAAATTACCACCTCCATGATAGAGAGGCCGTAGTGCTGACCAACACCTTTTTTACAGGAAGGCCGTAGTTCCAATCAACACCTTCTTTGTTGGGAAGGGTGTAGTGCCAACCGACGACGCCCCCTTCAAAGGAAGGCCGTAGTGCTGACCAACACCTCCTTGATAGAAAGGCCGCAGTGCCAATCAACACCTTCTTTGTTAGAAAGGCTGTAGTGCCAACCAACACCCCCTTCAATTTAAGGCCGTAGTTCTGACCAACACCTCCTTGATAGAAAGGCCGTAGTGCTGACCAACACCTCCTTGATAGAAAGGCTGTATTGCCAATCAACACATTCTTGATAGAATAACCATAGTGCCAATTACCACCTCCTTGATAGAGAGGCCGTAGTATTGACCAACGCCTTTTTGGTAGGAAGGCCGTAGTGCCAAACAACACCTCCTTGATACGAAGGATATTGTACTTAATTTTCTTCTCCAGCTAAAAAGGGCTGGGATTGGACACGAGAGTGAATCGGCGTTCGGTCGAGACACGTGTCCCATCGGAAAGAACACGAGTCTGAGCCGAACGCTGACCCGAGACTCGTGCCCAATCCACGCCTCGCGTTGTCCTCTGCAGCTAACGGAGAAAGTTACCGCCGAATTCAGAAACCTCACTCCAACTACACTCAAACTGAAGGGCCCCTCCACTTCCTCGAGAAAGGTGCGAGGGCCGGCGCTGGCCAATCGCGAGGACGCATCCGCCGTCGCGATTGGCCAGCGCCGGCCCTTGCGCCTTCCTCGAGGAAGTGGAGGGGCCCTTGAGTTTGAGTGTAGTTTGAGTGAGGTTTCTGAATTCGGCGGTCAGACTGGGATAAGCTGAGCTAGTTTTCTGGGTGCATTACGTCATGTAAAACTTGACACTTGCTCTACGCGTGTTGCTTGGACGCTACTTCATCTTTGACTCTGATTTTGTGCCTCAACGGCGGCAATAACAGTTTTAGGAAGGCATTGAAGCGGAGTGATCCCTGGCGCGGTGTTCAAGCTAGCGTCCGTCAAGGTGAGAGCAGATGCTCCGAACGGATAGAAGGCGTGCCTAGGTGCTATGGGAACGAGACACTCTTTTAGTTTCGTTTCTTTCTTATTTGTACTCAGTTGCACCATCTGCAAGGCGGAGACGCCGTCGACTGAGGCTGCTCGGGCGCACGCCTGTAGTACTTTATTTGGTCAATCGTGCCGCAGCGTTCGCCGTCCTGTGTGCCCTCACCAATAGATATATTTTACCATAATCGCCCCCTACAACGCGCCACCTCCACCATGGGGCAACGAACTTATCACACCAGACAAGCCATTGCCCCAAAACCGTGTCACCAACATCATCGGAGGCCAAATGACGAAAGTCTCCAATCACATAAAAAAGGAGCCGAACATCTTGAAAACAAAGAGGTGTTCTACATTGACGCAGCCTGGGGCAAGCGAGGGCGCACTGAAATCGCCTGGTATTCATCCAGTCGAGGCGAAACTAGGGTACAAACGTTGGTAGGACGTGCAGTTCCTACGCGGTGGAGCTTGAAACAATTCTGCTCACCACTCCATCTGCTACGGAAGGTCGGAAGATCCACTTGACGAAGACGGTCATCTACACCGACGCAAGAGAAGCTCTTCGGGAGCTGTGCCGCCCAGGTAGACTTAACCCAACGGTCCCGCAAATCCGAACCTACATCCGTTCCACGCAAGCACATAAGCATAACGGGAAAAAATTAAAAGAGTACACTAAAGGCCTGTTCACACATACAGCGAAGCGCTACGTTAGTGCTACGTGAGCGCTTCAAGGAGCGCTCATGTGGCGCTTTCAGCGTGCGACTTCGTCCTAATATAGCGCGTTGTTAGCGCTTTTGTAGCGCCTTGTTAGCGCTTCAGTAGCGCCTTGTTAGCGCTTCAGTAGCACCGTGTTAGCGCGTCATTAGCGCTTCTTGTACTGCGGTGCTGCGGATTAGCAGGTGCACTGCGGTTCCGGTTTCTGCGGTTGGGTGTGCATGAGCAGCACCGTGGCGGAAATGTGGGATGCTGAAATAGAAATGCGACAAATGCTCTTACATACGCGATGAGTGCATATCTGTGTGGACGGTTTAACTCCCAGAAGAGCCTTCTGGGTGCGCGAAATCTTTCGCCACCGAGATACCGACGGGTACCCGGCGAACCTTGTTCCTAGGCTGAGGGACCGAGACACAGAGCTCTTTCGAAAGCGATTATTTTTACCTGTGCGTCCTTGAAACCAGCGTCACACATATCGAATTGAAAGCGATGAGGTCGTAACCAATCAATTAGTCGCTCAGAGTCCATGACTCTGGGTCGCCTGCCCGACCCTCTGCTTAGAGAGCGGCTCTTTTACCTCCTCTTCTTTCAATGCCAAATAAAAAACAACAACCAAGGAATCGCCGTGCACGCGCTATTCCGCAGCAGCAAGCACGGCACAAGGGGCGTGAGAGCGCAAACAGAGCGCTTCTGTAGCGCTAACAGAGCTCTGACAAAGCGCTTCTGAAGCGCTAACAGAGCGCTACATCACGCGCCAGGAAGCGCCACATGAGCGCTCCTTCGAGCGCTCACGTAGCGCTAACTTAGCGCTCCGCTGTATGTCTGAACCGGCCTTTAGGCGAAAGCATTACAGTCCCGGAAAAGAAATTTTTTGAGTAATGTTTCTACACGTAGTAAAATTTAGGAGAAGGTATAGGACGACGTCGAGGACGGCGCCCTAGAGATCAACGCCAAGTACGGCACCTAGGACGACCTCTCGGACGACGTCGAGGACAACGTCAAGGACAGCGTCTAGGACGGCGCCGAGGATGGCGTCTAGGACGACGTGGAGGACGACTTCCAGGGGGGCCTTAAGGAAAACGTCTAGGACGACGTCGAGAATGACGCCTAGACGGCGACGTCTAGGACGACCTCGAGGACGACGCCAAAGACAGCGTCGTCCTTGAGCCTACAATTGAGCGGCGCGTGCTTGGTGACATATTGTTATGGCAATCTTTCGGGCACAACGACGCCGCTTTTTCGAGCATTGCGACAATTAAGACTGTCGCCTTTATAACGACCGCGTGGGTTCCCGGCCAAGTAAACATTCCGAGAAACGAGCGGGCGATCGAGGCCGCGAGGGCGCAGCTAGATGCGGTAAATTTGCCTTCAACACGTATTATCCCTCAGCCCGTCCATCAATATCAAGACATCGACCTCCTTGAGAATAAAAAAAGGAAAGACTGGCTCGAGGGGCCAACTCTCCGCACTCCTGCCGGTGGACCATCATCCGATCCCGCAGAAATTTCCCTGTTGGAAGCGTGTGGCGCTCAGACGGCTACAAACAAAGACCGTAATGATGACACCGGTCTGGCAAGTTCGTTTATATAATCCAACCAACCCCGGCGATCCAGGCCCGGACCGAAATGACTATACTTCGTTTCAGCTTCGATCCAGACGCAGCCAAAGCTACAAGCGCGCGCTCCGGGCTTTCAGCATCCATGCCAAGCACGCGCGCTCGTGCAGTGCAAGCACTGTTCTGGGCCACATGCTCGCGATTGTAGCATCGGCTGCGTCTGGACCGAAGCTGAAACAAAGTATAGCACTGCTGGGTCGTGGCGACATGCTCTCACTCAATCTTGTACTGCTCTGGAGTATCGCGGGAAAGCGCTGAAGCGTTGCGACACTAGCACTCGAACTCCGGCCAATCACGTTCCCTGGATGGACCAAACCAAGAACCGTCGTCTCAGTGAGTCCAAGTAACGGTATTCATCCCTCATCTCATTCCTCCTCCCTTCTCAGACCCTCCTCATCGCATTTCTCCTCCTCTTTTTCGCCCCCTCTACGCCAAAAGAGGCCAGGCGTGTATAAAAATAAAGCACGTTTCGAAAACAACTCCACACCACGCATCCCTTCGCCTTGAGTACATCTGAAACTGGCTTCATACCGCCCCTGTACGTTTCGCGCAAAAAACAAATAATAACGTTAGGCAAGGCGAACATGGTGGCGCGTACCAGGCCAGTCGATATGGACATCAGTGTCCACTGCGTTCTGTATAAAGCAAAGTTCTGCGTATGACGGCTTGAAAGGCAGATATAAAAACATAAACATTTTGTTTCTTAAGATTAAGTTGCACTTACTTGGGTTCTGAGCCCTTGTAGCTGAGGACGATTGGGTAGCCGTCCTCCGTTTCTGGAGATTCCTGCTTGGCTTTCAAGCATTTGCCTGAACCAAACGCTGGATCTTCCTCGTAGTTCCTGTACGTCACGTACCACTCGTCCTGGAGAGGAAACACCTGTGGGACATAAATAAACAGGTTCGTTACGACACAGGAGTAGCAAAGCGAAGTAGAGACTTTTGGAATAGGGGAAGGCAACGCCTTGGTCCCAGGAGCAGTCGGGGCTGAAGAAAACATTACAGCGCACAAAAAAAAAACCTAAAGAGAAGAAAGGAGTTGTACAAAGGACTAGTGCTGACTGACGACGAAATTTCTTATTGGAAAACAAGCCCAGCAGCAACAACCACAAAACAAAATCTCTCTCTCTCTCTCTCTCTCTATATATATATATATATATATATATATATATATATATATATATATATATATATATTGTGACGAAGAGAAGATCCACAGCGCTTTATGGAAAAACACCGTGGCAGAGGAAAGACGAGGAGGAAGAGGTTCATTCGGGCAGAGCGCACGACGAGCTGGATTCCCAACGGCCTTTCTCCCAACCTGACTACTTCACTGTAAATAATAAACCGCCATCAGTCTGTAGCATCGGTTCCTTACAATTGATGGAGGTTCGGGTTTCCCCAACTATCCAGACCTCACTCACAAGTGTTTTTGCATCTTGAACCACTAAAATCGATGCCACGCCAAGGAATACTACGCAAAGGAGCATCGGACGATGCAGCGCAGGACACCAATTCTGACCAGGAACTTCCTGTTGCAAGTGCAACACCCTCCTATGCGCCGCAGCCCTCCGTCAGCGGGACCCGCTCTTCAGCGGGACCGGTGACGACGACATTGAAGGCTGGTTGGAGTCGGTTGAGAGGGTGAGCTTCCACAACAAATGGGATGACATCATGAAGCTCAATAACGTCATTTTTCATTTGCTCGACGTTGCAAAACTATGGTATACCAACCATGAGTTAGAGCTGGCGACCTAAACCCAGTTCATAGCAAACATCCAGGAAGTATTTCAGAAGCCTGCCCAGCGGAAGCGCGTCTAAAAGAGGACATTGGCATCACGCACCCAGCTGCACGATGAAAGCTTCGTTAGCTACATCGAAGATATCCTGAAGTTGTGCAAGCGTGTTTACACCCACATGACCGAAGATGAAAAACTGAAGAAATCATGAAAAGCCTTGCTGAAGATGCTTTTCATATCTTTGTTGTCAAAGCGCCTGCGACTGTCTCTGAAGTCATCGACATCTGCCAGAACTTCTCGGAGCTGCGTCTTCGGCGTTTGCAAGCTAAACGCAAACTGGAACCTCTCGCAGAGCAGGCTGGCCTGACAACTGCAATCGAAGGCTCCTTCGACAAATTGGCCGAACTACGATGCGTCATTCAAGAGATCGGGCGCGACGAAGTTAGGAGTCCTTTATCTTGCCTTTAACCAGAGCGCTAATTCAGAATCAAGTCAGAGCCGCGATCCCTTGCTTCGTTATGCCGCCCGCCGCGTTACCGCCGTTGGTGCCTACGTAGGTCGCGATGGTAACACGTCCAGTACCTCCTCGAGTCTTTCAACCACAGTCGCCATTTTCACCTCCTCAGTGGCAAGTACGCAGGGCTGACCTATGTAGGAAGCCAGAAAATCGTCCAATTTGCTTTGCATGTGGTTATGTTAGACTAGGGTGCCTACATGTTTCCGCCGCTCCGCTGTTTAGGGTGGCGACAACGTTTGTGATACCTGTTGCCGACAAACCAGTGTTGCCTACCTCGTTACCATGGCAGCCTCCGCTGTTTCGTCGACCATTTTGTCACACTCGCCAGTCGTGCGCTCGCGCTACTCCGCTAATCCTCGTTAGGGCTAGGGAGCGCCCACCGCTCTCGTTCCGACGGCGAGGTTTCGGCGTGCGATGCCGGTCTGTTGCGTTCCATTTTGTCGAGGGGACTCACGTTTCGATAAACGCAACGCATACTTCCTGCTAGCAACTTCAAAGTATGAAACACAGGAATAAAGAGCGCGACAGCCACGACGACCGCAATCCCGCTGAGCCTCCGACTCGTCCGACTCCTCTTATGAACGGAAACGGAAGTGGCCAAACAGTGTTGCCGGTGTGTCGAAACTACGAAAACTCAACGTTGTGTACGTTTAGCCAAATAAGAAGTGGGTCAAAATGGCGGTGGGAGAGGATCTGGAAAAGGGTAACAAGGAGTTGGCGCCACCCTAAAGCTGAGAGGAAACATGTAGGCACCCTATGTTAGACATATCGCCCGTTTTTGTCGCCGTAAAAACTCGCAAGGTTACGCTCCCCCCCCCCCCACCGCAAGCAGACTGCGTTCACTGTCTCAACTGTGACTACGTATTACATCGCCCATTGCAGAGAGAAACTGCTAGGAGCAGTTCCAGAGGCGAGAGCTGCAAATCCTTCGACATCTTTAAGTCCTCCTCCAGTTACCCGAAATATGATAGATGTAGTTATTGATGGTTTGCGCACTGAAGCATTAATTGACACCGGCGCTGCAGTTTCAGTTCTTCGGGCTGACCTTCGTCGTAAGTTGAAGAAAGTCACAACCTTGTTTTCTGATCGCCCCTTTAAAGCTCTTGGTGCATAAAACATTGTCCCTACAGGTATCTGAACAGCACGTTTTGTCATTCAAGATGTGTGTTACTGCGTCGAATTTCTCGTGTTGTTTTCCTGCTCTCACGACGTCGTTCTTGGAAGGAACTTTTTAAAAGCAACAAAGGCTGTTATCGACTGTGGACATGCAGAAGTAGGTATCGCTGAAATCCCCCTTCCCGGCGGCAACATTGCTGTGGAAAATCAAATTATCCCTCCTTGATGACCTAAAATTCCTCCATTTTCTTCACTTCCTTCACCAATTCAATCATCCAGAGTCTCGGCGTCTCGTCTCCCTTACGCAGTTTTTTTTTTTTTTTTTTTTCGTAAGAACCGCATTTTTGTTCCTTTTTCTCTGCTTCGCCTTGACAATGGCACCACATTTTTTATGGCTCCAAATATGTCGTCCGTCCGAATAATTCTTCCTGAAGGTGAAGTCGTTGCTTTCGCTGAGCCATACGAAGCTATCGAAGTTTTTGATTAAGAAAATTTTCTTTCCGAATATTGTTGTTCATTAACGCGGAAGAGACAAGACAAGGACCAGTTCTTGTTAGCCACTATGGATAACCACCTTATTCGTCCCAAAAGAACTCAATTCTCAACGTTCTGCGCAAGTCTATCTCCATATTTGTTCGCCGCAACGTTCAACGTCGGGAGTTCACCACATCAATACAGGCAACGAGAAACCCCTATGTCAACGCCCATATCAAGTTTCAGCGTCTGAACGAACCGTCATCAATGTCCAGGTCACCGACATGCTCGGCAATGGTGTCGTAACGCCCTCTACGAGTCCATGGGCGCCACCAGTCATCATTGACGAGAAAAAGATGGCACCGTGAGATTTTGTGTTTACAACCGGAGATTAAACAAGGTCACCCGAAAATGCGTATACCCAATACCAAGAATCGACGATGCCCTCGACTGATTACAGGGAGCTGAGTAATTTTGTTCTCTAGACCACCGTTAAGGCTACTGGCAAATTCCTATGGCCTCAAACGACCAAGGAAAAACAGCTTTCGTCACGCCCGATGGCCTGTACCAGTTCACCGTCATGCCCTTCGGCTTATGCAGAGCGTCGGCAACATTCGAACGTTTGATGGATGCAGTGATGCGCGGCCTCAAGTGGAAAATATGCCTATGCTACTAAGAATATGTAGAAATATTTTCAAACAGATTTGAGCAGCACCTGCGTCGATTAATCGCCGTATTGTCATGTCTCAGCGACGCGGCCTTCAACTCAACGCACAAAAAATCTCGATTTGCAGCACGACAAATAAAAGCGCTTGGCCATCTCGTGTCCAAAAAGGCGTTCAATCCGACACTAGCAAAATTCAGGCCGTTTCTGCCATGCCCAAGGTAACCACTCAAAAAGGAATTGGCAGTTTTCTTGGACATCGCAGTGCAAGGCTGCTTTTGACCAGCTCGAAAATGTACTAACATCTGCTTCGATACTTCGGCATTTTGATCAATATCCACCCGACTTGTATTTTCCGGGAGCTTCCGGCACCCATTAATTTCTTAATTTTTTTTTTTTTTTACAGTTTTCGGAGGTTTTTGTCGACATAAATGGCGTTGGCCGGGCCAATGGCATTCGTTTCTCACTCTAAAAGCGACAATATCTTTGGAAACATTTATGTAAGCAAAGATGCATTCAGCATGGATAAAAGATATAAATAAATCTAAATAAATAAATCTATCCCACTTTAAATAAATCATGAAAATAAGCTTTGCATGCTACGATCCTGGAATGTAATATGAAAGTCAGGTTATGTAGTATATTTGCTTTGTAAAAATATAAAGATAATACTCCCTTCATCATTAGTTTAGAAAAATTCAAATGACTCAATGTGGAGTTAAGCTCCTTTTTCGAGGTACGAAACTGTTGTTGTGGGCCATTAGGACGTTTAATAAAACGAAAACAAAAAGGAGGAAAAAATTAGGTTGTTCTGGTTTCACCTTACTATCTTTTTTGCAAAATGAAAGAGCCAAATAGTCTTCCATTTGCACTAGCCTAGCCTTACGCCTTACTGACCCATTGGTAAATGTTGCTGTTTTTTATTCGAAGGCAATTGCTTTCTTCAATATTTGCGTATTACAAATCGACAACTTAGGCTCACTTTCGTGGTAAGTTAGATTGTCACAGAGTGTAAAGCTGATCTTTGTGATTGATTTAACTGGGATAAATTACTTGGGCCCACGGTGTATATATTATGCTCCCACGTGTTCAGACAAAATGAGAGTCCACATGGTGAGATAACGACTCTGAGCAATATCTTGCATGGGCCAAGCTCAGGATTTACTTCTGGAAGTTTCTTACTGGCGCTGATGCAATGGATGCTTATAATTGCAGCGATTGTGAGCAGAACCCGAAACATTGTTGCAGCGTTTGCGAATCAGATAAACTGTCTGCTATGAAAAATAATCTCGTTGCTGTAATTTGTGGAACGAACGAACTGTGTTTTCTTTCTTGTTTTCGCAGTTTGGGCGAGCGTGGGTTTAATTGTGTGTAAATGTGATATGAAAAAGGGACGAAATATGAGCAATTAATCTAAACGTCGAAAAACAGACTCCCATTAGGGCTACAATTAAAGTTCATAAAATCTAAAACAAAAAGTTTATCTGAGCCTTTGGTGCAGGATAGCGAAAACCTCGTCATTAGAATAGCGTAGGCTCATACCGCATTCTTCTTTATGCCAAGGAGAAAGTTTTTAAAAGCATAAATCTCAGCTACATATATTTATTTAGTTATTTATTTGTTTTTTTATTTGCCCTAAACGCCCTTGCGGGCATTACATAGGGGGGGGAGCGATGGTACAAAGTGGGATACAATTGGGACAAGTGCAAAAAGAATAAAAAACGATCACATAGTTGGCGTAAACAATGTTAAACAAGCACTAAACAATATAAATAACAAGAACACTGCATGAAAACATAACACATAGCAGCCCTATACATATTACTTAAAGAACAGGTGAAGTGAATAACGCGATTTCTCCGGGCAGGCTATTCTATTCGGAGATGTCAAGAACCAGAGGGGAATGCTTGAACAACATATTGCGGGCAAAGATGGGCGATGCTTAGAAGTGATGATCTACGCGAGACGAAATACGATGAGCAGGCGGAAGGATTGAGTTCCGAAAGGGAGAGGATCCATGATAGAGCTTGTGGAAGAATGACACGGGAGCAGTTCATCTTCTGTATTGAATGGTTTGGTTTAAGTTGAGGTTACGTTTTATGTTAGACGTACTGGAAGTACGGGAGAAGTCGCGGGTTATAAATCTTGCAGCTTTACTTTGAAGTGCCTCAATATGGTTGGTTAAGTAAAGCTGATGAGGGTGCAATATGATGGATGCATATTCCAACTGCGACCTGACGAGGGTAGTATAGGCGAGGAGTTTTGTTTCTTTGTTAGCTTAAAATAAAGAGCGCTTACGCAACCAAAGAGTTTCGAACGCTTTGCGGGTTACATGTTCAATATGTAGGTTCCATGATAAGTTAGGCGGATGCCAAGGTATTTAACTGACAAAACGTTTACAATTCGGTCCTCTGCAGTCGCGTACACGCGATGAGTCATTTGTAATTTCGTTGTACAAGTGACAGCTTTAGTTTTGTTAGTGTTTATTTGCATTAACCAGGTTGTGCACCTTTGATCGATTATGTCTAGGTCCCGCTGGAGTACGCGAAAATCCAAGGGGTTCGAAATTCCCCGATATATGATGCAATCATCTCTTAAGAGATGTATGGTAGATTCAGTGTTAGAGTGAAGGTCATTTATATGTAAAAAAACAATACCGGACCGAGGACAGAGCCCTAAGGGACGTCGGACTTCACCGCCATAAAGGGAGAAGACACCGTGTTAATTCCAACAGATTGAAAGCGGTTTGTTAAAAAAGCGGTTATCCCCTGAATAACAAAGCGTTTATACTCACAGTTTCTAATTTGTATATTAGTCTGTTATAGGGAACCCAATCAAAAGCTTTAGCTAAATAAACAAAAATAGCATCGGTAGGACAAGAGGAGTGAGCAGAAAGGTGAAGGTCAGTATTCAATTCAAATAATTGTGTTTCGCAGGAAGGACCGCGGTAAATCCCTTGCTGATTAAAGAAAATAAGGCTGTTTGAAGATAAATAGGTCATAAACTGGGATGAATGTATATATTCTAAGTTTCTTTACATGCAACAGAAGTGAGCGATGTGGGTCTGTAGATATTGAAATTGTATTTATCTCCGCCTCTAAAAATTGGAATAACATAAGCAAGCTTCCAGTCATCAGGTAGATTACCACTGCCTGCAAAGTATAACTCCAGATATGTGTTTGGTTAATTTTAAAAGCTTAGTAGATATTCCGTCGGGACCTGGGCTAGAGTTCATTTCTAAACGATCAATGGCACACTTAACTCCGTAAGAAGAAAGGACAATATCGTTCATTATATTTTCGGTAAGCTAGGAAATAGCAGTACGATGCGAAAACACGTTCTTCTTAGTAAAAACACTGCTAAAAAGTAATAAAACCTACAGCTAATTGATGTGAAGTTTGTATTGATCCGGTCGTCACAAATAATACAGGTAATATTGGAGTTGGTTATGAATTTATCACTTTCAAAACTTTTTTTTTTGCGTCGGATCGAACTTTCAGAAATCATCATAAAAAAAAAGTTCCTTGCCATTTCTTATTTGTTTTTGCAGAATACTGAGTGAGCTTGGTAAATGGTCCTATGTGCTGACTGTGTGAAAGCACGACACGACTTTACAGACGTCTCTTTTTTTGTAGATAGCGCTTAATTCTCGTCGTAAACCATGCTTTGGGCAGGCTAGGGGCGATTTTTATAGTGGGTGCAACTACAGCCTGAGCCTCCAGTAACTTATATCGAAATAGAATCCAATTGTCGTTTAGTGACCGTTTATCAAACCCCCTCAGGAATGTACTAGAAAATTCACTTAATACAGAATAAAAAGTTTCCGGATCAACTCTCTTTAAATAAAAAAAAGTCTTTGCTATTTTAGTTTCGTTTGTTTACAGTCGGGGTTAAAATCGCAGTAGATATTACAATAATCACTAATTTTCTCAACGACGCGTACAGATGCATGCTCCGGATGGGTGGCGAAAATTAAATCTCAAACTTCATCTTCACGTGTAGGCGTGGTAATCATTTGCTGCATATTAAAGTAGTCAGGCGTTTCCAACAATTTCCGGTACTCATTTTTTAGGGGGGAATTCATCGGACAATGTACAAGCAGCCCAATTAATAATGGGGTAGTTAAAATCGGCAGCTTATATGAGAAAGCTGTGAGGAAATATATAATGAACTTCGTCGATAACAGTAGTTCTATTTTCATTAAAGTCGTCTAAGCAGCTAAGGGCCTGTAACACACCCTGGTTGAACATGTCTGAAAAGATAGTTTAAGGGCAATCCATGAAATTTTAAGCGAGCTATAAAGGGAAAGCAAAGAGGATGGAATGGTGTTTCTGACACCTGCCATAACTCCGCCTCCCCTGGTAACAGTTCGTTCTTTGCGATAAATAGTAAACGAGTTAGCAAGAGACAGCTCTGAACTCGAAATGTTCGAAATAAGCCAGGTTTCCATTCTCAAAACAACATCAGCAGAAGAAGAGTTACTACAAGCCATCAAGTCCTCTTGCTTCGGCAATAGACTGCGGAAGTTGACTACCAGAAAAGAAAGCGGGCCAATCTGCGTAGTGGGGCCAGAGTTGGTTTTATATTTACTTTGAGGTCATGGGCCGTGGTCTATCGTATTGCCTCGGGAAATTGAGACAACCTGATCACTGTTTGCTTCGTAGGAGTAAACAACATCGTTCAATGTAAGCTTATCGTATGACAGTCGGAATCTATTTGTACCTCGGTTTTCTTTCGCATAGTCACGAAGTTTTTTTGTGGGCAATCTCCACACTGGGCGAAAAATCCTTTTCGATCCAGACTTTAGGGGATATCAGGTTTTTCAACCTGGGAGCATTGTTTAAGACTTCGCATTTGCTTTTGTAACTCAGAAACTTTATAAATATTGGCCTATTTGTCCCAGCCCTAGGCCGCCCAATCCGATTCGGGCGCTCGATTTCACCGGAGCTAATGTTTAGATGGATTAAGAAGAACGCGTGAACGTTTTTCTCTGTGACGCTCCAGGTTTCACGTTCTTGTTCGGGTAGGCCTTTCACTATTAGGTTAATTATACGAAGTTGATTGCTTAAGTCGTCAACGACACTAATTACATTTTCTATTTTGTGTTGCCTGGTGGGGATTTCTTCTATCTCTGTTTCAAGATTAGAAACTGTCAGATTCGGAAATTCAACTTCTTTCAAGTGAGTAACCTCGCGAAGAGATTCTTCAAGGTGCGACACATGTCGTGATATGTCTGCGATTCCTGCGTTAATGCCCAGAAGTGTAGCTGTAGTTTCTCTCTGGTTCTTTTTGTTCGAAGCAATGGCACTCTGAAGGGACGCCAGGGCCTAATCCATCTTGCCAGGTCTCGGTTTAGCCTCAACATCTCCCGCCCAAAGCAACACTTGCGCAATGCATATTGACAGATTGTTTATAGCTACTCTTAAAAAGCAATTTTGGCGCAGAACTGTCGTTTTACCTCTGCGATACACGAAAAAGGCTACAGCTTTTGTACTGAGAAGAAATTGGCACCGACCTTATGATTAAAGACTTATAATGAATGAAATGCATTTCAGGCACATGGTGAGGGAATTGGGCTTTCCCGTGACATATATTTTCCCGCTAAAGTTAGTAGGGAAAATGAATGGTTGTTCAGGTCACGCGACGTCAAATCACGTGATATCGATTTTCTCCGCTAAAATTTGCGAGTAAGTGAATTGGTGTATAGGTAACGTGACGTGAATTTCTCACTAAATTTAGCGGGGAAACTGAATTGATGTCTTGGCCACAAGACAAATTTTCCCGCTAAGGTTTTTGGGGAAACTGAGTTGACATACATACTCTTAGCAAGTCTCCTGTATTTGGTGAATATTTGGGGTGGACAACACGCTATTCATGCATATTAGCAATAATTTACACGTTGAGTAATGGATAATTCACTCAAAAATCATGCGAGGTTGGAAAAAACGTGTTTTGGTTTGGTCATACACGCATAACCGTGTAGCCGACCTCGAAAACACGCAACACCCCAGGCGACGACCGCAGCATCAGAGTTAGGCAGTATCGCGATACACATGTATCGCGATAGTATTTTAGAAACACATTTCGTATCCGTATTTCTGTATCGCAATACAATTTTTTCACCAGTATCTGTATTCCTGTATCGAAATACATTTGGAATGTTTCTTTTTATCGCGATACAATCAGGGAGAAATGTATTTCGATACATCTCTTGAAAAATTCTCCCCCCCCCAAAAAAAAAAAAATATCCGAACGCATATATTTTTTTTATTTTATTTCTTTACTTTTGCGGTGCTAGGACAAGGAGATGCTGGGGCATTGTTACCATGCCGACCGAGGTTCCCTCCGATTCTCCGAACTATTTTTCTATGCATTCTCTTCTCTCTTCTGAGGAGTGTTGCGTAGTCGGGGACTGAAACCAGGTGGCGTGCCAGGAGCGGAGTGAGAGCATTTTCTGCCGCAGGTCCTTAGGTAGGGATTTCTTGAATCATTTCTGTTTGCTGGCATCCAATGCCCGCGGCTAACCGGCTCTCTTGCCTTAGCGTACATACTACACAGTACACCCAGCCGGCCAAGCTGAGTCACAGTCCGCTGCAGCACGAGCCTGACGGTGGTTGACTTGAAATAGATAGGATGACTCACGCAGTGAAGTTCAACACATATTCGAAGGCATCTGCGGCTGCGCCCGTAATATTGCACGGCTCAAGGGTACGTCATCAGCCGACGTGAACGTGACCCGCTGCTCTGGTGATCCGAAACCCAGAAAGGAGGCCAGACGTGGCCTCGCTCTGCCGACCCAGGCTTCGTACGCCTGCAACTCGTCTCGAGCGCGCTGTTTCTCGAAGGGCTCGCACCTGTGCCGGCAATATCAGGTCGCAATCCACGAGGCCTCTATTTGGATGATGCTAGGCGAAACTTGAGGACTGCAATCCATGCGTCGTTGGTGGAGGGTCGGCAGGAAGGACCTTCGCAACAGGGATGCCACCGTATCGTTTTTTCAGCCGTAACAGAAGATAAGGCATGTGTTCCAGAATGTTTCAGGTGGTTCACTATTCTCTAAAATTCCAAACGCGCCTGCGTGATCTTCAACGAGGTAACCTACAACGAAAGTACGTATGGTCCTTTCATACAGCAACGTGGTAAAGTTTCATGGGCAAGGCCACACCTACAGATCAAGAATGCCAGTTCATTCCACCGTGACATCATGTGATCAATGTTGACATGGGCGTCCTTATTGGACAGGGCGTTGTGACGTTTTGATGGTATTTAGGATGACATATAATTTATTTAGAGGTCAAAGTATTCTCGCATCCGTCGTCAGACAGAGAGGATGTCAGGGAAGGGACCGCGGACAGTCCTTGATGGAACGTTTTTTAAGCCCATTGAAGACTCCTCGTCGTCTGAAACCACTACCTTCAAGGAAAAGTGCCTAGCCTACGGGGAAAGTAATTTCGGGATCAAAAACTTCCACTTCCAACTTCAAGATTATTCTCAATTGGTGCCTGAAAGAAATTCGAAAAATATATTGCAGTATCAGTATTTCTGTATCTGTATTTCTGCCCGCCCTAAAATGTATTCCTGTATTTGTATTTCCAAGTACTTTTGGCCTTTATTTAAAATGTATTTCCGATACGTATCGCCATACACTTTTTCAGATATATTTCAGTATCAGTATTTTAACTAATATTTCAATGTATCCCAGTATTTGTATTTCCAAATACATTATTGAGTATTTCTGCCCAACCCTGCGCAGCATCGGCGGCTATCGAAGCACCGGAAATCTCGGGGACACACCTAGAAAGGACCGCGGAGGCAAATGCCGAATAAACATGTCTCGGAGACAGATATGCACCAAAAGCAATTGCGCCATGTCGCAGGACGTTGGCGAAGACAGCGCTGGCCCGCGCTCCTCAGGTGCTGCCATTGATTCTGGTCGATGGCAATGCGGCTTCCCTCATGTCGCTCATGTTTGTATTTATTTTAGGGGTCTTGATAATAGTTTCTTACGCACCACAAATAAACTTGTGGGTCTAATTGCTCGTTCTAAACAGTTAAAATGGATATAAAAAGCGTGTCCTCGATTTGAACACGTGACATTGCATTTGGTTTCGTTTTGGCTTCAGCCCTTCTACTGCAAGCTTCAACGGCCGTGTATTAACACCAGGGGGGGGGGGGGGGGAGGGGGGAGGAAGGGAAGGTGCCGCCACTTTTCATGCACCCTCCTCACAATTTACGGCGCTCCGGGGTGGTCGCCATGTTAAAACTTTATATCAGTGTTGCTGCATTTGTATGTCGATCGTCTTTAAGTTAGAGCTGACAGAAAAAATCTGGTCACGGCGCAACGCCGGTGTACGCTAAGAGCTAGAGCCGTTGCTTTCGTTGTTTTTGTTTAATCGGAGAAAATCTGGCAACAAGTCATGTTTAACATGGCGCCGGTATCGTTTTGGTTCCACGGGACACAAGACGTTCTGCAGTTTGCGATCATATATAGCGAAGACGTGACCGGAGAAGTGCGCCTGTGATGTTATCGGAAGACGGAAACGACGGAAAGTATCATTCGTATTCGCCGTGTGCTTTGAAAGCGAAGGGAGTCGCAGGATTCACTGGTGCGCAACCACAAGTTAAGGTTCACGACAGCGCTGCGTTGACTTCGGCGATCTCGTTCTGTTTGGTGCAACACGGCGATGCGACAAAGAGCTGAAACGTTCGTGCTGTGTGGTGCCTGGAGGTAGAAAGAAACCCACACTAACACGGAGCGCAAATTGGTTGTTGCGGGGTTGAAGGTCAACGGGTTCAGTCCCGTCGTCGTCAGCTGATCCGGTCCAACTGGTCCGGGAGGACGCAGCGAGCGTTTTCAAATGTAAGTCTTCCTTTGTTCAATTTCAAAATGTGGAAGATTCCAGACGCATACTGTGAGTAAAAATCTGCGGGGCGTTTTCAACAAAATTACATCATTTTAGTTGAACAATGGACTCCACATTGTTGTCCTATATCTGCCGTTTTTATGCTTCGCGTTGTTGGACTGCGTTTGCACAGCGACCTGTCTGCACAGCGACGCACACCACTCGAGCAGATGATTCGGTCCTACAAACGACCGGTTATTCAGAATTTCAGGGAAACTTAAGTGACCACCGATATTTTCCTGCAAATATCGTGTGAGTTTGTTGCACTGATCATGCGGTGTGAATAACTTAGGGCAAGATTTCCTACCTGCCCACAGTTGCATGAACTGAGACCATTTTTTATGTAGTGAACATAGTGCTTTTTCTTAATTTAGGGAAGAGGCGTTGGTGCATTTATTATGGTACAATCACTTGAGAGTTGAGAAATTGGGGAGAGCGAGCAAGTTTTCCCAACTTTGTCTCTTTTCCCTCTGGCACTGCCCCTAGTTTCAAGTTTCAGTTTCAGTAGGCATGCCTACTAGCAGGTACAAACTACTCCAAAGCAGGTAAAAGAGTGGGAAGTCAGGACGGTGCGGACTCCGTGTTTCGCGCTTTTTGCTAGGCGACTGGGTAAGTGCTTTCGCAAGGTACGCGGAATATGCAAACGATTTTGTTATGCGCGTCGTTTGCGTCTCTCCAGCAAAACGAAGAAGATGATCTACAAAGGCGCAATCACAAGCCAAGATTTTACGATAACAGTGCGTTTACTTCGATGGTCCGTGTAGTGTTATTTTACCCTGCTCTCTGCAACACCGTGTCATGGCGAAGAGCTGGAACGGTCAAGGTTTGTGCCGGCCTACCGGTTGACAAACCCGCATCGCCCACATCGGCACCGAGTGCACTTGGGCTGTTGATGCTCAAGCCTTTCATCCGAGGCCTGTCGCCAGCTGATCCTGTGTGGAAGATGCCCAACGTGTACTGAGGGCGGGAACTACTTAAGTTAAGATTAAGGTTTTAATGGCGCAGCGGTAACGGTGGCCATAATGCGCCAAACAAAATGTGTATTAAAGATCGAATGAAACAGATGCTACGCTAGAGAAACTTTTTATAACTGGTGTAGATATCCGGTTTTGTTAATAAAATCAAAAACTCGTCTGAGTGGTACTAAAGCGTTGTCTTCAAGTAAAAACATAGGATGAAAGGGAAGATGGTTTCTAAAGAGTTCAGGAAAACATGATACGCGCAGTTGATGATAAAACCTACATTCCCATAGAATGTGTAAAACTGGAAGTAATTCCCCACAATGGGCACAAATTGCAACATCTTCGCCACTGAGAAGGTACATATGTGTCAAACGTGAATGGCCAATTCTCACACGGCAAAGCAGAACCTCAAGGAGGCGGTTTTTTAGGAATTAATTTTCCCAGATGCCTATCATGGGTTATAGCTTGTTATTGGTTTCAGTGTCCCATTCTAGCTGCCAAGTCTTTAAAAAAGATTTCTTTAGAAGTGGTTTAAAATCCTGGTAAGGCAGGCCAAAAGATACTATTGAGTGTGTGGCACATGCAGCCAGGCGATCTGCATTCTCATTTCCTGCGATTCCCACATGACTCGGTACCCAGCAACATTTGATATTGCATCCAAGGTGAAGAGTTCTGTTTACTTTAAAACTAACATGTTGCGTAATACATTCTTTGTAGAAACAATGGAAGAAATAGCAGATAAGACACTTTGCGAATTGACAAAAATGACTGCGTTCAATATACTGTTGTTCAGAATATGCTCAATGGCTAATAAAATACCATAGAGCTCTGCAGTGAAGATGCTTGCCATTGAGTCAAGCTAGAATAAACTGCACAACCAACGGAACTTAAAGATTTCGACCCGTCGGTATAGTACTCGGTGCAACCACTAGATATCCTTTCTTGCAAGGATAGAAACTCTTGCTGAAGAAACTGTGGAGCAACGGTCTTCTTACTGTATTTGGTGAAAGACCAGTCACAACATACGGGTAGCTCGTTCCAAGGGGCAATTCTCTCTATAGAGTTTAGCAAATTAACACCACTTGTGGAAGGGACAGGGAGGTTGAGAGAGCTACAAATACTTTGAACTCGAAAACCTAAGGGGCGCACAATTGTTGGCTTGTTTTCAAACAATTTACAGGACTGAGGGGTGTGTAAAATACTATAAGCGGGATTTTCGGGATCCGACAGGACTTTGTAATAATAACACAGGCTCAAGTACTGTCGGCATTTTGCAAGAGACATTTTATCTCTGACCACATACAAGCTTAATGCGGGTGATGTGCGAAATGCCCCAGTGGCAAGCCGGAGTCCGAGGTGATGAACCGGATCCAGCATCCTTAGTGTGGAAATACCGTGCTGAACCATAAACGATCGCTCCATAATCCAGGCGTGACCGAACTAAAGCATTGTACAACCTCAGGAGGCATCGCATGTCAGACCCTCAAGATACATGTGACAGCACCTTAAGGATGTTAGAGGATTGCAAGCATTTCTGCTTTATTTCATTTAAATGAGACTTAAATGTGAGCTTTTTATCAAAGATCATGCCTAAAAATGTATGTTCGTGCTTCACGATATTTCTTTTTTATTCAGTTGTAAGATTGGACCCAAAGGGAGACCTCGTCGCAAGGTAAATGGCACACACACAGCTTTCTCTAAGGAAAATATAAAACCATTTTCATTGGCCCACTTGCTCATCCTATTTATTGTGAGCTGCAATTGCCGTTTGCAACTAAAGAGGTTTCAAGACGAAAAAGATATTTGCACGTCGTCCGCGTAAAGAGAGTAAGAAAGGGATGACGGTATAACTTGAGCCAGACTGTTTATCTTAACTGCAAATAAATTGGCACTTAAGACTCCACCTTGGGGGACACCATTTTCTTGTAAGAAGACACTGGATAAAGTCCAGCCTAATCGAACTTGAAATGTACATCCACTTAAAAATTTCTGGAAGCAACGGAGCATGCGGCCACGCACTCCACAGTTGTAGAGATCTCGAAGGATACCATACCTCCATGCAGTGTCATATGTCTTCTCTAAATCAAAAAAACACGGACACACAATGCTGCCGTTGAACAAAGGCCTCACATATGACAGTCTCAAGTCGGACCAGATGGTCCATGGTCGACCGTCCAGCCCGAAAGCCACACTGGTTAGTATCGAAAACGTTTTTCTCTTCCAAAAAAAAAAAAAAAAAAACAACAACATAAGGAGGCGATTTATAAGCCTTTCAAAAGTTTTCCCCAAGCAGCTTGAAAGTGCTATTGGGCGGTAGCTTGTAGCCAGAGAGGGATCTTTTCCAGGCTTCAGCAAAGGTATAACGTGGGCACATCTCCAAGAATTCGGAAAAGCAGCAGCTTCCCAAAGGTAATTGAAAAAGGACAGCAGGTGGTACTAGGATACATAAGACAGGTAATTGAGCATCTCGTAGTGAACTCTGTCTGGCCCAGGTGCAGACTGCTTCTTTAAGCTGAGAGCAACTTCGAGTTCACACATTGTGAATGGTCTGTTGCATGCAACGGAGTTAAAGCGTGACACTGATTTTCTGTTATACAGCGGTAAACCGGAACTTTACAAACTCCGTACTGTAATTGGAAGAACTACAAACACGCTGAAAATGTTCTGCGAGGAAGTCTGCTTGCCCTGTTAGAGATGCTGAGATTGAAGGAGAAAGTGGAATCCTGAAAGCACGCTACTGCCCTCGAACTTTTTTGAGACGATCCCATACTTCTTTAGCAGTGACAAAACTATTTAAGGATGAAACATACTTTCTCCATGAAGCCCACTTGGCCTGTTTTCGCGTCCACTGAGCATGTGCTCTTTTTTTCTAAACTCGATCAAATTACGGAAAGTTGGATATCGCCGAAAAGTTCCCCACGTCTTGTTCTGGCTTTTCCGAGTGGAAGTACATTCCTCATTCCACCAGAGCTTGCACCTCCGGGGAAGACTTCCTGTAGTCTGTGGAATTGAAGTGGAAGCAGCATTTATAATGTATTCTGTAACGTAAAGCGTCGCATACTCAGGAGTCATATGAAGAAACATGGAGGGATCAAGTGCTGCTTCTAAACCAAAAATAGACCAGTCGGCCTTTTCCAACTTCCATCGCGGAAGTCGAGTTGGTATCGATGGAACTGGTAAAACGCTCTCTAAAATTATGGGTAGATGGTCGCTGCCGAAAGGATTGTCTAAAACGTTCCATGAAAAGCATGGAAGTGGAGATGGTGATGATAGTGATAGGTCGATTGATGTAAAAGTGTTGTGGGCAGCACTAGAAAATGCAGGTTCTTTCTTATTCAGCAAGCAGATTCCAGTTGATAATAAAAGTCGTTCAACAATTCCACTTTGAGAGTCTTGACGAGAGCTTCCCCAGAAAGGATGGTAAGCATTAAAATCACCAAGGAATAAAAAAAGTTTGGGAAGTTGGTTGATGAGTGCTTGGAGTTCATGAAGATGCAGCGGAACATTAGGTGGCAAGTAGAGTGACACTAGAGTGATGAGGCGGTCAAGAAGGATGCGAACTGCAGCTACCTCAAGTGAAGTTTGTAAAGGAACTTTGGCACATGCCACTCCACTCTGAACCACTACTGCTACACCACCCGAAGGTCTTGAGGAATGGCGGTCCTTCCTAAAAACTTGGTGATGACGCAAAACCTGCGCGTGCGAGTCAGTCAGGTAAGTCTCCTGTAGGAAAATAGCAACAGGGCGGAGCTCGTCAAAAATGAATTGATGTCATCTATGTTACGTAGAAAGCCGCGACAGTTCCACTGCAGAATACCTATATGCTTAGCTTAGCAAGTGCGAAGTGAATATAAAAACTGGTAAAAAGTTAAATGAGACGACTATGGGTTAAAATCTATCTTTTTGCGCGGTGCATTTTTTTTACAGCCTCTTTCTGCTGGTCAGTGGAGTCACTGGTGGCAGAAAGGAAGGAGTCAGATCCCGCGAGGAGACTTTCCTCGCCGGGCTTGGGTCCACCCTCGTCCATAGGCTCCTTCGGGGGAGCCGGGGGAGACCCGCTGGGGTCGGCAGCCTTAACGGCTCACTAAGTCTCTGCTGGGTCAAGAAACGGAGTTGCCCCCGGCCTTTGGGAGGCAGGGAGGCAGGGGCGGCGGGAGGTGCCATCCCCCGCTTCAGGGTGGACGTTGAAGGAACAGCGTCCACCGTGTGGTTGGGGCGCAGTCCAGCTGGCACCGCTCCCGTGGGTTTTAGAGGGGACACTGACGGGAGACACACTCCTTGTGGAGGAGTCTGTATTCCCGCCGATGCCATCACGGGTCGTGTGGGTCCCCTGCGCACGACCTTGGCATATCCTCCTTTCGATAGGAAGGAAAAACGTTTTTTTGCCTCATGGTACGAGATGTTTTCTGTGGTCTTCAAAGTCAATATCTCTTTTTCTTCTTTCCACTTCGGACAAGAGCTGGATGACGACAATCACAGTTCACACATCTTGGTTCACTTTCGCAAGTGTCGGTAACATGCTCTTTACTGGAGCATTTCGCGCAGGTGTTACTTTCCCGGCAGCTCTCTCGCGGCTGCGAGAGCCTCTTCGTGCAGAACTGGACCGAATGGAACGCGAAGGCATCATTCAGAAGGTCAGCAGCCCGACGGACTGGGTAAGCCCGTTAGTCATTGTACTAAAAAAAGACAGCAAGTTGCGGGTATGCATGGATCCCAGAAGGATTAATGAAAACCTGAAAAGAGAACACTACCAAATGCCTCGTAGAGAAGATATTGAAGCGGACTTGGCAGGCGCGAAGTTTTTCTCGCGTCTAGACGCAAACGCAGGGTTTCACCAAATCCCACTGGACGAGCAATCATCCAAGATATGCACGTTTGCCACGCCGTTCGGCCGTTATCGCTTTCTACGCCTTCCATTCGGCATAGCGTCAGCTAGTGAGGTGTTTCAAAAAGCCCTCAACGAAGTGTTCGAGGGCCTTCCTGGCATACGTGTATACGTGGACGATGTGCTGATCTGGGGTGCGACTAGGGCGGAGCATGACCAGAGGCTGCACGATGCACTAAAGGCAGCTGAAGCAGCGGGCCTAACTTTTAATGCAGCCAAATGCCAATTCGGCGTTCAAGAAATTTTGTTCCTGGGCGACATCATTAGCCACAAAGGTATTAGCCCCAATCCCGCCCTTGTGGACGGTCTTCTCAAAATGCCAAAGCCACAAGACAAATTGGCAGTACAAAGGTTGCTCGGGGTTGTTAACTATTTTAGCAAGTATCTACCGTCACTTTCCCAGCGCACTTCGACTCTGCGTTCCCTGATCAAACAAGACGTCATTTTTGAATGGACACCTAATCATGAAAACGAGTGGCAAGCCATATGTCAGGAGCTAGGCGAGGCACCGCTGCTTGCTATTTTTGACCTAGGTTTGGAGACGAAGATAACTTCAGACGCATCTCAAAGTGGCATTGGCTCCGCACTCCTACAACGTCATGGGGGACTGCTGGAAACCGGTCGCTTACGCGCAACACCACCTAGACAGAAGGCCTCCGCATGGTTTCCTCATCCTCTATGAAACGTCATCACAGTCGGATCGCGCTCGGTCGGCTATTGGACCCGAGTCCGACCTTCGACGCGCTGATTGGCCACGAGCCGCAGCCGAACACTGACGCAGCACTCGTGCCCAATCTCTTGCCTCGATCGATCTGACTATGATGACGCGTGTGGAGGCCTTCTGTCTAGGTGGTGTTGTTACGCGTCGAGAGCGCTGAGTTAATCGGAACAGAGATATTCGCAAATTGAAAAAGAGGCTTTGGCGTTGGTTTTCGGTTGCGAAAAGTTTAACCATTTTGTGTATGGTCGCCCACTCATACTCGAGAGCGACCACAGCCCGCTGATAAACATATCTAGGAAAGGCATAGCCGATATGCCGCCAAGAGTGCAACGTTTTTTCCTACGATTGCTCAAATACGATTACACGCTGATATTTGTTCCTGGCAAGCAGATGGCCCTGGCTGATATGCTTTCTCGATCTCCTGCTCCTGGGAACAAGGGGGCCGCCGACACGGGCGACGTAGAAATTCACGCCGTCACAGTCGTATCAGCCCTCGTAAGTGAAAAAACGGCTGCGAAACTTGCACACGAAACCGCTACTGATCCGTATCTTAGCGTAGTACTGCGAAAGCTCGGGAGGGGAGACGAAGTGGAAGGGGCGCTGAAATCAGTTGCCGCCGAACCTTCAGTAGTAGACGGCATACTTTTGAAAGGAACAAAAGTAGTAATTCCCACGAGCATGCGCAGAGAGATGTTAAAGAGGATTCACGCAGGCCACCTTGGCACGGTAAAGTGCAAAGCTAGGGCTAGGCAATTAGTCTACTGGCCGAACATAAACTCTGACGTCGAGTCGTTGATCCAAAGCTGCCCGACCTGCAGAACATATGCCTATAAGCAACCATCAGAGCCTCTGATTCTACAACCAAGGCCCACTCAACCATGGTACCGTGTCGGTGTCGATCTCTTTCAGTATTCCGGAAGACACTATCTGTGTGTTTACGATTCGATGTCCAATTTCCCAGAGGTGGAGCTCCTCCCCGACACAACAGCCACCTCGGTTATTGATAGACTGAGTGCTATATTTTCGAGATACGGCATCCCAACGGAGGTATGCTCAGATAACGGCCCACAGTTTAGCAGCCACGAGTTCGCGCTGTTTGCAAAGCATTACGATTTCAAACACGTGAAATCCAGCCCAAAATACCCCCAATCTAACGGGCTCGCGGAAAAAGGTGTACAAATAATCAAACGCATCTTAAAGAAAACGAAAGCTGCAAACGAATGCTTTTGGCTTGGCATATTAAATTACAGGGCATGTCCTGTCGAAGATGGTCGGTCTCCTGGCGAGCTGCTGCAAGGAAGGCGGCTGCGCACACCCGTGCCGGACTTCGATCCCCTTCCTGCGATACGGGTCAAGAAACACCGACAGACAGGCCACAACGAGCGGGTGCTGCCCCGCCTTAAAAACGACGACGTGGTACGCCTGAATGGAGCGTCATGGGCGCGGAAAGCCAAGATAGTTGGATCAGCCGGGCCGCGGTCCTTTTTACGTGCGTACAGAGAATAATACCGTACTTCGGCGCAACCGTCGACACCTTTTAGCGACGAAGGAAGAATGCGAGGTCGACTTGTCAGACGACGAAGATTCGGACAACGACCGGGCCTGATCACACGGAATGACATCCACAGCGCCAACCATCACGACGGCTCTACAAACGGCAACTACGACGACTCTACAAACGGCAGCTCAGCAGCCAACGGTTCAGCCACCGCGAAGGACAACACGACAGAAGCGGCCTCCGGAGCGATTGGGTTATGACGAGCGCTTCCAGCAAACGAGCCAGAGGTGTTGAGCTCAGCGGTGAACGACCGTTGGGAAGGAGGATGTATCGTATCAGATCAAGGCGGACAAGCTATCTGTATGCTCCATTGCCACGTGCCTTTCCCTTGCCCTCTACTACACTAACCCCTTTCCACCTTCGGCTATATAAGTAACAACACGGAATAAACCAAGGCATTGTTATCCTGATACCCGAGTTGTCTATTCTTACCAGCCCACACAAGAACGACGAGCGCTTCCAGCAAACGAGCCAGAGGTGTTGAGCTCAGCGGTGAACGACCGTTGGGAAGGAGGATGTATCGTATCAGATCAAGGCGGACAAGCTGTTGTTTCTGCCGCCTTGCATAAGGTGACGATTTTTTCCAAGGTAAGGTGTTTGTCCCTGAGCATCTTCTCTCGAAGCTTCGGCAAGTTGGTTCCAAACATGCATAAGGTGACGACCTGAAAGGCAAGCTGTTCTTTGACTGCTTGGTAGCTAAGGTTATGCTTTACTTTAAAAGTCAGGATATCATTTTCCTCTTTCCATTTTGGACAGGAGCGAGAAAAAGCAGGGTGAGCTCCGCTACAGTTCACACATTCGACTTCATTTTCGCAGATGTCTGCTACATGGTCAGTACCACCGCACTTTCCACACGTTTCCCGGCCGCGGCAGTTTCGGGAACCATGCCCGAAACGTTGGCAGCGGAAACACTGCTGAGGATTTGGGATGAAAGGGCGGACTCTACAGTTCAAGTACCCTGCCTTCACGGTGGATGGAAGAGCATGGAGCACAAATGTGAGTGTCAGATGGCGGGTTGGTTTTTCTTGTCCGTCACATTTTAAGGTGATTCGTCGAACAGCAACGACAGCACTCTTGCGCAGACCTTAAAGATCTCGTCTTCACTGCATTCGAGAAGGTCATCTTCTGAGATGACACCGCGAACAGTATTCAGGGTACGGTGGGGGGTGACAGTAACCGGGTAGTCTCCCAGGCTTGTCATCTTCAAGAGTGCTGTGCTCTGTGGCTTATTTTCTATCTCAACAAGGAGGTCTCCAGCAAGCTTCTTTGCCTTATAACATTTTCAACCACTTGTTCTAGATGCTTTCCAATGGCAGAGGGAGAAACTTTTGACAAATGCACAGTTACTTGCAGAGTGAACTACAAGAAATCGAGGATATTTTTCAGGTTCATTAGCTTTTTCCAATTTAGGGGGAGCGGGGCGAACCCTTTTCGGGGGTCGTTCTGCTCGGGGTTGAGAAGAGAGGGACGCCATAAAAAGGCAATGGGTTTTCGGAATCTGTGGCGCGCCGCCCACCACGGAGCCCAACGAGGGAATAGGTAACACCCCATAACAAATATGGCTTTGCTGGAAGCATTACTCTATTAGCGCTACCCAGAAACTATAACCAAGTGTGGATCTGGACGAGAGTATCTGTCACCACCCAAAGTTAGCCCTTGCCGCCAAAGGAGTTGAAAAGGAAAGAAGAGAAATGAGAAGAGTGAAAAGAAGGAGAAGACAAAGGTGAAAGAAGGGAGGGGATAGTAGAAGGAGTGGCGACTAGACTGAATCATCCTGGCCGGGCCTTACCAGGACTCCCGTCTATGAGAAGCGGGGGCCGAAGTGGTGTATTGCCTCGCCCGGGGGGCCCCGGAGGGTCCAAACCTACCCCGGGCTCGGCTCAACCACCAGGATGCCCTTTTCCCCAGACACGGGAAAGTCACGCACAGTCAGACGTGGGCGGGCGAACCCGCATGGCTCGGGGTCCGTTCAGACGCCACTCTCCAAACACCTGCTTTCACAGGTGCCCCCTCCGGGCCAGTGGGACACTAGAACAGTCCCGAATTCGAAGACAGTACAAGTATTTGGAAGAAGTGGAAGAACAACGTAAAACCTACACCAAGGCTTGCATATTCTAAACAATGGCAAGTAATATGATATCGTACCGACACACAAGTACTTATCAACCATTTTCAAGCATTAAACACTTGCAAACATACATATAAAACATTTTGCAGCACGAACTAAGAAATATCGAGTGCATCAAAGTACATGTTATAGCACTCCGCCGATTAAAGAAGAGGGATTAATCGATTAAAATGCCGAGAGGTATAAAACGATTATTGATGCCGTGAGTTCTGTTCTAAGCAGCAGACAGACGCATTGGTGGCAGCAACGCAAAAAGCCTTTATTCCCAGACAGCAGCGCTCTTTTATAGATAACACTGCATGCCGGGCGAGCACACGTCATCAGGGTTATACAATCTTATCAGAGCCCGTGGCCGGTACGGAACATTCCTCCCTCCTTAAATTAAAGCTACACGCGTTTCTTTTCGCGTTCATAATTGGAAGCTTGATAGCGATCTGGTGGACGTCTTGTGCGATTACTTCTTCGCAAAGGGGCCTCTTCGGGTGATGCCATGGCTGTAGCCGTGGTGATGTTTGAGGGCTGAGCTGCTGAGTGTTCTGCCTCAGGCTGCGATGTCAGTTGCTCTCTTGAAGTGGCGTCACCTAAGCGTACGTCGTCCAGCTGTTCCGCAGTAGGACCGCTAACCATGGATTCACCAGAGGTCTCACGTTCTGGAAGGTTTGTTGTAAAGTCCTGCTGACTACTGGCACTTAGAGCGGGCTCTGCTTCTTGCGCGACGTCCGGGTGGATGGATGTTTTTGGTCCAGATGTCCACCTAGGTCTCAAATGGTCGATATGGACAAAATGAAAATGATCTCCGACCTTGACTGCAAACGTAGAGTCGCTTACGCGTTGTGCCAGGACAGCTTCCTCCCACGACAGGGTTTCCCCTCTCGTAGTCTTCACGAAGACTGGATCACCAACTTCCATCTGCAGGTCCCTTCCTCGGCCCTCGTTGCGATGTGTGGCGTCTCGGTTTTGACGACTCCTCATGTCCTGCACAAAACTTGGTTTCAAGAGCGAAAGCTTTACTCGAGGTTGTCGTTTCAGGAACAGCTCAGCCGGCGTTCTTCCCGTTACAGAATTTGGGGTGTTCCTGTAAGCAAGCAAGAAGTCGCTAAGTCGCTGATGCAGGGTTCTGTGCCGGCCTGTTAAGTTATCGTGAAGCACTTGCTTGAGTAGAGAAGCTTTTGTTGTCTGAACCAGCCTTTCTGCTGCCCCATTCGACGAAGCATGGTACGGTGGCGTACGAGTGTGTCGAATTCCGTGAGAAGCGGCGAAGTCAGAGAACTCGTGCGAAGTAAACTGAGGTCCGTTATCACTAACCAGTTCTTCCGGGTAGCCATAGGCTGCAAATATCTCTTTGAGACAGTCGATTGTTTTTGATGTCGTTGTAGTACGGAGGCATTTTGCTTTTATCCACTTTGAGTAGGAGTATACTAGAAGGAATAAGTTCGAGCCATCCTTCATGGCGAAGTCGACATGAACTCTCTGCCAAACACGAGTTGGATAAGTCCATGGATGAATTGGTCCTGGTGCCTTCGCAGGCAAGGTCGTTTGACACACTTTACATTGACGGACAATGGCTTCGATGTCTTTGTCAATCAACGGCCACCAAACAAAAGACCTCGCGAGCATCTTCATTCCTTGCATTCCTGGGTGCTCTTCATGCAACAATGCTAACACTGCGTTTTTAAGTTCGTCCGGAATGATGACTCGTTGGCCCCACGTGACACAGCCTTGCTCGTACGATAGTTCGTTTCGACGAACGTAAAAAGGCTCCAGTTGATCATCGTAGTGCGCGGGCCAGCCAGATAAGGTGAACCGCACTACTTCGGAAAGAATGCGGTCCTTTTTAGTCGCACCCGCCACCTGGCTCGCAGTGAGAGGCGTTGAATCAAAGACTGCAAGACATTCTTTGGTGTCGTCTTTATGCTTGACTGGAAGTGGCAGCCTTGAAACTGCGTCGGCAACTTCCATGTTTTTGCCGTTTCTGTGCCGTAGCGTGTACTGATAAGCTGCTAAGGTGATAGCTCAACGCTGAATCCTCGCTGCAGCCAGAGAAGGAATTGGCTTATCTGATGCCAAAATGCCCAACAGCGGTTGATGGTCTGTATAGAGCGTGAATTTGCGTCCATACAGGTATCTATGAAACCTGCTTAAACCAAAAATTATGGCCAGGGCTTCCTTCTCGCCTTGTGCGTAGTTACGCTCCGCTGCGTTCAATGTTCTCGAGGCAAAGGCGATAGGTCTCTCTGAACCATCGGGCATGACGTGAAAAATAACGGCTCCAAGACCGTAGGCGGACGAGTCGCAGCTTAATCCGATCGGTTTTTTTACGTCGTAAAATGTCAGAACTTCACTGTCGATGAGACACTGCTTAGATTCCACGAACGATCTTGAACATGCGTCCGTCCAAACCCAACTATTGTCCTTTTTGAGTAGCTCATACATTGTCGCAGCAACTGTAGCTAAGTCTTTGATGAATTTTGCGTAGAAATTCAGCAGGCCCAAGAAGGTTCGCAGTTCGGTTACATTGCTTGGCTGAGGTGCTTCCGTGATTGCTTTTATCTTTGTCGCAGTTGAAAAAATGCCATCAGTTGTCACTTTGTGCCCAAGATAAACGACGGACTGCTTGAAAAATTCACATTTCTGTTCTTTTACTGTGATACTGTGCTTTGCGAGTCTTTCAAGCACCTTTTCCACGGTTTGTTGACAGTCGTCTATGTTGTCGCCTACGACGATGACGTCGTCGATATAGCAGCCCACTTTTGGAATCCTTTTTAAAACTTCGTCCATTAATGACTGAAAGATAGCCGGGGCGCTAGCGATGCCGTACGGAAGCCGCTGAAATTGAAATAATCCGAGATGCGTGTTGACAGTTAACAACGCTTTGCTTTCCTCAGCTAGCGGCACTTGTTGATAGGCTTGTGATAGATCTAGGACGCAGAAGATCTTTCCTCTGGCAAGCATAGAATACAAATCTTCCGGCAATGGCAAAGGGTAATGGTCAGTTTTCAGAACAGGATTAACCGTGACCTTGTAGTCGCCGCATAATCGTAATCCTGCGCCGCCTTTCTTCGCGACCACCACCAGAGGTGTTGAGGGCGCTGCGAGCGGTGGTCGGAGGCGGACGTGTGTCGCGTCGGCTCCGCGTTACTGTGCTCATTTGTGCGGTGTTTCTGGCTCTATTTTCTTGAAAGTGGTGTCAAAGTGTCCGGCTCGTCGAGAGGAACTCATCGATATCGGTGGTGAGTCATTCCATCGATTTATTGGGACTTTACGGACTTGGAAAGGTGGTGACGGCGAGGCGGGGGCAGTTAGGCCTAACCGAGTACGGGAAGGTAGGCCTAACACCGGCGTGGTGGCGACGGAGGTGCAAGGGGACGGCATGGAGGCTGATGTCGGCCGGAATGCTGGGAATATGGTCGTGGAAGTGCCCGGAGAAGAATTGGATCCGGAGGATTGTGCGGGTTGGATGAAAGTGCGCACGAATGGAAGATCGGACGGCTCTGCGGAGGCTAGACCTAATTCCCATGTGGCCAGGCGGGTGATAGAGAGAATAGAGAGGGGAGCCAAGATGCCGAGGGTATTGCCCCGGGAGGCCATTAAGGTGATCATGAGGCCAAGAGGAGGTCTGGATCTGTCCAGGGTGTCTATCGTGAAAGTGATGTGTGCGATTGGCAAGGCGGCGCGTGTGGAGATGGAGGATATGGGCAAGGATACGTTATGCCCGAATGTTCAACAGAACATTGTGGTGGTGTGCACTGAGGATGAACAGCGGGCTAGGAGATATGTGAACGTGGAGGTGTTGGTGGTGGAAGGGAAGAGCTTCGAGACGAAGGCGTACGTGGCGGCTCCGTATGGGACGACGAAGGGAGTCATCAGAGGTGTGCCGTTGGAGCATTCGGCGGAGGACATTGACAGGAACGTGGTGGGCCCGAGGAATCCGACTGCGAGGGCGACACAGCGCATTGGATCGTCGGCTACAGTCATTGTGGTCTTTGAAGGTGAAGTGGCGCCAAGACAAGTGTATTATGGTGGAGGAGTTTTGAGATGTTCTTTGTATAGGAAGCATTTTGAGGTCTGTTTTGTGTGTGGGAGGGTAGGACATCGCTCGGATGTCTGCCCTACCCCGGAGATGAAGCGGTGTATGGGGTGTGGGGTTAGTGGGCAACAGGAGCACGAGTGCACCCCTAGGTGCAAGCTATGTGGGAGACAACACGTGACCGGGGATAGGGTGTGTAGGAATAGGTTCCGCACACCGTATATTGTACGGAAAAGGTTGTGGGAACGTAAAGAGTTGGATCATGAGTCGAGAGGGGGCTCCCTTTCCGGTGCAGGGGCTCTGAGGGGAGAAGATTTTCCGGACTTGGGAGGGTCCAGGTCGGTTTCGAGGGAAAGGGGGGATAGTAGGTCGAGGAGTAGGAGCAGAGGGGAGGAAAGACAGGTGTCATGGGCACAGGTGGTGAAGTCGGATAATGAGGAGATGGAAAAGCTCAGGGAGGATAATAGGCGGCAGGCCGGGGAGATCATGGAGCTGAGGAAGGAGAACAAAGGGCTGATGGAGAAGGTTGAGGAGCTCACCGGGGTTATTAAGCAATTGGCGGCTAAGGTGGAGAAGATTGCGGCGGAGGGGGAGCCTTCTCATCTGGGGGCGCCACCGGCTAAGAGAAAGAGTGCGGGGGGTGGAGGTGGTAGTGATGTGTCGGGAATGGAGAAGCAGATAATAGATTTGAATGAGAGGGTGGTGCGGCAGGAGGGAGGGTTGAGGAAGGTGAATGAGAAGTTGGATGAGGTGGCAAGGGTTGTCATGGGGATTGAGTCGTTCTTAACACAATGGAAGAAGTAGTTAAGGTTTGGGTTTGGAATTGCAAAGGATACAAGGGCAGGAAGGCGGTGCTTCAGCAATATGTGCAGGCGGCAGAGGAGATGCCGGATGTCATTATGTTACAGGAGGTGGGGCCGAATGATGTGGGGCTTTCGGGATACGTGGCCTATGGGGTGAAGGTAGTGTCAAAGGGGGGTAGGAGGGGTGTTTGTACGTTGGTTAGACGGGGGTTGCCGGTGGTGGAAGGGAAGTTGGAGGGGGAGAAGAATGTGGAGTTTCTGGCCTTGGAGGTGGTGTTTGGCAAGAGTGGTGTTTGTTTGTGTAATGTGTACAACAGCCCAAAGTATGGGAGGCAGAGGTTTGGGAAACTTTTCAGGGAATGTGTGAGATGGGCTGGGGATGGGGGCCTGGTGGTGGCTGGGGATTTCAATGCGAGACATGAGGAGTTTGGGTATGTGGACAACACGGCTAAGGGGAGGAATTTGTTGAGGGACTCAGAGGATGTAGGCTTGATTTTGGTGTCGGATTCTCGGCATCCCACGTTGATGGCTAAGACGGCGGTGCAGAGAGAGACGATGCCGGATTTGGCTTTTGTTAGGGGGGTAGATGTGGAGTGGAGAAATACGGGCATGGATTTGGGCAGTGATCACAGGGTAGTAGAGGTTTTGGTACATTTGGAGGGCAGAAGAAAGGGGAAGAGGAGGCACAAGGTGGTAGATTGGGGCGCCTTTAGGAGGGGTGGTGGTATGGGGGGGGGTTGTCGATGTGAAGGGGTGGTCTGAGGCAGTTGTAAAAGCGGCGAGGGAAGCGAGTAGAGATGTGGAGGTGGATGCAGAGTTGGAGGGGGAATTGGATAGCAGGTTGGTAGGTTTGATGGAGGCGAAGGAGGCGTTGTATCGCAGGTGGAGGGAACATAGGGGTAATTGGAGGTTGCGGAAGAGGGTAGCGGAGATGAATAGAGAAATTGCAAGGTACAGTGAAGAACTGGCGAGGCAGCAGTGGGACGATGTGTGCGTAAGGGCGGGAGGTAGGTTGCAGATGGGGGAAACATGGAGGTTGTTAAGGCATTTATTGGATGGGACGCGGACTCGTAGTTATCAAAGGGGAAGGTTAGGTGAGGCTCTGTATGGAGCTAGGAAGGAATTGGGAGAGGAGGGGTTTAGGAGGGCTCTGATGGACAAGTACCTTCCTAGGGTGGGGGGAGTGAATTTTCCGGGCTATAAGGGGGAGGTGAATGAGGATCTGGATAGGGCTGTGGAGACGTGGGAAGTGAGGGCGGCGTTGCAGAGGGTGAAAACGAGGTCTGCGTCAGGGCCGGATGGGGTTAGTAACAATATGCTGCGTAACTTGGGGGAAGAAGCTGTTGAGGTGCTCACGGGGCTGTTTAATAGGTGTTGGGAGAGCGGGGAGGTGCCTGAAGAATGGAAAACGGCTAGGATGGTGTTGTTGGCTAAGCCGAATAAACCGGGGGGGGGTGCAGAATTTGAGACCGATTTCGCTTACGTCGTGTGTTGGTAAGGTTTTGGAGCACGTGGTATTGCGAAGGTGGAATAATTTTCTGGAAGGGAGGGGGGTGTTTAGTGATACTATGTTCGGATTTAGGGAGGGGTTGTGTGCACAGGATGCAATGTTGTAACTTAAGCATGAGGTTGTGCAGTCGAGGAAAGTGGGGGTTGTGTTGGGATTGGATCTCAAGAGTGCCTTTGATAGGGTGCAGCATTCGGCCATATTAGAAAGAATGTAGGAGTTGGGGTTGGGGAAGAGGAGCTATGAGTATGTGAGGAGCTTCTTGACTGGGAGGAGCGCGGAATTGGTTGCTGGGGAGTACGAGGTTGGAAAGAGGGGGTTGGGATGTATAGGTACGCCGCAAGGCGCGGTTATCTCGCCGATGTTGTTTAATTTGGTCATGGCAAAGGTGGGGAAGAGGTTAACGAGAGAAGGGATCGGTCACTCCATTTATGCGGATGACTTGACGTTGTGGTGTGTTGGTAAGGGCGTGGAGGAGACTAGAGATACGTTGCAACGAGGGATTGATGCTATTGAGGAAGAGTTGGCGGGTACAGGGTTGGAGTGCAATCATGAGAAGTCGGCGTATGTTGTGGTGGGGCCGAGGAGTAGGAGATGGCAGGATGTGGAGTTGAGGGCGAATGGGGGAATGATACCTAGAGTTAAGGAGCTGAGAGTGTTGGGACTGTGGTTACAGGAGGCTAGGGGTAATGGCGTGATGTTGGATAAGTTGCAAAGGAAGGTCGGGGCAGCGATGCAGATGGTTAGGAAGGTGGCTAGTAGGAGGAGGGGTATGAAGGAGGAGAGTGTTTTGAGGCTGGTGCAGGCTTTTGGGATGAGCCACATCGCGTATGTGGCTGGGTATCTGAAGTGGGGGTGACGGAGAAAGGGAAGATTAATGCTCTGATACGTAGGATATATAAGGCGGCGATTGGGTTGCTGGCATGTACTAGCACGGAGATGATGGAGCGATTGGGTGTGCATAATACATTGGAAGAGGTGATAGAAGCGCAGAGGATCTCGCAGACGGAGAGGTTCAGGGGGTCTGCGGTGGGGCGTAGGGTGTTGAGCAGGGTGGGGGTGGGTGCTGAGGCTGGCAGGGGGGGATTGGAAAGGATTAAGGATGAGGACATGAGGAGGTTGAGGGTTAGGCCGGTGCCGAGGCACATGCACCCGGAACGGGATAAGGGGCGTAGGCAGGCAAGGGCGCAGGCGCTGTATAGGCTGTATGGGAAGGAGGAGGGTAGTGTTTATGTGGACGGAGCTTTTGATGGGGACCGGGGGGTGGCTGTGGTTGTGGCGGGTAAAGATGGTAGGGTGGTTACAGCGTCGGGATTGAGATGTGACAGTGCGGAAGAAGTTGAGGAGGTGGCGGTTGCAATGGCAATTTCTATCGAGGGTGTAAGGAAGGTATTCAGTGATGCAATGGGGTTGTCAGGCGCTTCATGAATGGAACGGTGAGTGAGAGGGCTAAGAGGTTGATCAGTGTGAAGGGACAAGTGGAACTAATATGGAGCCCTGCACATGAGGTGGGGAATGATATGGCCGACTGCTGCGCCCGAGGACTCTTAGGCCGGGCTTCGCAGGAGGGGTCGTATGTGCCGGTGGGTTATGGAGAGTATCTTGAATGTTGCAGACGGGATAGGAGGAGGTTCCCGGAACCTCACAAGGATTTGTGTCGGGAGGATGCGGTGCTTTTTAGGCAGTTGCAGGTGATGTGTGTGTATACCCCGGTGTTGGGGAGACATGTGGACCCAGGGAATTTTGAGAGTGACTTGTGCAGGGTATGTAAGGACAGTCGGGCAACGCTGCAGCATATTGTGTGGGACTGTGAACAACGGGGGCATGAGGCATCGGGGACCCAGGACTGGCCGGAGGACTTCAAGGATGGTGTGATGTGTGTGGACTTGGAGGGACAAAGGGGTTTCGTCCAGCGAACCCGGCGCTTGGTTCACCGGCAGACTGTGCGCAGGTGTGTTGGTGAAGGGGTGACGGAGGGGTGGGGTTTTCGCAGGACCAATAAAGAGGTTTTCCACCACCAGAGGTGTTGCCCAGTCGCTTTTCGTGACCCTCTTCAGGATTCCGCTTTGCTCAAGCTTTTCCAACTCCTTTGCTACTTCCTCTTTCATCGCAAACGGTATTGGCCGTGCTTTTGAGAACGCTGGTTGAGCCCCTTCTTTTACATAGATGCGAGCTTCGTAGTTCTTGACGATGCCCGGGGCGCTCTTGAAAACCTGGGGATACTTCTTCCGTAATGCATCTACCCTTTGATCCAGTGATCTATCCGCGGACATACTGTACACTGCTTTCCAGTTTATCTTTAATTTTTCCAGCCAGTCTCTTCCTAAAAGAGCGGGCATCAAAGTTCCGTTCTCTTGTGCTATCACTACGGGCAAAGTGATCTCGCTTCCTTCATGGTCTAAACAAACTTTTGCTTTTCAAAGCACTTTCAGCTTTTCCCCTGTGTAAGTGCGCAATGACACATTTATTTCAACGCATTTTACGTGCGGAAAATACTGTCTGTACACACGCTATGGTACGATCGTGACCGCTGCACCCGTGTCAATTATCATAGAGACAGTTCTCCCTTCAATCTTGAGGTCTACGCTGTAGCCCCTTGAATGTTTGCCTGAATAGAACACGGTATGGCAGCTCAATTCTTCGGATTCGTCGTCCGTGGTGTCGACGTATCTCACAGCCTTTGTTTTGGCTCCTTTCTTGCAGACGGCTTGCAAGTGCCCCTTTTTGTTACAATTTCGGCAAGTGTGGTTCCGATACCAACATTTTTCTGCCCTATGACGCTTTCCGCAATGCCAGCAAGCACTACGCAGTTATTCATCTTGCTTATCTTTCGACCGTGATACTGCCCCCGATTCCTTTCCCTTATCACGGTGTCGTTCGCCACGAACGGCGTTGACGCTGTGCGGTTTTCCGTCAAATTCATGCATTTGCCTTGCCTGTTGTGCGGCTAGCTCTTTCTCCAGCGCCGTTTTGCATGCCAGCTCAAACGTCAGGTCTGCTTCTGCAAAAAGAGCCCGTTGCATTTCTTCGTCACGCAAACCAGCTACCAGTCTGCCCCTTAGTGCATCATTTAGAAACGTGCCAAAAGTGCAATCTCTTGCCAGGTGCTTCAGTTTCGTGATGAAATCTTTGACACCTTCATTTTCATGTTGCATTTGACGATTAAATTTACAACGCTCTGCAATGATTGAGTGAGCTGGGCTGAAATGACCTTCTAGAAGCTGTTTAACTTCCCCGAAGGTCTTCTGAGACGGCAAATGAGGCACGACTATCTTCTTTAACTCTTCATATGCCTCCGCTCCGAGTACGTTGAGAAACAACTTAAGTTTCTTCTCTTAAGGGACATCATTTATGTCTACGTAGTTCTCAAAGAGTTCGAAAGACGAGCGTATGTTGTCGATTTTCGGGTTGAATTCTGCCATCCTGCCGAGCTTAGGGCCATGGCCTGGTTCTGCCATAATGAGCAAACTTCACTTATCTGTAGAGCGGATTTCCTCGATGCGCCTTGTTTGTACTGCCCGTGCTCGTTCGCTTGCTCCAACCAGCCGCTGAAGTTCATGCAGGGGCTCCGTAACGCCTTACTTCCACGCGGCGTTCCTGCGCTGCTCCAGGCCGTCGATGAAATCCTGGCTGCAAGGACTCCGTGTCGCCTTGCACCGTGGACGGTTCAACCTAGTGACTGCTGCTGGCCGGCAGCGACTGACTGCGCGCCAAATCCCATCCTCGTCGCCAGATGTTCTGTTCTAAGCAGCAGACAGACGCCTTGGTGGCAGCAACGCAAAAAGCCTTTGTTTTCAGACAGCAGCGCTCTTTTATAGATAACACTGCATGCCGGGCGAGCACACGTCATCGGGGTTATACAATCTTATCAGAGCCCGTGGCCGGTACGGAACACCGTGTAGGCACACCGGCAACCCTCCCCTATTGGAAAAACGTACAAGAAACAAACCTGCTGCTTGTACAGTTCGGGTATGACACCACCATACTTTCTTGTTATTATGTATGCAGCTAGTTTGGTTCGGCTTTCTGCATAACTGGAGATACCGGCACCGCTATGGCTCCGGGTCTGCCTATACTGGCAGCCAATTTGCTTGCCGATATGATTCGGTGTGCTGGTATGATTTTGCGGCCGATGACGTAGGCGACCGCCATCTTTCCAACAAAAAACGCTTATACCACACCACCACCGTTATATCCAAATCATACATGCAGAAAGACGACCGCCATCTTCCAACATAACGTCCATCGTTTACCACCGGTATCGTTACATACACCATACATGTCGAAAAAGAACATAAGCCGCGTTTACATGAATGCGACTTAGTCGTATTGAATTTAGTTGCCGCATTCCATATGCGGTCATGTAAACGGCATAATGCGCAAAGCGCATCGCATTAAAGTCGCTAGACAGAGGTGGATCGAGATGTCGAGTGCGCATTCATTCAGCCCATGTAAACGGAGATCGGATCGCATTTTGGAACGGGGAGGATTATCGGAAGGCGCTCGCTGCGGGAGCGAGTCAACACCTGAGAACATGGAGGCGGCCAATCTCGTCGGCGGCGCGGAGAGCGGTCCCGCAATTTTTTTCCCGAGAACAAACGCAAGCTTTTATTGTGATCATAACTAAGCAGAATATAGCGGAGCTGCTCGGTGTGGGCGGCCCCGTCCAAACCTTTGCGAAGTACGACTTGCGTGTCCGAAGGGGTCACAAAGACATCGGTGCAAGCACGAACGACACCGAGAGCCCTGAGCACTGTTGAGCACTGCATGGTAGCGCAGAACGAGCAGCTCCTACCTCGGTGCCGTTCCCGGCTGCGCAAGAGCCTCTCGGACTCGGGGTACGGTCGCGATCGGCGAGTTCTGGCGCGGCGAAACGCGGAGGCTTCCTGAGAGCGTGCGCACACATGTCGCCTCTCGTTCAGAGTGAACCGGCGGCCCGGCCTGGAGTCCTAAACGCCTTGGTTTCGATGCTTCTTCCGTCTCGCAACTTCTTCTACAGCACCGAAGACAGCGGGCACCATCTTTACGGTCACTAAATGCGTCGAAAGGCCTCCACGTGCGATGCACCGGAAAACGTGGTGCGGCTGGTGCCGGAACGGAACTGACGGAACTGCGTAACTTCGAGCTTTGAGTCAGCGTGCACGGCAACAAACCGATCGTGACACCAAGCCGCAGATACCGCATCGCCGGTCGACAGCGGCAAACGGCCCGTTGCTCGTATCGTGGGCCGTGACTCGTACTCGGCCAACTCGGCGTCTTTTCGTGGCCCCTCGCGTCGTCGCTACCAGCCGCAAACCTGGCGTCGGAGAAAAGCGAAACCGAAACGTAAAGCTTCCGCCCAGTGGCTTCCGCTGTCGCGCCTTTTCTGACTTCCCGGCTTCCACGCTTCCGGTCGTCGCGGAGATGGCGACGTAGTGGTTTAGGCGGTTTTGGCTTCGCTGGCTCGTTCTGCGTTTTGGGGGACAGATGTTTTACGGTCCGTTTCTACTGCGTCTCTGGCTCTCAACTCGACGGCGCCTCTCATAGTTCAACCAGGCGTGGTCAACCTGTGTCAGGCCGGCTCGACTCGTCCGATCGCCGGACCGCAGGCGACTTCCCAGTTCGGCCGTGAGGCCTAGGATCCGAAGACGTCTGTCTCCGTGAAGCGGTAAGCGAATCTCGTCCCGTTTTCGTTCTACTTTTAAATTACGTTAGGTGCGCTACAGTGTAAGCATGCGTGCCAAGTGTTCGTAACAATTTTGAACTAGAATAATTGTGCTTCATTGCGGTTTGTCATTTACGGAAAATATAAATCGAGCAATGAACGAGGAGCCATGCTTGAAAACGATGCATGTACGATGTTAACTTCTACCTCGGCGGCTTTAAAAAAAACTCAAGACTGGTTACGGTTGGATGCGAGGCTGGTCCCAATGCAATGGTAAGCACTTAGAGCGCCTTTCTGAACGGCATGTAAGCAATATAGCGATCAACGAGACGAGCGACGGCGAGAAGCTACGAGTGCCGGCGCCGAGCGCCGAAGATTTCTCACTCTCGCTGTTTGCGCCGCTCAATTCTTGGGCTTCTAGAAAACGTCGCTCATCACCTCGGTCGCTCGCACCAATCGCTTTCATAATGTGTGTCTCGTCGCGCGGCTGACTGCCGTGTTTATTCAAATATAAGGCGACCTTTTTTTTTTTTTTTTTTCTTCTTTTTTTTCTTCTTCTCGGAAATTGTGACTAAAGAATTTCGACACCTACATTCGCGACCAAATTTTGCGACCCTACCGGAGGCATGAAGCTATCGAATCACCGAGCCGGCGTTGCCGTAGAGCCGCGCCGCTTCTTGTTTCAAAAAGCTTTTGGTTGCCGAAATGGCTCGCCGCCCGCGGTGGCCGGTCGGGCGTCGGATTTCGACATCGCGCCTCTAGCGTTCCCCTTGCTGGGCAACGGGTAAGGAGAGGAACGCGATGCGCCATGCACTTTACCCCCCATCCTCGCAAACGCGCACAAAAAAAAAAAAAAAATGTTATTTTTGTTAGTTGCTTGAGGTGGCTCGGCTCGCGTGTTGCTCATGGCGACACGGCGGCTTTGCTTGCGTCTTTGTAGTTTGTCTTCCGTCGCTTCGCACCTTCTTTCGTTTCCTGTCGTCATTTTACTACGGTGTCAGTGAAGTATTGCTGCGAATTTGCGAGGATGTCTACCCAGCTGACGAAGCTTCGGACGATGATGACATGTCCAGAAGTTCTGACGGTGATGAAGTTTTTGGCATCGCCCCGTGATTTAGCTGAGAGTGATGTAAATAAAGGTTTTTTTTCTTTCTTTTGCCCAAAATTTCCCCTGTTCTTAAAAATAAAAAAAAAAAAGATCGACCTATATTTGAATTTTTTTTTTTTTTTTGTCCTTGGTGGATCCAATAAATAGGGTTCGACCTATTTTCGAGTAAATACGGTAACTTTAATTTTTATTTTGGGTTACGTCGGACGCAACTCGAATGCTTGACAGTTACGTTGGGCGTAACTTTAATTTTTATTTCGGGTTCCGTCGGACGTAACGTTAGACACTCCGTTACACTTAAGGAAAATAGGGGCTGCTGGTTCATCATATAAAGTTATAAACCAACCATTTGTGTTTAATTAAAATGCATCACTGACCTAAAAAAAAAAATACTGCTATTCTAGAGTTTATGCTATAGGAATGTAGCACTTCAGATAAATTTGTTTATTTTTACTTTTAGTCCCTGCCCCACCAGATAAAACATCTGGCCTAAAGCAGTGTTCCGGATATCCTTCCAAGACATCAGGCGGGTCGTCATTCAATCCAGGAGTCGGCGGCGTCTCATGGGCGTGTTGCTGGTGCTTACTGGATGGTGCTACCGAGGGAAAAGTGGTCATGCTTGGGAAAGGCAGGTATGGCCGCCGTAAGTATACATATTGTTTTTACCTTTGCTCGAATCCGTTTTTAAGAAATGCACAGTTTGCATGTGTGCATCTCTCAATGTTTCCACAGTCGGCTGTTTTTTTTTGGTGTGCTCCAACTGTGTCAGCGCTAGTTTCTCTAGATCATGCAAATGGGATGCAACAATAAACCACATATGCTCTCGCAAGAAACAGCGCTGTGCCGAAGCAGTGTGGAATCTACTCTAGCTTTATGATGCAGCACAAAATAGTTGATGCCAATTATAGCTACTTTTGTGACTCCGTTTTACCAAAAGCTCTGCCGAAACAAACTTGCGCCTTATAGGTAGTGCAAAAGAACCTCGCGTGCCTAACCTGGAGAAGGGCTTTTTTTTTTCATAGGTCAACTTTTCCTTAAACCAATACCTTCAGCCTCCTTGAAATGTTAACATTATGTGACACACGGAAGAACAGTAAACTCTTTAATGTTGGCAAACCTTTAATTTTCGCGGCCTTTGATTTTGCAGAATTCAGTGGCTGTGATTATGTCCTCTGTGACCGATTCGAGAAGAAATAGGGGCCACGAAGATAAGGGGGTTTTACTGTACATCGGAGGAAAGAGGAAGTCACTTATGTTTGTATGCAGGAGTAAAACCAACAACAACAATCATGGTGTCGACACTTTGTAAGCCTATCTGTGTCTATTGAATGATATCAATTTTGTTTTAGTTCGTTAAACATTGTTGCCTGTACATTGTGGGATGTCGTCTTCAACACGAGCAGTGGTTTTCTTTTCAAGCAGGCAGCATGGACGCGTGCCGCAGCACAACATAGTTCATTTGCAGGTGGTACCGCAGGTTGAAGGATGGTTGGCACAATAAGGGGGAATCACAATTCAATGTTCTACCTCGGGTGTAGACAAGATTTGCTTATTCTAAATCATTTTGTCTAAAAATCTGGGATTTGCGATGAATGTACCCGCATGGTTGGAAGGGCCAGACAAGCCTTGTGAGCGCTTTATTTTCTAGCGTCTCAGTCCTGAACCCACTCACGCACCACATGTGTAGATGTTCCGATAGGTGGGAGCACTTATTTGGAAAATGGTGAATGGCAACTGTTATCTTTATCCGACTTCTGTATTATGATCAAAGTTGGACTGCATATTTGCAATACTTTTTCTCACTTAAAAATATGTCATACTAAAATATGTAGAATAGCCGATGACAAAAAGAGAATGGCTGGGCGTCCTCCAGCACGTGCTTGTGCTTTTCACCCCACTTTGGACAGATGTGCTTGCTCCAGGCTCATGAGGCGCTGAAACGTCATCGAAGGTAGCAGACGGGCTGGTGGTGGAACAACGGAGACTTCTCCCTGCCTTTCTCATGCTATCAGTGAGCGTGTACCTCTATACTCTAACTTGGCTTAACCTGCACAGACCTGAGGAGAATAGGCTTGGCGAGTGCCCTTACTGCATATGCATTTGTACAGCTGAGGCACTTTTTGAATCAAGAATATTGTGTACCTTACCTACAAAAACACATCATTTTGGGGGTGCAAAAGGAATCCTAAGGCATATTTTTGTTTGTATTGTCCTATTACGCATCGCAGGCACGTAGCCAGGGGGAGGCCCATGGGGCCCGGGCCCGGGCCCCCCCTTCCCCCTCCCCCTCCGAAATCTTCCATTTTGCATGTGTCCTCCTCTCCCCCCTTCTCCTCATACAGCATTTTGTCATGAGTGGGCCCCCTCTGAAACAAAATCCTGGCTACGTGCCTGACGCATGGACTCCTTCAACTTAATGCGGAGTCGACCCACCCTGTTGAAAAATTTAATGCCTGCCAGGTAATTGTTTTGCATTTAGTTAATATATCAGTATTCAGTTGGGTATCCCAAGTCATTAGTCGTTGAGATGCAGTCTCTCTGTAAGTCAGTCATGTTTAACATTCATAAAACTGCTTGTCAAATAATGGCACTGTCGAGGACATGTACTCGGCTCGAGCAATCGCTGTGCACAAGCTGGTCGTGTGGATACAGGCAGCAAACATCCCGGTTGAAACGTCCTTCCTCGCAATGTAGCTCAAGACTAGGTCAGGGCCCCACTCACAAACGTCTATACTTTGCATCTCTTTAAGCTGGACCACTTTTGACACTACAAGCCATTGCAGCGAAAACAGTGTGACACATGATTGTAAGCTCGACGTACCATGGCATCCAACTAGAAGGTCACATGGCTTGCAGCTTCTGCCGTGGTTAACTTTAAACTGAGATAGTTTGGAATAATGCTCTCGGTTTTTAGTGTTGCCCGGCACGGTTAACAATTTGGTGATATAGTGCTGCATTGAGAAATCTGCATTCGTGACTGTATCACCTTATGAATGCATACTAGCTATTAAACTCTCCATTCTGCAGAGAAATGAAATGCACTTTGCTTCCAATTGCAGCTACTTCTGGAACTTCATGGTATGAAGCACCTTATGGCTGCAAGCTCTGACCGATCTTGTTCTCTGGTCTGCGCAGGCCCATTGCAGGGAGTCACTCCGAGAGCCTCACCAGAGGTTCCTGCCCGTGGTCGTTCTAAATTTTTTTGTTGTAGGTATGCATCCTTTCTGTCTTTCCCTTAATTGTACTCGGGCGCTTTCTTTTCATTGTCGCAGATTTGCCTCAAAATTAATTCAGCATACAAATGGATGCTGTACAACTGTATCCCGCATATTTTGTTCAAGATAACTTTTCTTTGCGAGAGTTGGATTTTTTTATGAAGGTTAGTCTTTTTTGTTTTTATTTACAAATTTATTTGAGTTTCCATGGGCAACACTAAAACGTTATGCCATGGGCAAGGACAAGTTCACTGCTCTAACTTGTTCTCAACTGATTGCAAGAAATTTTGTTAATGTCGTGAAACCTCTTTCCAGCACTTGCTTGGCAGCATGAAAACAAATTATACATGGGACATACTCTTTTTTAGACTGCTTGCTCATTCTGCAGGTCTGCCTTCTATAGATGTCGTGCTACTGGAGAGCAGGTGAATTCGATTGTTGGTTTTGCCATTGCTTTTTTTTTTAGCCGTTGTCTTAATAGTTCTTTTAAATTTAAAAATTTTCCTAAAAAGCAAGTTGGCAAGAATATCTAGTTTGACTAGTTAGCTGAAAATAGTGATCTAGTACCCTTTAGTCAGTAAAATAGATAGTGTGTGCCGCTGTTAGTGTCAAGTAGAGATGCACGCTTTTTAGGCATTTTGCGCAGGGTGGTACCAATTTTTATTGGTTAGCCTCTTGGTGCGCCAACTAAACTCTTTCTATCGAGACACCTGCCCTTTGCTTTTATTTGGCAGGCTCTGGCAATAAAATAATATAGTGTTATTCCTCGGTGGCTTAATAACCTAAAGAAAGAAGTTTCTCCATGTTTAAACGCAAACTTTTATAAAGGCAAAAATAAAATAAGCCAGTAGCAGACGGCACATAGCCTCAACAGTGCTCCGCGCCAACAGCGTTGCGTCAAAATAGCGGTCTTCTCCTTTTTGCTGCCTTCTCTCTCCCTCCTTCGGCGCTCCTCCCTTTCCTCCTCTCCGGCACCTTTGTCACCACACCCACTGGCTAAACTCTCCCACTATACAGCTCTGCATTGCAGTAGTAGTTTTTTTTTATAGTCTTTAGAGTTAAATGTGAATATTTGACAGAAATCTCCCAGGTTGGGGTGAAAGAGGGTTAAATGAATGCATTTGATCATTCGCCTTAATTCGGTACCCATCATTTCAAGGCCTGTGTGGCCTCGTCCTGGGGTGTGCCTATGACTGTGGCTGTGAAGGAGCAGTTTTTTAATAGGTACAAGTACAAAGTATAAAAACAAAAGGATCTATGTGCTGATCACGAAAGAATATGCTAGCCATTCTAATGTAGCTCTGCCAAGTACTTGATTGTGATTTGTTTTTATTTCCAGCTACTTGGTTGCCTCAAGATCTGGAGATCCTAGTGGCCACAAGCTTGGACTCAATCTTCTTCTGTGGTCCGGCCAGGACCATGGGGGAGGTAATCCCAGCAACAAGAGCATCACAGTATCTCCCTGCCTGTGACTTTCGATTAGCATCACGACAAGGGAGTCCTCATGCCACCAAGTGTTAGGTATGCTACTCGAAATAAGCATCCTTACCTATTCTTGAAGTGAAACAGCAAAAGCACTACTAAGCCTAAAATGCAAAAAAACATTCAAATCTCGGGTTGGATGGAGTTCCAATTACAAAAAGGCGTCTGCAGACATGATTCACATGTGAACTTAAAGCCCACGGGTGTAGGTTCAACGGAGTCACAGAAATAACTTCCCGCAGATGGCTCCGCTAATGCTATACCCAAACAAATTCTTAAAATAATCATTGTGTTACGTTGGTGTCATCAATCTTATGTACCTAGCCCACCCAGCAGCCGGGAGATGTGAAATATAAAAAAATGGGAACTTGCACATTGTCAGCTCTGCAAAGATAATATATTGAACCGAGCGTAGCACGTTCAACTTAAGAAAGCAATTCAGTGCAGGCCTAGTTTTAAGGTTCACATATTTGTTATTGCCCTTCATAATGAAGTAAAAACTGCTTAAGTTGTGGCCCACTACAGGCTTTCTATTAGTGTTAAAAAGTGTTATGGCAGTTTGAACAGCTCGCTCCAAATATTTTCTTGAAATGCATAGGTTTATGGAAATTATTATGTGGATGTTTGCAGACAGTCATGGTGAGACCAATCTTTAGTGCCAAGTGTTCCACTTATTCAGAGTTGGTTGAGACTGTAAATATTGTAGGTCGCAAATTAAATTTTTATGGTATGCAATGGGCACAATCATCCGTAATGACTAGCTCTACCTAGGGGAACTTTATACGTTTACTACGGCAAGATGGTTTCGCAAAACTAAGTATTTAGTTTATTCAACTCCTGCACTAACCTTCTCTCTAGGAACTTTTTATATTCTTTACGATGCTGAGTTAGGATTCTGGAAGTAGTTTTTCTAGAACTACGCTAGACATTTCCAGTTCATCATTTTTCTCGCCAAGCATTCGAGAGAGCCAAACCCTGTAATATATGGATGGAACTCGCAGAATGATGCGACTGGCAGTTAGAAAACATTCGGCACTGTAACAGTAACAATGACATGTCACTTGCCTATGTAGTGCTCATTTTCGCAGATCAAACTGCTTTTTCCGTCTGCACTCATTTTCAGTGGACTCATTCAGCGAACTCGCACCCGAGACTGCAGCGCTGGGTTCTGCGAAATAATTTGAATGAATATAGATGCAGCAGGTTTCTTTGAGTGTGCGTCTAACACGTATTCTTCATATTGAATCTGCTACTGTATTTATGACCATGTCCTTAATTGTATCCACATTCCAGCTTATTTTTATTTTGACATTTGAGTTTTCTTCAGTACTTTTCTCAACATCTGTGCTTGTTGAGCCGTACTCAAGACCATACATCTTGTCTTTCCCTATTACATTAATATATAAAACTGTTGATGCCGAGTACGTACCGAATCTGTCGTGCGAGTTAAATAAGAACCAATAGAAAGCTCTACAAAGGAAATTTTGTTAAAGGAGGCTGTATAAGCATTAGAATAGCACATGCCATGCTAAAACAAAAAAAAATACAAATTCTTGTTAGGTTGGCAAGGATGACACTGCTGTGCTGTTTCTGATGTGTCACAAAAAAAATCAGTGCCATACAGTGTTCCTTATGGAAATACAAACTGTCGAATTCGAAGCCTAGAAGTTTTATTTAAGAATGTTCCTCAATACAAATGTATTTAGAGATCTGAGCCACCGGCTCATACATGACTATGTGGCGAACATTCATTTTCATGTGCATTATAGTTTACAAGGTCTAGTCTGCATTGATTTATTGCATTCATGCTGAAACTGGGAGGGGTTCTCTGGGTATGAATAAAGATATAAACATTTCTTGAAATCAAAACATTTGAGAACGGACAAAAGAAAGGATCTGAGAACCTGATCTTAGATTCTCTTTTCTTTTTCTTCTCTAATTTTCACTTTATTTCACCTGATGCATTTAGTTTTTTTAGCGCAGCTCTTAGCGCCCGTTTCCGCGTTTTGCGGCGTCGCTGTCGGCGTAACCGCCCAACTAAACTTGGCAGGAAATTGAATTAATATTGCGGTCATGTGACGTTAATATTTCCGCTAAGTCTAGCTGAGAAACTGAATTTTTTATGGATGACATGACACGGTCATGCGACGTCATTTTCCCCGCTACTTTTAGCAGAAAAACTGCATTTGTGTTGAGGTCATTTGTGTTGAGGACAAGGTCTAGTCTGCATATATTTTTGCTTTCATGCTGAAACTGGGAGGGGTTTCCGCGCTAAATTTAGTGGAAAACTTAACCCGCTAAATTTAGTGGGCACATTTTCCCGCTAAATTCAGGGAAATTTCCCGCTAAATGGGAGGGAGCCGAAGAGTAGTAGGGGAGGGGGAGGAGGGGCATACCCTCCCATACTCCTCTTCAAGATCTGTGCTCTAATTTCACATTACAGAGTATTCTAAACGTCTCATATTTCATCTCATGTTTATTCAACTTTTATATTGCAGGTGCGCTTGCAGCACAAATCTGGGTTGTGCTGATCCTCTACGCACAAGTTAGGAACTCCTGAATGGCAAGAGTGGGAGTTTGGTCTGACAGCTCAAGGGACACCATTGTTCAGTATTGAATTTTTAATTATCTTCTTTTGAGCAAAGTTAAGCTTTGCTGCTTGCAGTTCTTCTAAAATAAATACCTGCAACCAAATTTACCAGGTCACGACATTTTGCCTCTGCTCTTAGTGCTCCTGGTGAGCCTTGGATAAGAGCTTACTGGTGTGCAAACATCATGTTTGTTTGAAACCACTCACTAATGTAGACTCGCTGACATCCAGCATTCCAATGAAACGCTGGATGTCCACAAAGTCTTTCTTGAACAATGCAAGCGGGAAAGGAACCATACAATTGTATCGTATTGGGGGACATTCTAGACAGTGTTTTTTTGTATGTTTTACAGACTTTAAAAAAGCCATAAAATCTACATTTACGCGGTCTGTGCACGTGAGTTGCATGGCCAGGGCGGCATAGTATAAAAGACTAATTTGTAATGTTCAGTCGGGTTATTACAGAGATGTGCCAGACTTCTTTCAGAAAACTAGATGGAGGTTCATTCTAGCGTAGTTTTATCCCGCAAACCTAAATATCCCATTCGTTTTCCACAAAGATATAACTAAACGTGAGAAAACACAAAAAAAAAACCTCCTACCAATAGTGACATCGTAAGAAGACCTTTCAGCCGCGAAGCGTTTGTCGCTTAAGGGCCGCGCGTCCAATCGCAAGTTTTCTAGGTATATTCTCTCGCATTGGCACCAGTCGGGACACATTTTTTTGCCCCTTTAAAAAATAGCATGTGCGTGCATAGCTTTAATAGGTGCTGAAGATGCGTGAGCAAAGATTTCGAAAGCTGCTTTTGTGACGTCGCTCTCCAGGGAAGTGCTTTCACAGCGCTTTAAAAATGACTCTATGCAGCCTCGATTCATAAAATTACCAAATAATTTTGATATTTGAGATTCTGGAGGTCATATGAAGAAGATTTAAAAGTGTTTTCTCAAATACAAAACCGCTTCAGCCTCTCTCTAAGTATAGTATGTTCCTGAAATTTTTAATCAGTGAAAATAGATTCATGGTTCCAATTAGAAACTTGCTAAGCGTCATCAAAACACACTAAATCAACTTTCTTTGTGAAGATTTAAGACAAGAGAAGCATTTTATGGCGTTCTAAAAAAATGGTCAATTTGGACGCGTTTCCAGACTTCGGTTTCTTACCAGAGCGCATCTTTGCACCTGCGGTCCTGCTGCCCGGTGGCCGCAGTGCGAAGCCGACCCCTCGCCTCCCTCGTAGGATGGAGGGAAGCAAGGCGCACATGTGTTGCGCGTCTAAGCCCCTGGGGAACAGGACTGTGGGCGCAGACATATGAGCTCTGATAAGAAACTGAAACCTAGAAACTCGTCCAAATAAAGCGTTTTTACAGAATGTGTAAAATGCTACCCCTGCATTATATCCTTCTAGAAAGAGTTGATTTTGTGGTTTTCAATGACTCAGCAAGTTTCTAATTGAAACCATATTTTCATTTTCACTAATTAAAAAGTTAATTGACAAATTGTATGTAATTATCTGACTGATTGTTACGATTAGGTCCCTATACTATGTACACCTGGCCGTATAACTCGCCTGCACAAACCGCATTAATTTAGCTTTCACGACCTTTCTAAACATATACGTAAAGCTTAAAACTAAATCGCCCTGTACAACAGTGACAAGGCGAAACCAGCATGGTGGAGCCATACGGCTCCACCATGCTGGTATCGCCTTTTTGCTGGTATAGGATGTCCCATATTACGTTATGCATGTATGGTTCCGTCCGCCTCCATGGTTCCGCCATAATCCACTACGCTGGTATAGGATGTCCCATAATACGACACGCTTGTATGGTTCCGCCTACCTGTATCATTCCGCCTTAATCCACTATACTGGAGCCGAGGTTTCGCTTGTATAAGATGTCCCATATTACGGTTACGCTTGTATGAGCCTTTTCCATCATCTTTCCATCATCGAAATTTTCCAATAGGGTCAGGCTCACTTCTCACAAAATTCTGGGAGAAATAAAAAAACTGTTAAGACCATTAAATAAAAACAAACAAAACCGCATTAGCCCGACGCTGATGCAGGCTCAGCAAGTTCACAAGTTCGGAATCAGCTTCAAAGGTGAAGCGATGTAGAAACTCTTAAAGAGAAGCTGAATAGCTTGTAGTGGACTATAGTAGGAGACGACGACGAAACCAGAATGAGGACCAGAGCACGAGACTGACGAGAGCTCGTGTATACTTACCGCCGCAGATATCATTCGGAACCACTTCGTTATATTAAGAGCATTAAACAAGTTATAAGTGGCGACCCGGACAAAGCACCTTCGTGTTCGGTGCACCGTCATAAGAAACAAGGGAGACTCCATGGCAGGCAAAATCTCATCCGTACATGTTCGTCTTCCAAAGTATTGGACCGCCGATGTGGGGTATGGTTTGCTCAAGTCGAAAGCCAGCTTTCCACATATCGCATCACTTCGCAAATCCGCATGTTCCACTACGTCGTCGCCGCCCTTCCACCCGAAATAGCGACCGAAGTACGGGATTCAATCTTCGCTCCACCACCGATCGAACCTTACACCACCTTCAAGACGGAACTGGTGAAGCCCACGTCGGAATCTGAACAGCGCCGACTTAACAAGCGAAGAACTCGGCGACCACAAACCGTTGCAGCTCCTCAGACGCCTCCGACAGCTCCTCGGCAAGAGAGCAGCATCATTTGACACGTCACTTTGGAAGAAACCATTTCTTCAACGATTACCGGCCAATGTTCGCATGGTGCTTGCCACGACGTCAGACCTCCAGTTGCCCGCCCTGGCACAGCTGGCAGACTCCATTATGGAGGTTGCCACGCCGCTGGTAGCAGAGTTGCATCAATCGCAAGTATCGATAAGAGCATCTGTTGACTCACCATCTACCAATTTCTCTACAGAGCTGCACCAGCTACGGGATATTTTCCAACGACAGTTGAGTGAACTCAGAAATGATATAGGTGCAGTTTCGTTGCGCTCTCGATCGATATCGCGGCAACGCAATAATGAACTCTATTCTCGGAACCGACCAACCGTTTTGATCACGTTCATCTTGACATCGTGGGCCCATTACCTCCGTCAGAGGGTAACACCTACATAATTACCTGTACTGACAGATTTACTCGTTGGCCAGAGGCCTTCGCGATTCCCAACAGTACAGCTGCTATCGTCGCACAGGTATTCGTGAGCGCGGATGGGTTGCAAGGTTTGGTGTACCATCCAGCATAACAACAGATCGGGGACGGCAGTTTGAATGATCTTTATTTTGTTCCCTCGCACAGCTTCTCGGTGCCCAAAAGATACCCAGATAACATCATATCATCCCATCGCCAACGGCATGGTTCAAAGATTCTATCAATCACTCAAGTCATCACTTAAGGCACAAGGGGATCCAACACATTGGGCCAGACTCCTGCCACTAGTTCTTCTTAGTCTTCGATCGGCAGTGCAAACTGATCTCAACTGCAGCCCAGCAGAGCTCGTTTATGGCACCACACTACGCCTTTCCGGAGATTTTTTTCCCCGACCAATCAAAAAGTCGAGCTTGATCCCGAAACCTTCGCTAGCGAACTAAAAGCTCTCACGAGACAAGTTCGGGCGGTGCAACCAAGGTACCAACAAGGGCCGTCGATTTATGTGCCACAAGATCTTCAAACATCCACGCATGTTTTCGTTCGACGGGATGCGGTTTAAAAGCCGTTACAGCAGCCATGTGACAGACCTTTTCGAGTCAGGGAACGACGAGACAAGCATTTTCTCCTGGATTTAGGTGGTCTAACAGACACCGCGGCTGTTGACCGGCTTAAATCGGCCCACTTGGCAACGGCCACCAAGACTCGCCCATCTCGTCATATTTCTGCTAACCAACCGTCTGAATTTCCTTTTTCCACCACTAAACAGAAGCTCCTTCGTTGCCACGTTACGTCAGCTACGCCTCTCTGCAGCCTGCTTTCCAAGGAGGGGGGCACCTGTGGTGGATTATAGTAGGAGACGAGTCAGACGACGATAGGGTGACCACCCGTCCCGCGACTCGCGGGACTGTCCCGCATTGAGGGCTCTTTTCCCGGGTCCCGCAAGAAATACCAAAATCTTTAAAATGTCCCGCATTTCACATTGTGTAGCATTCAACTATGCAAATTATGGCGCTTCCGAAGAACGGGCCACGGGATAGCACGGCAGTCGCTGATAAACGCGTGAATCTCGGTGGTATACCATTTTCCATACAAGCACTGAGGGAAGTGACCGTCGTTCTTGCAGGAGTATAAAGCGCATGTGCCGTTGTGCCATGACCCTTGATGGCAAATATTGCGAGCGAAAACTGCTCGCCAAACGTTGAAAAATAAACTATTGTAATCATTTGCAAATCATACTGTTTCATGCGAAATGGTTGTTATAAAAAACTATTTTTAGTGAAGACGGCCACACAAGGCAAACAACCTGCAACTCACAAGGGTCGTAAAAACAACAAAATAAGATTCTAATTTTGTGCAAGAGCACGTTAGTATATGAGTAAGTATCGACAGGAAACAGAAAGTCGAATAACATTTACTGTTGCTTATTTCCCTTTCATGCAGTGGGGTCCGCTGCAGTCGATTTATGTTTTCAACTTATGCACACATAATAAAACATTTACCATTATAATTAGACAAAAGATATATCACTGTGAGTGAAAAGTATTTTAGCTTAATTGCCGCCACAATTTTCAGGTATATAATATGCTTTCGGACTGCACATGATATCGGTGTGTACGTGATTGTGAATTTCCTTAAGACTTTTTTCTTGAGTCGTGAAAATACCGTCCTCCCCTTGCGTACTACACGAATGGCTGCACAAAAGATCCATCCTTGTGATAGCGGCACCCTCTGCTGCGTTTTATTTCTTTGCCACCAATCCTTACGCAATTCCAGCTTTAAAAAAAGCGGAGAAATGTGTCCTGCAGCCCTCAGTTTGATGTCGAATTCGTGAAAGCTCCTTGGGCCTCCATATTCACACACACACACCTCCCAAGATTTGTTGACTGCATCAGACCACCACCAAGCATTATCACCGTCCGATCGGATTTCTACGGCCGAAAGAACCATTGCATGACACACGAACTTTATACGGAACACACTGCGTAACTTGTAAAAAAAAACTCAATTCACAACAGAATGGCATATGCTTTATATCTCCAAAAAGCGTTCCTGAAGAGACTATGTATGCACCCATGGAAGGAAAACTCAGCCAAATATATGCTTACGTTTAAAAAAATATGTCAACTCAAAGAGTATCAGCAACTATAAAAAAAATTCAAAGCTAAAACAAGTTGCACCATGAAAGTCTCCCAAGTAACGGGGTAGTGGAGTAGATCAAGAAACAAAAAACAAAACAATATTGGGTAGCGGAGTCGGTCCGGGGAATATGGTCACTTTAACGATATAAAAAGAAACCGAAACTAAAACACACTAAAAAACAAAACTAAAAATGGGATTAACACAAAAAAGCCAATGAAAGCCCGTTTTTTGGTTACACGATCGCGGCTTTCCCAGTACACTGCACAAACTAATAAAGTATTAGCTGTTCTTTAGAACAGTCATCCTTTCATCCCTACCTGGTTTAGTCTCCTCTACGCATGTGCCTTTTAATGCGCTGAATTGTCTTCTTACCTTCAAATATGGTCGGCAGAGCGTCGGGTTCAGGCGAACCTTCTTCAGACCCAAACCAATGTGTAAATTGTTTTAACATGCGCCGTCCGCAACACGTTCCGAACAGGGAACAGTGTACTCGCCCAAACTCGTCTGTTTGCATAGCTTTGAAATCTCGGTGTCGGAGTGAAAAAGGCCGGGGAGAACAACCCCGACGAGCGCTGTTCGGGCAAGCCGATGGCTACACGTGAGTGCAGCATCGTGCAACAGCGCGAGTCAGTTGCTCCGGCGATACAAGTCCGCTAACACGTGAGCAAAACAAGAGAATAATCAGGCGGTCAACAGCACAACCGGTCAACGGATAAAAGCTAGCGGCGGTAGAAGGACGACGGCTCGAAATTTGCCAGTAGAGCAGCCTTCGAGGGAAGCGCGGCCAGCCGCGTCCCCCAGCCGGACCTTTCGTGACGTCGGCTGACGGGCTTCCTCCTCCCCTCTGCACTCTAATGGTGAATTCGCGTGGTCGCCTCTCTCCTCTGACCTCGATTCAGCAGAGCGCCCCCTCCTCGCCGCCAGAGCTACTCTGGATCCTCTTCAGCCGATCACAACTGCTGGCTTCAGAGCGCTCCGAGATTCTCAGACCAGTCACGGAATTAAAATTTCTGGACATTAGTAATGCATTAAATACAACACTATCTTACAGCGTACGGTGGACGATTGAGCAAAATTTACGTTCGCAACGTGATGAACTAACGGTTGTGACGTAAATTGTTTTACGCATCGGCATGTAAAAAAAAAAAAAAAAAACAGCTGTATGCGAATTGATTTTGCAGAATGGAACGAAAGCGAACGCTTGGAAACAGTTGTCAACTCATCGCGTTTTCGACAGTGGACGCGATGCGATAGCGGTCATGCGTACGACAGAACAGGCAAATATAAGATGGTTAATAAACCGCATTTTTCTCACGGCGAAATATCGTGCAAGCTTCGCCATGTGACACAAATCACAGTGCATTATATTCGGCTCTCCCTTTATTTTACAACACAAACCTTTGAACGCACTTTTACCAAACCTGAAAATTTCTTGAAGCGACCACACAACCGGTAATACAGCGGCGAGCTCTGCGAACTGTTTCTTCGTCGGTTAGGCTTAGCGGATTCACCGCCGTGAGATGAACGATCTCGTGAAAGCACTGGGAATACTTCACACGTCGACTTTTCCTGTTACGGTCGCAAAGGAATGTCGTCCCGTCCGTCGTAATCCTCGCACCGTCGAATTCACAAGCACTTTGTAGAACCACATATCAATCGCCGTCATGCCGTACCCCGCACACCACCACAGACCACTGCCGGCCATCGTCAACAAAACCACGTGATCCCCGTCAAAGTACCACGTGACGCCTGCGCCGCTCCGCACTCCGACGGCTACAGACGGAGTGCCAGAGAGCGCTCTGAGAGGGAGAGGCGCCCTCGGAATGAACCACACGATCAGGCCACAGCACTCTCTTTCAACCACGCGATCTCGCGCGCTCTGGAAAGAGCGCTCGAGAGCGCGCGGAAAGAACCACGCGAATTCGCCATAAGAAAAAACGGGTGTAGTCGGGTGTATCAGCAGCACATGCACCCCCTTCCTGAAAGATGCACCTTCAGTTGCCCAGCCAGTGTATTTGTGCACCGACAATGAGCATCCTCCTCTCCCTTAAAAACCTCTAGGTGTATCAGTGCACCGCCACGCCAGCCACGCGCCCCGACCAGCGTGTGCTTGGATGCCCTCTTGGAGGTCACTTTTGGTTGGTCAGAGTCTTAGGAAGTATGGAACTGTTTTGTTCACTCGGTATTGACAGTAGAGTAGACGCTATGCTTGTTTTAGGTCAATCGGGTCTCCGGGTAGGATCACGTGACTACAGTCTCCAAGCTAGAGATAAGGCAGAGCACGGCACCTGCCTCAAGGCCAAGGCCACGGGTAGCATCCACTGCACTATTAACTTTGGGTCGAACTTTCAAAAGGATATAGGGGACAAATCCTCTAGCTGCGTTCATTGTTGGGATAACCCTGAAGATAAGCCTTCGCGAGGGCGACCAATTTTGTCCTTGAAGGAGCTGCTATTTTCGTATACTCCTCTCTTTTCTTTCTCTCCCTAAGCTGAAAGCGTGGAAGAGGCTACGCAGTCGTCGGACCGATGAACCGGAGGCTTTTTTTATGCCTTGAGTCCGCTGTCTGGGCGCGGGTAATGGCAAGAGCGTGATCATGTGGCAAAGGTTTTACGAGTGACGTAGTAGCTCTTTCTGATCCGGAAATGTCTGATTCCCGGCCTAGTTTCTTGTGTGCTGTGCTGCGACCAGCGGGGCTGCCAGAGATTTCGTCCGTGACAACGTATTCGAGTGTACCAAGGCTTCCAGTGTTTAAAAAGTCCAACGTACATCGGCAACAAGCGATTTCTTCAAAAAATCCCAAGGAATTCATGTGATGCGTTTAGTGTTCGGTTTGGCAAATTACTTCTTCTGCCACATCGTGTTGAATCTTCACAGACCCCTTTCTTTCCGTGCTTGTGTTCGTGTGGTTCTGCAGTGCCCCTGTCAACATCTATCTCGGATTACATCTTTCAAGTCCGATATTTTCATCGTAAGTGCGCTGCAACCTACTCCCTTGCAGCAATTGACAGTTCCGTTCCTGATTACGTCTAAAATTAGGCAGTGTCTAATTCCTAGCAGCCGGGAGAATAATTTCCCCGAAATTCTATCGGCAGTCGCCTGCCATTAGCTGTCTACAATCATGTGATAGCTGCAGGTGAATTTCTTATTCTCTCAGCGTTTTGTGAACACGCGTTTCATGGACACTTTTTCATCGATACACGTTTTCTAGACACGTTTCGTCGACACTAACGTTTCACCGTTACTCGTTACGCGAAATACACGCTGTAGGGACATTTCGTCGTGCGTGTGTCTCTGAGGCGCGTGCTCACCGACCCAGCCCATCCGTTCACGTCGCTTCGTGGCGAGAGTTTGTGGCGGCTCATTAAAAAAAATGTTCACCCTACCTGTGATACCCGTATATATCACCTCGCGCACATAGCCTGGGGCGGCTTATTACAAAAAAAAAGAGAAAAGAAGATTTTTATAGAGGAAAGCTAACCTGAGCTGTCGATGACACGTCGTTCGATGAAGTGATTATATCGCCAATGAGTGACGACTGCCGGCACGATTTCGGGTAAATAATTCTGCCGGCTGCTGAGAGAATAGACACTACCTAAGAATCACCCCGGTTCTTGTTCGCTCAGTAATCTCCTCAGTTGTGTAACAGCTTCGTTGGACATCTTCACATATCACAGATCGCTTGCACGTTTGTACTTGTTTACGGAATAGGCTGTCTAATAAACTTATAGGAGATTTGAAAACAATCCGTTGTGTCTGTTTACCTGCCTTTTTGCAACCACCTGGGCGCGTACATTTTTTACAGGTTTCCTTGAGGCGGGTACACAAAGAGGTGTAATGGTACATCATTGAATGAGGTGTATATATGTTCCATATGAGCGGGGTGGGTGTAAAAAACGGTGTAATAGTAAACCCTGTTGGCGGGTGTATCTCCGTTCCCTATGAGCGGGGTGGGTGTAAACAACGGTGTAATAGCAAACCCGGTCGGTGGGTGTAGAGAAGGGAATACTTATACACCTTAAATTGGGGTGTACCTGCACACCGAAACGACAGTTAGGGTGTAAGAAAGGAGTAGTGACACACCCCAGTATGGGGTGTATCTGTGCACCCCCGAATGCTGAAGGTGTATAAAAGGGTGCACATATGCACCCCTAAAGAGGGTGTATATATGCACCTCGTTTTGAGGTGTACTTGTACACCTTTGTGGGTGTAGTATATGTGGCAGCACTTACACCCCCTGTGGGTGTACCCACTACACCCTTTTTTTTTAGAGTGTGCTTCGGAGGGGCGTGGCTTCAGCGCTACTTTGAAAGCGCTTTTCCGGATAATCCGCGCACAAAATGGCCAAACCATTGATGAGGATAGATAACTGGGCAAGTTGGTAGGAGTTCACGTTGAAAAACAGCGCGACTGGGGCAAAAAGACAGTCAGCGCTTGTCTTGAGTTCTCTTCGTATTTTTGTCCTCGTTCCAGTCGCGCTGTTTTTTCAACATGACCAAACCAATCTGGTATTCTTGATAGCTGAGGCCTAATTAACCAAACTCGGGTGTTTTTTCTCATATATAAAACCGCTTCAGCTTCCCCTTACCGTAGCGACATTTAAAAATGCAAATAAACTTATCTTGAACTTTATCGCGTTCCAAGGAGTCAGTTTTAGGAAAGCCGTTCTACACAACTGAGGCGTACTCAAGTTGCGATCTCACTACCGAGTGGTACAGTGGCAGAAACGTAAACGGATTTTTAAATTCCTTGGTCATGCGACATGTGGCGCCTAACGTAGAGAGACGAGTTAACAACTCTTGTTATGTGACCATCAAACCTGAAGCTCGAAACAGACATAACCCCCAGGTCCTTCATCTCAGACACACGCGGTAACAGCTCGCTGCAGATGCTATAAGCTGAAATGGTATTCAACATCTTCCGTGAACTTTGGTTTTCGATCGGTTAATACAAATATCTTTAACCTAGCACCAATAATAAAAGTAAGATGCGTGCTCTTGAAGCCTAATCCTATCACCAATGCTTTTCATTTTTGTAGAGTTTTATATCATCTGCATACTGCAGAAATGAAAACTTAGAAAAAACGTAAAAAACGTCGTTTAGAAGAAAAAAAAAAACAGGGAGGGACTTAAGACAGATCCCTGAGGAACGCCAGGGGAAGCGCTCCAAAGTGATGTAGCTATATTGTCAACCTGGACGTCTGCGATTCTATTTTCAGATCCTTTTTAATTCAGTCAAGAACTGAACCACACACTCCATAAGCGGAAAGCTTCACAAAGAGGATAGTGTGGTTAACAACGTCGAAGGCCTTGCTCAAGTCAACATAGATAACATCCAGCTGACCTTTATTACAAACGGCCTGAGTAGCGGTGAACATAAAAGTCACGAGATTTGTAGCAGGTCACCTGCCAGACAGGTCAACTGCGAATTTGTTATCGTGTTGGTAAGGGATGGCTATGTTACGAAACTTTAATAACAAAAAGTGATGTATGACCATTTTCAACAGCTTGGAAAACGAGGGGAGAAGATAGATAGGTCTAGAATCAAGGATATGTGACCTCTTGCCTGTCTTCAATATTGGAACAATAACAGCCATTTTCCACGTTTCTGGAAATATCCCTCACATCAAGGAGTTATTAAATATATTGCACGAAATGAATGTGAATGTTTTATGCTGAGATTTAGGAATTGCTGGAAAAGAAAAAAACGACGACGATTTTTGGAATAGCCCATTTTCCCCCATTTTCTGCCACTCTTCCCGTAAGCTTGAAATGATATACTATCCTGCTCAATTTGGCTACGTCAACATTTCCATTAGCCACTGGACCGTACGGGGCTCTCACCGGGCACCACACTGCCGGCTAAAAAGCGACTACCCAAGCCACCCCACCTCGGACGCTCAAATGAATACCGTCGCGACCACGAGCCATATTTCGGCTGCGAAAGCACGTCAACCACTACAAGGGCCGCAATTGACGGCTAAAGACCAAAATGACAACGTTCCATCGAAGAAACAGCGCCCCCGGAACAAATTAGAGAAAGAGAGAACATCCAACTACTCGTTTAATGACGGCACTTCTGGAGACGAAGACAACTTCACTCAAATCACAAAACGGAAACATCGCCCCGCCGGAGTCCCCCTGATGATCAAGCCCCAAAAAACAGGGAACCGCTTTTCGGAAAATCAACCCTAAGAGTACAGCAAAAGAAACAGAGACAGTGTCACAAGAGACGTTACTAACAGCACGCAAAAGGAAAGATGGCACAATTACGCTAAACACGCGAAGCTGAATTCTTAGCGAAAAGACTCCTTGTGATGAAATTTCTTGACGAAATCGACGTGATAGTGACCGTGTCCGAGTTACACACACGCAATGTTGGCAAGGTCAGCGACATTCCTGTCCAATACTCAGACTACGGACTGCTAGACAACCTGAAGGACGCTGCTGTCATCGCAGTCCAGCGACAAATGGCATATTCAAGGAAAGAAGACGGCAACATGGAGCAACAACCGACAGAGAGTGTACTGCTTTACTTTCCAAAGAATCACCCAATGCCTGCACGGTTCCTATTAGGCTTCATCAGTCATCCTGTGATGGAGTACTTTGGAACCCTGATACAGTGCTTTCGAAGCCAAGGACATGGGCAAATCGCAGCAAAATGTGCGATACAAGGCTACAAGGACTCAGTGCACAAAACTAATCCAAAGTGTGCAAATTGTGGAGGCATTCACTGCGCTTTGTTTAGGCTGTCTTCGCAAAAAGGCAGCAGCTGCAGATAGAAACCTTAAAATCATGAATATATCAATAAAACAATCATTATTCTTCCCCGAATCTTCAAATCATCCACCCCTCACTGCCTACTTTACCACCTTATTGATCACCTCCACTTCCCCGTCGTCCCTCTACATCGTCACAGCGGGCACAAACATCTCAACAGCCTCGTCGGTGGCGTTATTCCGACGTGCTAAAACGCAAAATAAACGCCCAGATCAAGTTCAAGACTTTATCGCACATAAACTCGACAATTCCCGATCAAACGCCTTCAAGAGACCGAACCTCAAACCTCTCCTTTATACCAGCACCCCGCACAGAAAAGCGTGATATGCGCCGACGCGGTAATCATGAGAATTACTTTGAGGCACGGCAATCTAGTGACGTTATGCTTTTGGTGGTACCGATGTTTTTTTACGGTTATAAGGGTCATACTTAGCGCCATGCCCGAAACCAACAATCTGCCAGAGGTAACAGCACAATTCGCAACGGAGAGATTACATAAGTTTTCATTAACATCAATGCTTGAAGGGTATTCCGATGCCTGATTTGCACTGACATCTAGGAATATTTCAGTGGAATGCCAACTGATTACAGCAAAGGGCAGTTGATTTTCGTCAATTTCTTAAACAGAGCACTTTGACCAATACTTCCATTAACCAAAGCTCGCGTGGACAATGACTTTCGCCTTGAAAACTACATGCAGTAGAAATCATTTCATCAAAAGTGTCAAAGGCGAACTATGCTAGCTGTACAAAAGGATCTGGTATCGGTGCACCTATTATCTTTGACATAAGAGATCCCACAATTCGTTGCCTGCATGATACGGTGTGGTAAGTCTTCACTTACTGTTTTGAGCGTGTACATCTAACATCAAGCTTCAATACCTTCATTTGGGTTGTTTGAAATATTTCGTGACGTACCTGACCCTTTTATTACATGTGGAGACGTTAACTGACACCAGACAATGTGGGAGAGTGACCTTTGCGATCGACGTGGAACCGTCATTGCCGAGTATGTGGCCAAGTAGAACATATGCGTCCACAACGACGGATTATCAACCCTTGTTCGTGGCCCTATCTATTGCAGCTGCTTAGACCTCCATGTTCTCCAGACATTTCACCTCAAGTGACATGAATAACAGACAGAGAAAGCCGAGGTAGCGACCATTTTTTTATTATCGTGCAACACCCTTTTTTTAATATTCGGGGTCAGCTACATATGGCACGGATAACAAATTGGGCGATTTTTAGACACTTCAACACTTTGAACCTTGCCGATTCGAAAGGGTCTGATGAATTGGAAAACTCGATTTTACCTAATTACGAATAAGTAACGCGTCTTGTACCTCTACCCAACGGACACTTTGGCGTTACTGGTGAATACAAAATGCTACGCTCAAAAAGACGAAGAGCAAAACCCCGCTATAGAAAATCAGGTAGTGTTGAAGACTACTACCAGGCTCAACAAATCCACAACACTATGCTTCGAGAGCTACAAATTCTTTCAGTCTGCCGATGGAGACATTTTAGCAAAATTCTGACCGCCTTCACACCTATTGCAATAGTATGGAAAACACTTCCTTCTTTTTCGCACGCCGGTTATTCATGAACAACCTTTCCACGCGCTACACTTTTTGACGGGTGCATCGCAAGTGATAACCACGGATGAATGACGCGCTCTGTTAGCACAACAAAGCGACGTGGTAACAACATTCCAATAACGTTCTTCAAAGACTCAGACTACTCGTACCTAGGGTGCCTTCATGTGCGCTTTGCATAGGGTGGGGACATTTGGCCATTTTGTCCCACACTTTTATGTTTATTTTTGTTCAGAAGCGCGTGAAACAGCGTGTCTCTGCACGCGTTTCTGGCGCTGACTGTGCTACGGCGACATTTTGTTTTCGTCGATTTCTTTGTATGTTGCCCGTGAGCGCGTGCAGTCGGCATCGGGTACTACAGAGGATGTCATCACCCTAAACAGAAGGGCATTGAGGCACCCTACTCGTACCTCCGAGAACGAGATGCATCTAGTGCATTCAGAGCTAGAGCATAAAATCAACAAGAGTGAAATTGATTGAGCGCTTTCAACACCCGCAAATCCACAGCTCGTGGTCTAGATAAGATCACCTACGATGTACTAGCAAATCTCCCCCTCGCTGCCACCAGCGCTCTTCTCGAAATATACAATTACCCCATGGCCGAGCGCAGGTACCTGGCCCACTCGGTGTTCTGCGGGCGTCTCTGGTACCTAGCGAAGGTGGTAGTACCACCGCGTAGCTTCATCAGAAAAATGCGAAGTTCTCTGTTCAGATTCTTCTGGATGGAGAAAACCTAGCTCGTCACCCGTCAAGTGCTTTCCCTCCCGCGCGAGAAGGGAGGATGGGGCTTACACTGCGTGGATGGCGCGCCCGCGCTACTCCAGCTCAAGACCATGCTCCTACACGAAGCTGCAAACCCGGCCAGATCTCTCGCTTTCTACTTCGTGGGGCACTCCCGCCGAGACCTGGGTGTCGACCTCACCGGCCCGTCGGGTGCCTGTGCTGAGACACCGCCCCCGGCTTACTGGAAAGCGCTTCAGTTGCACGGCCGCCTCGTGGAGCAGGCGCCACAATTGGACATCACGACAACACCAGCGTCACGTCTCGCCCAGACCCTGTTGGAACCACAGCTCACTCCCGTGCAGATCGGACTCTCGGATTCGTTCCCATGGGTCCGTCTCACCTCCTCCAACCTTCCAGGACACCTTCGAGACTTCGAGTGGCAGCGCGGCTGGCCAGTGCTCCCCACACGAGACCGGCTACTTCAGTGGGGCGTGTGTCGCACCGATCAATGCCCGAACTGCGACGACCGAAAGACGAACGTGCACGTTGTGTCGGAGTGTGAACTCTTTGTTATCACCTCCTGACAGAACATCTTCTCGTCTTAACAACTCCTGCACAATCAAACGTGTTTCCGGTTCCACAAACGCATTCAATCAGTCTTTCCTTCCTCAAGCCATCTCCGGCTGGAAGAGCCTACCATCCTCCATTGTCACCATCGTGGACCCAGAAGTATTTCTGTCAAGCTTACGGATTCATTTTTCTTGTTATTAATATTTTCTACCAGTTTACGATTAATGAGCTTGACCTGGATGTGTAAATTAGCTTGTGTTTCTTCCTTTTCTTTTTTGTATAACACGTATATACCCCCCTTATGTACTGCCCTAACCGGGCCCTTAAGGTGAAAATAAATGAAAGGAAATGAAGTGTGTGGTGACGCGCCCGTTCTGGCGGGTGGTTCGCGCTAGTTTCCTGGGGCTGGGTGTTGGACTGTACCTCCAACGCGGACTCTGTCCTTCGGGGCTTTTCGCGTGCCTTCTGCTCGCCGCGAGCGAGTACGTCCTGTGGCGAAACCGGCGCTGCGCCGTAGGACAGGGACGGAGGTTGCGCGCGCTCTGGCCGCTTTTGTTCAGGGTACGGCGGGAGCTCGTGTCCCACCTCGAGGCGCAGCTGTTCCTTCTCGGAGAGCAGGATTTCCTGCGGTGCTGGTCTTGCCGATACCTCCATGTGCACAACTCTCGTGTCGAACTGCGATTTCAATACGTCGACCATATCTAGACCGCGTTAGGTGGAGAAAGGGGGAACGGGACGCGATGCGGCCCTCTCTCTGAGGCGTCGCAGGGGCGGGACGTGCGAGCGCGGTACCGGTTGGTGTCTATTTGCGCGAGTGATCGCGCGGACGGGCGCTTTGCCGGGCAGCGGGCGCGTGCCCGCGCCTTAGGCACGGGGTTGGCTAGCTTGGCTTGTGAATTGTAGAGCATGTATGTACTGTGCATAGCGCGTTTTCGGTTTTGTTCTAGGACTGACACCATTGTTGTAAATGAAATTTCCTAACCAGTTTGGAGAACAGAGACGACACCAGAATCCTAAAAGAAATCCAGATTTTAATAGCATGGGCCACACCTAAGTACTTAATAACATGGGCCATACCAATTCCTTGGGTCCATGCTGTATAAATTATGCTTTCTCGTATTCAGTCAAAATCAGAGCCCGCAAGGTGCGAGATAACGTACCTGACCAATATCTTGCCATGGGCCAAGCTCGGGATTTACTTCTGGAAGTTTCATACCGGCGTTGGTGGATTGGACGCTTAGAATTGCAGCGATGGCGAGCAGAACCCGAGACATTGTTTCAGCGTTTGTGGATCAGATAAACTGCCTTACATGAAAAATGATCTCTTTATGTACGTTTTGCGCCATAATTCGTAGAATGAACAATTACAGGGGTTTCTTTTTTTTTTTTTTTTCGCAGTTTGGGCGAGCGAGGGTTTAATTCTGTCTATGTTATGAAAGGAGGGAAGAAATATGAGCTATTAATCTAAATGTCAAAAAACAGTCCTGCGAGAAGGGTTATATTTCAAGTTAATAAAATATAAAAACACAAAGAACTTTATCTGCACGTTTGCTGTCAGGATAGCGAAAACATCGTGATTAGAAAAATATATGTTCATACCAGATTATTTATGTCAAGACGAAAGTTGTTAAAACACGCATAAATCTCAGCTACATATAGTGGGCATATTGTTTATAGCTACTCTTAAAACGCAATTTTTGCGAACTCTCCTTTTACCTCCTTGATATACGAAAAAAGGCTACAGCTTTGTATAGAAAATATTTTCCAACGACCTTTATTATTAAAGTCTTGTAATGCATAGAATGTATTAAAGGGAATTGGTGAGGGAAGCGGTGTGTCATGTAATATACATTCTTCCGCTATGTTTAGCAGGGAAACTGAATGATCGTATCGGTCACGTGACGTCAAATCATGTTATGTCGATTTCCCCCGCTAAGTTTAGCGGGTAAATGAACTGGTGTATAAGTGACATGACGTGAATTTCCCGCTAAATTTAGCAGGAAAACTGAATAGATGTTCTGACCACGAGACGTGAATTTTCCCACTAAAATTGGCGGGAAAACTGAGTTGACGTATAGATGACGTGCCTTCAATTTCTCCAAGGTGTATAGTCACGCGACGTCAACGTCCGACACCATTGCTGTGCAGTCAGTATAATAATATTATTAATAATAATAATCAGTTAATCAATCAGCCCTTATTGTACAGTGCTTAGGAATAACCGTGAGGACCGGATGCTGGTACACTGGTGGATAAAAATACATTAAACGCAAAAATACAGAGATAATGCACACACTATACATGGCTCAGAAATTGAGACGATGTGTTTCGTGAGAATAAAAAAAAGATAATTAAAAATGAAAGACATTTACAACAACCCTGTAACGCCGAATTAGAGCGCAGCTCTTGAGGAGGAGTAGGGAAGGGTACTGAGGGGAGGGTATACCCCTCCTCCCTCCTCTCCTCCTCCCTCTCCTCCTCATTCATCCTCCTCACTCTTCACTTCTCTTCCACCTCCTCCTCCCTTCTTCCCCTCCTCCTCTCTCCTCATCCTCCTCCCCTCCCCCTCGTCCTCCCCCCTTGTCCTCCCCCTCCTTCTCTCCCTTCTTCTACCCTCCCCCTCGTCCTCCTCCGCCTCCTCCTCCTCCACGCGGGGTGCATTATGGGACATTTCCCACGATGCACCGCGTGGTTACGCCAACGCCGTTTCAGTAAAAGTAACAGATATTTCTTCCACCGCAGTCCCAGGTGTTATACGACATGATTAGCTACCACCAGCTCGCCTGGACACTTACTTTCTTTTCACTGTCTTTTCACAAGATTTGAGGCGTCGCTATCACGCTGCGTGATTGCCCCTCGCCTATTGTTACGTGCGGTGCCTGAGGCTCACACGAAGCTTCGTGTAGAGTCTGCTGGTTGGTGTTCTTTTGAGCGTATGATGCTGTCCTTTCGTGTACTGCAACTGTTAGTCCTATATCACTGTGCTGTAAGTTCGCAGCACCTGTGCGCGGTGTGTTGCAAGTAAAGTAGCCTCCTGGTAAGCTGATGGGGTACACGGTGTTCTGAATGGCTGGAAGAGACCCTCCACAGGGATGGGGGCGCTCCTCGCCCGTTAATGTTACGGTAGACCATAATTAAACAATGGACCGTGGCATCATTTCTTATTGTGTTACGGGTTTTTCTTCCTCTTCGGGAAGGACGACACTGACGGGAGTACATGGTGGCATCCACTGACGGCTGGACAATGGACTCCCTAACTTCTTTCCGTCCATACAGCCAAGCAACTGTCTGCTAACATGGCCCGCCTCTGCACTTCTTTCTGAGCAAAAAAAGTCAGCTGGCAACTTTACCGTTCTATGGCGACGGAGGTGCGACCGCGTAGTCTTGAGGTGACCTCGTCGAGTGTGTGTGTTGTGTGCCTCTGCTCGTAAGGAAGGGGGACAGAGGAGGCCTTATGGTTCTGCGACGACACTCACTGAATTAACTGTGGACCCGCTTCGGGAAGCACCCCCCCTCCCCCTTACAACCACGGGAAATAAGACTTATTAACCCTTGGGGTGCCATGCCCGAGTATACTTGGGTGCGTTCCCGGGTGAACTTCTTACTACCCAACGGCTAAGCTGGAGCTGCCATTTTTTGCTTATGTGCCATTACGGGACACTCAACAAAAACTGATATTTGCTTTGGGGCATTACCATCTAACCGCTTGTGTTAACTTTCTTTGGGCAAATCCGTCACCCTGCGGGTTTAAGTTTCTTCCACGCCTGCGGCAAACTTTTAGCGCCTAAAGGGTTAGAACGAGTGACATGCTGGGAGCACGAGCGCCCTCTTTGTTCATACACTTGAATAACTGCAAACGTGTAATTAAACGGCCTTGACGACAGACGCCGTGGGTCCCCATAATTCGTTACTGATGTCGAAGGTGGCCCAAGGCTCCAGTGGAGCTCCGCCCCCCTTTGGAGTCCAAGTCACTGCAACGGTCAGCGGCGGCAATGCCTCAAGTGAAGCAGCCTTCCAGTGAGCTGCAAATGTAGGCGGTCACAAGCGCCTTCTTATCAAGCTCCAGATGACAAGACTTTCACGCTCCAATGTCCAGGTGAAGATAACTTTTAAAAGAACAGAAAGGCTTTCAGAAATGTACATAGTTTGAAGTCTGCAGTCACCACAGTCCACTTCTAGGGAAGCCTAGCTGCCATTGAAAAACTTGTTTTAACTGAACTCACAACAAAGATAAACATCATCAAAATAAGTACCCTCACCTCCTCCATTCTTTAAAGTGAATATAATGTCAAGCTGCAGCAAGAAGCTAAACATTTTGCAGTGACGCCTCTTCGATGTGCATCCTTGCCATTTATTAAGACAATTGAGCCGGAACTTCTACGCATGCCGTATCAAGGAGTGATCTCAGCAGTCACGAAGCCAACATCTGGGTGCCTGCTAAGGGTAGCTGTTCCAAAATCATCGGGCTGGGACACCCCAAATCTCTGTAGGCTTCCCAGAATTAAACAAGCACACACTGCTAGAGTGGCTTCTAGGAATACCCACCATAGAGCGAATATTTAAAATGCTTCAAGGTTGTTTTGCAAGGACTTAAATTCTGGATTCTGGGAAAAAGGAATAAATAACACCGCATAGCTTGGCCCACCTGGACATGAACCACTTCTAAGAAAAAATTGAGAACCCTTCCATCCCGTGAAGGGGAAAGTGTAGCGAAGCTGGCGCTCTGGTGGGATTTGCTATGTCGGGCTGGGAGCAGCGGCTACGGCGGTTTCACTTTGGCGGCGTGCTCATTCTCGCTTCTGGGCACGCCGACGCTCCTCGTACTCCCGCTGCCCCTTTTCAGACCGTACAACATGGGTGCGACCAGAGTTGTACATAATCCGTTACAAGTAACGAAACTACTTGTAATCCCTTACATTTATCGGTAATTCAGTAACGGAATAATTACATATTTTTAAGAATATTTCTAAAGTAACTCCCTCACATATTTACGTAACAGATTCCTTGTAATCCGTTACATTTTTTTGCACGAACCCCCCCTCCCCCCGTTCTATAAAAAGGATTGTTTTTATTTTGGTAAAGTCAAGCGCAGTGACAGTGTAACGCGCATTGACCAGCACGAAGGGAGGCGTGACACTCATCAGTTCCCCAAGGCATTTCTTTACAACACCAAGCCCCTGAATCTATTTTTTAGACCCCAAAAACAATGTCAGAAGACCCCATAAAGTATTTCTACAAAAAAAGAAAAAAAGAAAGAGGGGGCTATATCCGCTTTTTTTAGACCCTTTTTTTTCTTTGCGATCGAAGACGTGGAGAGGAGGACATCAAGAGACTGTGTGCCTCTTCGAGAAGCTTGAGGCGCTAAGCGCACAGACAAGAACCAACAGTATCCTCGGTTATGGTCACTACGACCCCTTTCATAATGTCACAACACGAGACAACGCTCCCCTAAAATCCACTAGAAGAGATGTGATAATATGTGAAGGTGTTATTGCCACAAGCATTCTCGTTCGTTGCTGCACACTTATCATCATCTCTTAAAAAACAGGATGTATTTTTGTTTTGCTTCTTTCACCTTATTGGACCCTATTTTAAAAGCTACTCATGTTGTTTTTTGTGTACCTTCTAGGGTTGGAATTTCAGCCAGGTTTCTGCATCTCAGTCACCATTTTTGTGAGTCAGCTTTTTGTGAGCACTTCAAAAATAATAACTGTCTTTCTTTTTTTTTTTGCTGTTTGTACCGCAGCATAACGCATCTTATCTCAAGCAGAGAATTTTACAAACAAAACATAATGGTGGCTGACGTAAACTTGAAATTCTGGGCTTGATGAAAGAGTGAAACTCATAGTGTGGATTAGTTCTCTGCCCCGGGTCGTAGCGCGGCGCTTCCCCTCTGAGCTAAAAGGCGCGCGGTCCCAGTACTGTATGTAAAAGTACAATGTTCACGACACATTAAAAGAGATATTTTCGTTTTTACTAACCGGCGATGCAAATAATAAAATGAATCTTAGTGAACGGTAAAAACCGCGGCAACAAAATTAATCCTTTATTTCAATTAATTGAAAACATAAACATGTTTTCAACATATGAAAATAAAAATGTTTTCAACACCTGGTTTCACTCGCAAAAACGACAATCAAGCAGAGAACATACCATAAAACAGATACCATTAGGAGGAAATGCTTATAAACGAACAATAAAGAGCTGTACTCCTGCAGATATTGGGCTGTTGATGGTTGGTTACAAGCAAGATTCATTAAAGATTGTTCATCGGGCAATTCTAACCATCTTGTAGAGCGGTCGATGCAGGTGGGTAGATCCTGGAAATCTTGAGACGATGGTGACGGTTCCACGATGTCTAGGTGTACATGGCTGAAATGAGCGTCAGGCTGTTGAAAAAGTCGCAAGGAGTGACGGTGTGTCGGTGAACTTTCACTTCATTGGAGGAAGGTTTGTGACCACCGCCTTACGTCTGCATTCATTCCTGGCACGGCCGGCCCTATGGTTGGTCGACCTGGGTGGTCGTTCAGGGCGCCATCAATAGGGGGGCGCCGTCGAGCCCCCCTTTTGAAATTATTTTAGCTTCTGTTATTTATTTGAGCACAGCGCCCTTCGTTTTTGGAATGCGGTTATCGTCTGACGAAACGTTCGTGTTGGGCCATTACTTGCATGTTTACTAACAACGTGATGTCATACCTAGTAGGTAGGGGCGTATAAAAAAAAGGGGGGGGGGGGCGCCATGGTCGGAGTTCGCCCAGGGCGCTTGATGATGTAAGGCCGGGCGTGATTCCTGGCCAAACAAAACGTGAATTAATCAAATGTTGAGTAGCACTTATGCCAGGATGTGACAACCTATGCTCATTTGCCTTTGTTGGGCCCGACGGGCCAATTCCTTTCACCTCGCGAACCCACGCCGCTCTTCCTTCAAGGCCACATTTCTCCAAATGAAACCGAAAAGAAAGGTCCTTCCCCCAGCCGGTGCTGGTTACGTCATCCAAACGTAACAGAGTGCTTTGGCATCGTTCAAGCACACCGGGAGTCATACAGCGCCGCTCGCGGGAAGCAAAATAGCAGCCTTGTTTTCCACCCAACCTAACCCAGCCTAGCAACACGTGCATTTTGTACTCTCGAACCGGAAAGCCGGAAAAGGGTGGATTGCGACTCTCGCTGTCTCTTCCTCATCTCGCAAAGACTCGTTCTCGCGGGACCCACGCTAGGGCACCCCGCTACGCGCACTACGTTTCTCGCAGCTTTCGTAAGATAACGCACCTACGCTAGCTTCGGCAGCTCCGCTAATTCTCGGCTAGCATCGCACATGCGCAGTAGTAGACACAGGAGCTCCGGAAGTATATCTGGTGTGGGGGAGGCGTCTGGGGGCTCATGTCGCATCGTGTAGTTTACATCTCTCTCAATCTCTCTCTCTTATATATATATATATATATATATATATATATATATATATATATATATATATATATATATATATATATATATATATATATACACATATATATATATATATATATCAACGACCACGGACGAAGCGCAATGCAGAGAAATGAACGCTGTAGTCTGATCAAATCTTCAGAAATTTATTAATGAGAACTCACATATTGGACAAACAATGAATGACAACCTCAAACAAACTGGTTAACAAGGCTTCCAAAGAAAGAATACATGTCACCAACTACTGATAAATACATACAGACATACAATATGCACATATAAATGCTCCGGCAGTCACAGCGCAGCAGAGGCTCCAACGCGGCATAGCCTGGTGTTGGCACTTCCCGCACATGGCTTCTCTTTCGCGTCGGATTAGCCTGTAGCGACTCGTCACCTATGGAGTTTTACACGGGGAATTGACTAACGTCAATTCCCCGTGTAAAACTAATTTTTGAGTTTGACCAAATTTTTCTTCTGGCGATTCAAACATTTGAACTCTATTAAAAGAGTCTCTATTAGACTAATTATTTCAGCAGCTACAGCGACCCACTTGGTTCGAAGTACTGCTACACAGAGAACAGACATTATATCTGCTAGGAGCCGTTTTCTTAATGTTTTAGCAAATTTACCAAACGCTGAAAATTGTGCTAGTGGTGGTTCTTTCTTAAAACTGCAAAAAGTGCAATGACACGAAGAAAAAGAAGACCAACAGACAACAGCACTGTTCTCAGGCAATTTGTTTGATTGCCAGCGTCGGTGCACTGTTGTACTTATAAGAAGGGACTATATCAAATACTTATTGGCCGTAGGAATGATATTTTCTGAAATATACAATTCTTTCTGTTTTAATTTGAAATGTCCGCAAGAAAATATGAACATACTTGGGACTTTATTAAACGTATGTGTGGCCACCACAAAAATGACTCAATTGTAGGGCATAACAGGCAGTTTAGCAGTCGATTCGACCATGATTCTTGTGCTGTATGTACACTTCTGTGTACTTGTCCACTGTACAAGAGGCATGTTGTATGTAATATACATATATATATATATATATATATATATATATATATATATATATATATGTTGCACAAGTGTTACAAAATAATTTTCTAATTGTTTTATTTTTGTTTAGGTTATTGCACTGCAGGCTAACTTCCAGAGCAATTTACTGCTTTAGGCACTCACAGTATGAGAAAAGGTACCCTCTACTAGCATGTCAAATAGTACTACCGTGAAGTCCCAAAAGAGCACACACCCAAAATGAAAAGGTAAATCGTGAAAAACATGAGGTGGCCTCTCTTTGAAAATCAGACGCCCAAAATGTATCACTCTATAATGATCAATACAAGGGGAACCTGCAACAAACCACGTAACATGGGAACAGATATTGCAGATTGTGGACAACGCGAATTCGTGTTTACAACGCTATAAAACGCTCGAACTTACCACAAACTCATCTCTCACGGGAAAGGATGTCGCAGACTGCAGATGCAATAGATTCGTGCTTCACGGTACAATAAACACGCAAAAACCGGTTAAACTTGTTGATCACCGGAACAGATATCGCGCACGCCCATTTGGCGACAAAAAAAAAACAAAAAAACAAGAAAAACATGGGAACTTGCATGTCACGGGAATCGATATGGCGAGCGCAAATCGCAGACAAAAACCAGGGAGCCCCCGCTGCGAACCCGCTTGCTGCACGCACCGGTGCCACAGATCGTGCGGTTCACGTGATTCCCGTCGGACATTGTGTGATGTCGGGCGGCAAACAAAGGGACGGTGGACGATATTTCGGAATTTTTAGGTTACAGATACTTATCGTGATAAAGAAAGTCGGAAATCTATTGGGTCAGGGCACCCTTACGTGGTTTTACGGGTAGTTCTATTTAATGCATTTTTATTACCACTTGGATATTTTCCATACCGTCTATACCTCCAAAGTTAATTTTATTAAAACCATAGAAATTCTAAAGCAAACAATATTACCCAGTTATTTCATTTAGAACACCATTATCAGCGCAACAATCCTCCCACATCTGCAAGATACCCCGAAAGCTGGGAGGCCCCCATGATAAGCCAAATAAATACTTAGGCTTTTCACACAAAAAAAACAACTAACTATTTCCTTAAACAGTTTGCTTCCCATGTGGGACGTATCATAGTACTAACACAACTGAAAGATGGTTGATAGAAAAAAAAATGTTGGGGTTTTGCATGCCAAGCATCTACACGCCCCAGTAGAGGACTGAGTAATAATTTCAACCACCTGGAGATATTTTGCCATGCACCGGCAATCTCGGTTACACCGTCAGATTGCAGGCACCTCGGCCGTGATTCGAAACTGCCACTAGGAGATCCGCAGGCCGGATCTTTGCCTCCAATTGACCAAGACGGCTTGAAGAAGGCTAGGTGATTGTAGTCCTATTTATGAGAAATGGTCATGTATGCATCTACGGCTTTTTCGTAAATACCACAACACTGACCAAGTCTCTGTCAGTTGCCGTGTTACTGACGATGTCTTTCGCACGGAAAGTGATAGGTTTAATGAAACTGGTTATGTTGGGGGGGGGGGCGGGGGGGGGGGGGGGTGAGGTCGAAGTATCTATTCTTCTCATATTTTATTACTTGAACAAAAATGTATTTACATGAACGCACGAACTGTGCCAACATATTTAAGCAAAAAAGTTATCGCCTGCTTGAGAGGACAAACTAAAACTGGTCTTAAAAAACTCAACAGAACTTTAAACTGCAAACCGCTGTTTCCACCCGTTTCTCACCCTCAACACGATGAGGCTAAACGAAGAACTGGGGCATGGTGCCCGGCTCCACAGGAGATACAACAATGCCCAACTCTTCTACGTACTCTGGGCTGTGGGACACTGCGGAACTCGAAATGGCGCCCTCCTTGTGAACACGGCTACAAACAACTCCAATCATTTTTCAAAGACCTTCACCTGTGCAAGAGATATTCATAGTTTGTCGGCCGATGTTTGCAAGTCTTGGGCATGATATGCGACACGGACGCACAATGCAAATTTTCATCACCTTAAAATAATCTAGACTCGATAAATCGTAAACAGATTAGTTGCAATTGTTTATGTAGACGCAATGACATATAGAGTTTTTGTAGCACTGTGGCAGGCACTGCCATGCGAGAATGGCTTTGAAATGGATGGGTGCAAAAGTAAATAGCAGATTCTGCAAAGGTACGCTCGCACGGCGGTGCTTTTAAGAGCACCGAAGGCCCGCTGAAACAATAAGCTCGAATGGCACAAACTTTTTTATTTTTTTTTTAAACTTTGGTAAGTGATAGAAATTGAACCACAACTCGGTTATAAAAACCAGGCGTTTAAAGGGTAAATGATACATTTTTTTTCGGAAACAAAAGGCATTCACGGCTGGTATAACTTAAAAAGGGCACCAAACATGTCTTCCTACATAATTTTTTGTCAAAATAAACATACTCGAAAACAACGCTATATAATTTTGCCGCTTTGCATAAACAAATCACAAAGTAAACAAATATGTTTGCTTGTTTTTCCATTTGAAACTCCCAGCCAAAGCAACGAAGGTATATGGTCGCCCCGAAATTACCTTTAAAAACAAATACAAAATTGAGAGTGATAATTGCGACCGTTGCTGGGAGATTATTTTGCTTATTTTTGCATTTTAGCAGTTTTATTATTATTAATATTATTATTATTATTATTATATAACATAATAGCTTCTTCTCAATATGGTTTTATTCCAGGACGGGGTACACAAGCACTGCTCGAAACACTCTCTGACAACCTAAATTTAGGTTTTGAACACAACCTGTTTAGCTGTGCATGCTTCCTCGACGTTGCGAAGGCGTTCGACACTGTGAGCCATTCGATTTTGGTACAAAAACTTTCTTCTGTTGGTTTCCGGGGACCTTTCCTGTGTCTATTACAAAATTTTCTGCAAGATCGATCCCAAGTGGTTTCGATCGACGGTGTATACAGTGCCAAAGTTTTCTTAAAAGCGGGTGTTCCTCAAGGTTCAGTTCTTTCTCCTCTTCTATTTAATATATATGTGAATGATATGTCTAGCATGGTATCAAACTGTACCCTTTTTCAATATGCGGATGATACACTCCTACTAACGAGTCATCGGTCTTATCATACAGCAATACAAATGCTTCAGGAATGTACACATAAACTCATGGAATGGTTTGAAATTAATCTTATAAACATAAATATCTCCAAAACAAAGCTTGTCTGCTTTCGCAATCCTTTAAAAGTTGTGGTTCTAAATATTCCTTTTCTTCTTCACACATCACACTGTGTAGGATGTCATCGCAGTCCAATTCCTTACTCAGAGACGGTAAAATACTTAGGCATCCACTTTGATTCGGATCTTTCATGGAATTCCCATCTGACAATAGTATGTTCAAAACTAAGAAGCGTCCTATGCTTACTCAACAAGATTAAGACGTTTTTACCATTCGGAATTCGCAAGCTCTTAGCCTACTCTTTAGGATATAGTATACTTCGGTATGGCATTACAGTTTTCGGCCAATGTTCTGGATTATGGCATATGAAAGTAAATAATATCTTAAAAAGTATTGTACGAGAGGTTAATAACAAACCTTCAACCTCAAACGTGAATCTTTTTCAGGCCTTATCTATGCCCACCTTCGAATCACTGTTTTTGGAATCAGTTATACTAAATCACTATTGGACAAAGGATTTTAGAGCACCTCGACCTAATTCACGAGAACTGAGAACGGTTTCACGGTTTCTTGTTCCAGTATATTACACCCGCTATGGCAAGAACCTGCAATCTTTTTATGTCCCTCAGATATTCAATTCTTTACCTTCCGAATTCTTCGACTTCACATCCAAAAAGAAACTCAAAAAAGCGCTTCGCCATCTTTTATCTACCAACGAGGCCCTGTAGTCCGTCACAATTGTATTTCACAATTCCTTTTCAGTTCTATAAAGAATGTTGAACACCAGATTTTATTATTTTTATTTTATTTGGTTTATGCTTGAGCAAATCAACACGACTTACAACACGCAGTCTTTCTGCTTCAACAACCACAACACCAAGAACATAACATCTATCAAGACCTTCTTCAATGGTGACAATGACCGGCTTGCGTGTTTGTGCATATGTGTAGGTATGTGTATACCTGTTTTCCCTTGAGTCTAAGTGTAATAAGTCTCACCAATGTTATTGGAACTGACTCAAACTTTTTTTTTAGTACGTGGCATAGTTATTTTTGAGGCCACTGCAGATAGGTTCAGTCATACAAGCCCTGGATGGCTTTGACGAACCTGACTTGTGACGTGGACATGCTAGTTTTATTAAATAAATTTATTATTATTATTATTATTATTATTATTATTATTATTATTATTATATAATAAGATAGAAGAAGAAGAAGTCACAGTGTTCGGACATTTACTTCCTTCGTGCTGAGATTTTATCTCACTTTTTATGCTTAAATTAAGTGGTGGTCTTCGCCGAGTTCGTTCCATCCGCTCAAGGTAAAGAGGTCATCTGGGCTGATCGCTCGATCATCTATTTCGGCATCAGATTTCATCTCTGCGAGCCTAGCTTCCCCGAGCGACGAAGACTCGTGACCACCGCATACTGGCACTCCATACTTCTCTGACAACCCTCCCTTTCCACGCTTTTCGTCCGCCACCACTGCTCCGGTTTTCAATGCTGCATCTTCTGACCAACACAGTAAGCCCGACAGCCGCCTTGCTCAACAAGCCCTTGACCCGGGTCTTCTGGCCATCGCAGTGAGCTCAACATCTGCCTACCGCAACAAACCCTTTTACCCAGATTACTTTGGGACACACCGGTCTCGTTGGGTCTTGGCGGTTGGTCGCGTGTTAAGCTTTAGCTGTGTTTCACTTTTGCGGGTGAGCCTGGAACTGTTTATTTTTCTCGCATTCTGTTTGGTTCTAATTTATCATTTATACCGTCAACTTCTTCTTCGTCGTGAACTGCGTACCATGCCTACACCGGAGCCCTGTGCTGTCTGTTCTGGCTCTCTGCCAACTGACGGTCGTTTTATGAAATGTGTTGACTGTTCAAAAGCCTACCACTTGGGTAAGAAGTGTTCGGGAGTGTCTGATAGTACATTCAAAGGGATGAGCGCTTCTAAACTAGAGAAATGGCGCTGTCTCGCCTGTCGTGGAGGGCTGCCCAGGTCCGACACTGAAGTCGAGCTTTCACCCTCTCAAGACGACTCCAGTTCTTTCGTTTCGCAACTCTCGAGTGTGAATCAAAAGCTCGATCTTCTTCTTTCGTGGAAAGATACCGTCGGTGCTCTGCACGAACTGCATCAAAGATAGATGCACTATTAACGCTGAAGCAGACAGTGGACTCCATGCGAGTTACCATCAATGAAATGCAAACATCTATGAATTTTTACTCCACCCAGTACGACTCACTAGTGTTGACAACGAAGTCTCAAGACAAAACTATCAAAGATCTTCAAAGTGAAACGAGCGCTTTGCGCTCGATTGTAGCCGAGCAGACAAACGAGATCCGTCAGCTCAGAACAAACCATAATGATTCAGATCAGACAAACCGCCTCCCTAACTTAGAGATTCACGGTATACCAGTTTCGCCTCAAGAAAACATCGGGAATACCATGACAAACCTAGCAGATCAACTTGGTCTGGAGGGTTTTGAACCTGCGCATGTCGTGGTAGCACATCGCTTGCCGGCTAAACCGGGAACAGTCCCTCCCATCCTGGTCCGGTTCTCTACAGTCTCTTAAAAAGAACGTTGGATGGCTTGTCGTGGACGCCTCGGCTCCATACGTCAGGACGAATCTCATCCTAGGATATACTTTAATGATAACCTAACCGAAGCGAACAGGAAGCTGTTTTGGTTGGCACGAACTAGAGGCAAAGAAAAGGGTTACAAATTTGTATGGGTGCGCCACGGAAAAATCTTCGCAAAGCAAAACCAGAATTCTCCACTCCTTCGCATCCCCAACACTGATGCATTGGAACAATTGGTTTAGGCGTCTAAAAGAGTATTGTTAGATAAAAGCCCTAGAATTATGTCTAGGAACAGTTTTTTCCAGATAAAAAACCTAGACTCATGTAAAGAAATATTTAAGACAAGGGCAGGCAGTATTTTTACTTTGTTTCATGTCAATATACGAAGCATTCGAAAGCACTGGTGCGAATTTCAGTTAGCCATTGACTCTGTCCGTTTTATTGCCGATGTGTTTGTTTTGACTGAAATTAATATTCATGATGAGGATGTAGGTCAATTTTTGTTGCCAGGGTTTAATAGCACATTCTATACTCGTGACAAAAAGCGCGGCGGTGGTATCGCGGTATTTTTGAAGGACGATTTGTTTTTCTCAGAGGTTAAGTTTTCAATCCGATCATGTGAGAACATTTCACTTCGTATTCTTACTTCTGTCTATAATATACACCTGCTAGCCTGCTATAGGCCACCCTCTGGAAACGTATCTGAATTCCTCTCTGACCTGAGAGACTGTTTACAAACTTTGCCTAATAATGCGTCCCTCTGTCTTGTAGGGGATTTCAACATTGATCTATTGAAGCCATTGATCTATTGAAGCCTTTGAGAGCACTGGTTTGCGAGTATCTAACTCTTTTGGCAGATAACGGCGTAGAGCCTGCGATTCAGGCCCCCACAAGGGAAGAACTCCTCGGAGACAAAATAGTGATATCATCTATTGATCATATCAATTTAAGATCTTCAACATCAACAACAAAGGCAGCAGTCATTTCATACAAATTATCGGACCACTATTTTATAGGATGTCAGTTGGAATTCCCAGGAGATGCATTGGTGACAGGTATCAACAGTAAGCACCGCGTTGAGATTGTTGATCGCCATAGTCTTGACAACTGTATTTCTACTTATGACTGGCTTAGATTTCAGCATTCCGTGTCACGCCGTGACATTTATGTTACTTTTGTTCAACTGTTTAGACAGTTTACTGAAGCGTCAAAAAAGATTATTGTTGTAAAACAAAGAAAAGACAACATACGCTGGCTAAATAAAGACATATTGTCTGTTATAAAACTAAAAAAAAATAGCCTGGAAGCGATGCCGCCGGTCTCCACATAATTCCATCCTTAAAGCAGAATTCAGAACTATCCGGAACAGAGTCAGCGCGTTAATTCGCTCAGCTAAGCGGCTGTACTTTCAAAAGCAGTTCTCTGATTCTAGACGCAACTCGGCTAAAACGTGGTCGTTAATCAACGAGTTACGTGGTGTTACATCTCCTCACATTCAAAATTTTGACGGTACCTTTGGGCTTATTTCACTGGCTACGGCAAATACCTTCAACAATTTTTTTGCTTCCTTCTCGGGCAGTGCCCGGCTATCGGCCACAGTGGCTTTTTCTAGTCCCTCCCTGAACTCGGCTTCCGCATTTCTTCCTGAAATGACATCGCAGGATCTCGAGTCAATAATCTTCGGGCTCAAGCCAAATAAATTACCAGGTTATGATGGAATATGTCTTAGCGATCTCCGTAGAAATTTTAGGTACTTAAAAGATACTCTTCTACTTATGCTCAACACAATGATCGAGACAGGTTCCATTCCCATCGAATTGAAAACTGCTATTGTTAAACCTCTTTTTAAAGGAGGTCAGCGTGGCCAGGTTCAAAACTATCGGCCAATTTCTATTCTACCATGTATGGCTAAAATAATGGAAAAATTTATTTACATCACTATGTCTTCTTTCGTAGAGAAGTGCAACATAATATCTCCCAACCAATACGGTTTCGTGCCTGGTCGTGGGACTCAACCCTTTCTCGAAGCGCTATCTGATGAGATAAATTTGGGTTTTGAGAACAACCTGTTTATTTGCGCTTGCTTTCTTGATGTAAGAAAGGCGTTCGACACAGTGAGTCACTCTATTTTATTGCAAAAACTTTCAGCTGTTGGTTTCCGGGGTCCCTTTTTGTCCTTACTAACTAATTTCCTGCAAGATCGTTCCCAGCTGGTTTCAATCAAAGGCATACACAGCGTCAAAGTCCTTTTAAAATCTGGTGTCCCACAGGGCTCTGTACTTTCGCCTTTACTCTTCAATATCTATGTAAATGATATGTCTACCTCTGTTTCAAACTGCTCCCTTTATCAATACGCGGACGACACTCTTTTGTTAACAAGTCATCTTACTTATTCAAGGGCTATGGAGATGCTCCAGGAATGTTCTTTAGGACTAATGAACTGGTTCGCCCATAATCTTATAGATATCAATGTCTCAAAAACTAAGTTAGTATGTTTTCACAATCCCGTTAAGTTAGTTGATCTAAATACTCCACTTTTCCTCCACACGTCGCACTGTGTCAACTGCCAGTGCACTCCCATCGCTTTCTCAGACACTGTGAAGTATTTAGGAATTATTTTTGATTCTGATCTTTCTTGGAATTCACACCTCACAAGACTGTGTTCTAAATTAAGGAGCGTTTCTTGCTTAATGTACAATATCAAGGCTTTTCTACCACTTAATCTCAGGAAACTCATAGTTCACTCGTTAGCATATGGCTCCCTCCGCTACGGAATCACCATTTTTGGAAATTGCTCTGGATTATGGCAGGCAAAAATCAATAATATTCTAAAAGGAATGCTGCGTAATGTTTACTACAGGCCTACCACTTCCTCTCAGGATATGTTTCAAATATTATCTATGCCCAACTTTCAATCTCTGTTTGTGGAAACGGTAGTCCTTAGTCATTACTGGAATACTGACTTCAAAACACCTCGTCCGAATATCCGGCAACTACGAACGGTTCCACGATTTGTTATCACCAAATGTTACACTCGATATGGCAAGAACTTGCGGTCCTTCTACGTTCCTCGGATTTTTAATTCTTTACCTGCTAATTTCCCTGATTTCACTTCCAGAAAAAAGCTTAGAAAATAGCTTCGCCTTCTCCTGTCTTCCGATGAGTCGATCTAAAAATGTATAACATTTTTGTGTGTGTTCTTTTTTGCGTTTTGTATTTTTTTCTTAAACGCCCTTATTGGATTTTATTTGACAGTTTTTTTCCCCACTAGTAATGTCACCAGGTATGTGTATTTTGATTGGTGCATCTTGCGTATAGTCCAAAGGTGATTGATTAAAATAGTGCTTTTATTTATGGTTACTATTAATGACACAAATATGGTGCTGTCCTCAGTCTGGTGTATTTGTGATATAACTCAATTTTGCTTGTGTCAAACTCTGCGTCATATTTTTTGTTTTGTTTCGTTTTCATGACTTCTTTTGTGACTGTTCTCATCCACTGAGAATCTCAATCTTCACCTGGACGTACCCTGCATCGTGCAACTCTTCAAGGAACGATTCTGTGATTTTTTTCTAGTGACATAACCTGACTTTCTTTTTATTTTTATTGAATTTTATATTTTCTTGTGGTACGAAAGCCTCAGCTTCAACTGGAACTATAGATAATTCTGGTCAAGTTCACAATTTTCTTTTTATATTTTTTCTTTTTCTTTCTTCTTTTGTGATAATTATTTTGATATCTTTGCAACCTCGGTTTAGTGACACAAGCCCATGAAGGCTTTGACGAACCTGCGTTGTTTTGTGGATATGCTCCTTCATCACAAATAAATTATGAATTATGAATTAATTATTATTATTATTATTATTATTATTATTTGTTGCTGGTCGTAGTACAACTAATCTCCTTAAGAAATTCTCAGATATTGTGCACTCTTCCTTCGACGATAACATGTACGTGTGTGCCCTCTTTGTTGATGTAGCCAAAGCGTTTGACACCGTGTACCACAACATCCTCTTAGACAAACTTTATAGAATCGGCTTTCGGGGACCATTTCATACATTGCTCAAGAGTTTTCTTTCAAATCGTACACAGGTTGTTTCAGTAGACAATGTCCGCAGCTCTCAAGTTTTCCTTACTTCTGGAGTTCCCCAGGGCTCCATTCTTTCTCCTTTACTATTCAACCTCTACGTAAATGACATTTCTGCGGCAACGACAAATTCAACGATTTTTCAATATGCGGACGACACTCTTTTGTTTTCTCGGCACCTAGTCTACCAGCGTGCTATGGAAAAGCTTCAGGCAGACGCAACCAAAATTATTGACTGGTTTTCGGCAAACAAGCTACGTGTAAATGCTTCGAAAACAAAACTGATCTGCTTCCGTAATCCTTTAAAAAATGTCAGTTTGACTTTTCCACTATTCCTTCACAGCTCCAGTTGTCCATGTCGTAATTGTAGACCTGTCGAATATGTTAGTTCAGTAAAGTACTTAGGTCTTCACTTTGATTGTGATCTTACATGGGACACTCACATGTCTTACGGATGTCAACGGTTGAGGAGCGTGTCGTGCATGTTGTACCACATTATAGGTTTTATACCATTGTCAGTTAGAAGGAACATAATGCACGCCTTAGCTTACAGCGTACTAAGGTACGGCATAACTCTCTTTTTCAATTGTTCACTTTCCTGGCATTTAAGTATTGACCGAGTTTTAAAAGGAATTCTAAAAAGTGTCGCATACAACAGCGACTTTTCATCCATTGCTAACCTCTTCACCTCACTTGAGTTGCCGTCGTTTTACTCGCTTTTCCTTCAAACTGTCGTTTGGCGGCATTTCTGGGAAAGTGATTTCAAACTCGCGTCTACTCCATCTCGTGAACTCAGATCTGTTCCACGTTTCGTCACTCCTAGGGTGAGAACTCACTACGGTGAAAGTCTGCGCACAATTTATGTCCCGAAAATTTTTAATGGTCTTCCGGAATCACTGCTTTCCATTAACTCAAACAAAACGTTGAAAAAATGTCTGAGAAGCATGTTCTCGGATGTGCGAAAACAGTGACATCCATATTCTTTTTTTCTACCTTAGTTTTATAAGGTAACCTTTTCAGTTCACTTTTTTGTTTACACGTTTTCAGCTATCATTAAAAACGTGATTGTAAGAAATATTTTGTACCTTACTAGGACTTTTTTTCTTTTTTTCTTGATGAAAATATGAAAAAAAAAAACATGAAAAACTTTTTTATGAAAGTAATCGTGTAAGTGATTTTTAAGACTAACTGTGACTGCGCATATCTTTCATTCTTTTCTTTTTGGAAAGTATAAAAAGCTTCTTTTTTCCTTAAGAAAAGCAATAATGCAAAAAAAACGCGCGCGTCCTTTTTTTTTTTTTTTTTTTTTTGAGGAATTAAGTTGGCCTTGGCAGTTCGCTCCTGCTTCCGATACGACTACGGTCTTCATTGTATTCTCGGGCTACTGTATTTGCGTATGTGTGCGTTTCTTTTCTGATGAGACTACGTGTTTTCCTGCTCTTTTTCAAGACCAACAGAAATGTGAACTTGCGCCTGGAGCAGAAGATCTCATCGGTGTGTGATTCGTGTTTGTGCGCGTGTGTGAGTGAGTGTGTGTACGTGTCAATGTGAACATTTTCAATAAGCTTGCTGCAACTGCTGGGTCAAGTCCCACAAGCCCTTGAGGCTTTGACAAGACCTGGAACTTGATCCTGACTCTAAGAATTAGTTATTAAAGATTATTATTATTATTATTATTATTATTATTATAGCTGCCTCGGGTGTGCTCCGTGTTTCGTCCCTCTTTTCGGCCGCTGCTCCGGCCATCGTTCATCGCAGCCGTACCAGTTGGGTTTCTACGTTTTCATCGTGTGTGGCAGTGCCGCGGCGTCCAAGCGCAAGAGCTGATGCGGTATTAACCGGGCAACGCCCACCAGAACACTCGCCGGTGAGCCATCGACAACGCGGGCGGCTGGTTCTACGCTGTCATTGTGTGCGGCTATTCGCGTCTCCAGCTCGACGCTCGCCCTCCCGCAGCGGAAACGGTAAGCGCTCTAGTGAGGGTCCCCCGATTCTCCTGCTCAGCGGGCATGGCGGAACTGCTCGCGATCATGGCTCGCGAAATGTCTTTTCCGAATGCAAACAACACTCTTCACTGTCCCAACGTAGTGCTGCAGCCGGTATGGGGTTGTACCTTAAAGGAGAGTTTTAGTATTGCGTATAGAAGCAAACGCAAGCGGTGTGGGTTTGCGTTAGAGTTGCGTGCCCCACGTTGGGTGCGTGCGCCTCATCGCCATGCGCCATCCAAGACCGCGATTTCGGGCTCCGCGCACGCGCAGTGTGGAACGCGCAAAGCTAACGCAAACACACAGGGCTTGAGTTCGCTCGTATACGCAATATTAAAACTCACTACTGTTTCACCGGCCTCCTACGCCAATGAAACGTGCTGCAGTGAGCAGACCTGCAAGCAGGTAGGCGTTCCTTCGAACTGGAAAGGCTGAGATAGGCAAAACGACGGCGAGAAAATACAATAAATAAATGTTATGAAAAAACTAGTAATTAAAAAAAAACTTTTTTTTTTTAGCTTTTGGGCATTTGGTCTCGAAGTATATTGGCGGCGACTTTGAACGTTTCGCCGATTGTCAAAAGTCGCGACATTGATAGCACAATATACTTTACCCACAATTAATGTAATTTTACATGGATTTCTCACCCCGCAGGGGGCACCTGTGAAAGCAGGTGTTTGGAGAGTGGCGTCTCCACGGACCCCGAGCCATGCGGGTTCGCGCGCCCACGTCTGACTGTGCGTGGCTTTCCCGTGTCTGGGGAAAAGAGCATCCTGGTGGTTGAGCCGAGCCCGGGGCAGGGTTGGACCCTTCGGGGCCCCCCGGGCGAGGCAATACACCACTTCGGCCCCCGCTTCTCATAGACGGGAGTCCTGGTAAGGCGCGGCCAGGATGATTCAGTCTAGTCGCCTTTTCTTCTACTATCCCCTCCGATCTTTCGCTTTTACCTTTCCTGTTTCTTTCACTTCCTTCTCATTTCTTTTGCTCCTTTTTCACCCCTCTTTGGCGGCAAGGGCTAACCTTGGGTGGCAATGGACCTTTGTCTTGACCCACACTTGGGTATAGTTTCCCGGCAGCACTGTTAGCGTAACGTCTCCAGCCAAGCCCCTCTTGTTATGGTGCGTTACCTAACCCCTTGTTGGTTTCGGTGGTGGGCGGTGCACCGCGGATTCCGAACACTCTTTGCCCTTTTATGGCGCCCCACCCCTCCAAACCCCGTTCAGGGCACGCCCTTAAAAGGCGCGGCCCCGAACAAAAAACCATCGACAAAGAATGTGAAGTAGAAACGTTTACTAAGTTTTTCATCGTTCATTCGCTGGATGAACAAAGACCTGTTTCCAAGCTGTCACCTTTTATTGTAGCAAAGGTGCTAGAAAACCTTGTAGGGTTTTCCTACAAGGCTAAAAAACAGCACACTGGAGACCTTCTCGTGGAAGTGAATACAAAAAAACACAGTGACGCACTTCTTAAACTAACTACCATCGTTGACGTGAAGGTGTCGGTGAGTCCTCATCGCACACTAAATACTGTCCGTGGAGTCCTCTCCGAGGGCGACTTCTTGCACACTAGTGAGGAAGAACTCCTCGAGGGACTCCAGGGTGCCGGTGTCGTCGCCGTGAAACGCGTTATGTTTAGGAAAGATGGCGAACAAATTCCTTCGAGACATGTTATCCTGACGTTTGAAAGACATACCCTCCCCGAGACAGTCAAGGCAGGATACTTGAACTGCCACATTCGCCCGTACGTCCCCAACCCCCAGCGGTGCTTCCGTTGCCAGCTTTTTAGTCATGGAACACGCAGCTGTCGAGGGAAGGAGACGTGTGCGAAGTGCGGTAGTCAAGGTCACGTTTCCGATACTTGCGAGGCGGCTGCGGCCCTCTGCGCTAATTGCGGTGGACCACATCCTGCTTATTATCGTGCATGTCCCTCTTGGAAACTAGAAAAGAAAATTCTTACCATCAAAGTTAAAGAAAACATATCATACCCAGAAGCCAAGAAGCTGTTCTCCTTTTTGTCAAAGGGGAGTTTTGCCGAGGTGGTGCGCAGGGGCCCTGCTCCACGCTCGGAGTCAAGGGCTACCCAGGCCTCTCCCGAGATCTTGGTGGCCGACTGCAGGGCCCCAGCTCCCCGACAGGAGCAGCGGCTGCTTCCTCCAGCCCCTGGTGGTAGCACGCGTGCTGCTCCTCCTTCCAGGGACAGGCCGGCAGCAGCCGCGCCTGCCCCCTCTCGTAGGTCGCCCCCTGGGGAGACGGAGCGAGCTTCTCGCTCTTGCTCGCTAGAGAGGGCCCCCCTACCGAAGGAGCAGCATGTTGCCCACGCAGCTCCTGTGAAAGGAGGGGACCAGACGAGCTCAGACGACCCGTCGCCCAGTTCGTCTGCAAACCCACCAGCCGGTCGTGGTCGGGGTTTGCCCCCCCGCACACTTGGCCGGACAAGTGCTGTTCTAAAAACAACGGATACCTCTCAGGAGGTGGAGATGTCAACAGATGCTGACAATCTGTCTACTCCTGGGTCCGACCAGGACAATATGGAGTGGGAAACGCCCTCCAGTAAACATAAAAAGAATAAGAAGCCTGTTGTCCCACCCAAATGATGATCCCAATGTCTTCCACCTAGTTTGTGTCGACTTTACAGTCTTACGTATTTTACTAAGTTTATTTTTCATTTTTATATTTACATACCTTTTATAGATGACTAAGTTACATTTTATGCAATGGAACTGTCGCGGTATTTTAAGAAATATTGATGATGTCAACTATTTTATGGATCAGCTTCGACCCATCGCTCTCGCCTTGCAAGAAACCCATCTTAACACTAATTCTTTTAACATTTTAAGACGTCATCAGGTTTTTAGAAAAGATCGCCCCTCTTCCGCCCCTTCTGGTGGTGTTGCAGTGGTCGTGCAGAGGGGAGTTGCTTGCTCTCAAGTTCCCATCTGCACGCCACTGGAAGCTGTTGCAGTACGTCTCCTTCTAGACCGCCTTGTAACAATTGTTTCCTTATACGTGCCACCTAATGCTCCTTTAAACCTTCAAGAGCTTCAGGGACTTATAGGACAGCTCCCACAACCGTTTTTAATTTTGGGTGATTTTAACGCTCACCATCCTATGTGGGGTAGTACCCGTCAAGACTCCCGTGGTGGTGTGATTGAACGTCTTTTATTGTCTTCGGGGCTATGCCTTCTTAATGGGAGAGATCCAACGTTTTTTAGTGCGGCACACAACTCATTTACATCCATCGATCTTTCTATTGCTTCACCTTTATTGCTTCCTTGCTTTTCCTGGAAGGTTCTTCATAACCCTTTTGGAAGTGATCACTATCCAGTCGTTTTAGAGAGTACCGTTCCATTTCCTAATCTTTTAAAGAGGGTCCCTAGGTGGAAATTAGACAAGGCTGACTGGGCGCTTTTTAATCTTCACTCCACTTTTGATCCTTCGCTTCTTTCGTCTATGTCCCCTGAGAACGCTACACTTTATGTTACTGAGCAGATACTAAAGGCTGCTCAGCAGTCCATTCCACAAACATCTGGTAATATACCCAAGAAATGTAAACCTTGGTGGAATAAGGAGTGTGCGACAACCCGGGCGGACCAAAATAGGGCGTGGGGCCGATTTCGCAGATACCCCACTCCAAGCAACCTTGTTGATTTCAAGCGACGAAAAGCCAAGGCTCGTTGGACTAGGAAGCGGGCAAAGCGGAAGTCATGGATTAAGTATCTCTCTTCTTTAACCAGCTTTGTCCCAGCTAAAGAGGCCTGGGACCGATACCGGAAAGTAAATGGGGATTACAGGTGCTTTGCCATTCCAACATTTAATGCTCCTTCTTCATCACTAAAAGATATTGGTAACATACTCGGGGAACATTTTTATAATTCGTCTAGTTCGGCCAACTACAGTGTTACCTTCGGACAGTTAAAAGCTCGTGTGGAACGACAAAAGCTTCTCATGTCAGGAGAAACTTCAGCATCCTATAACCAACCATTTACGCGATGCGAGCTTGAGATGGCTTTTAATGTGACAAAGCTCTCGGCCCCTGGTCCCGATGGAATTCATTATGAAATGCTGCGCCGCCTTTCTCCGGAGTCCCTTGAAAATCTTCTCCTGTTTTTTAGTCTTTTGTGGGAAAAAGCATGTTTCCCTCAGGCTTGGAAACATGCACACATCATCCCCCTCCTAAAGCCTAACAAAGACCCCTCACAACCATCAAGCCACCGCCCAATTACACTGACAAGCTGCCTTGGGAAAACATATGAAAGGCTTATAAACAGGCGACTGGTCTACATGTTAGAAAGCCAGAGGGTCCTTGATAAAAATCAATGTGGATTCCGCCAAGGTCGATCTACCCTTGACCACTTAGTTCGCCTAGAAACTGTGATACGTGAAGCATTTGTAAACAGGCAGCACTGTGTTGCAGTTTTTTTCGACTTAGAAAAGGCATATGACACAGCATGGAGGTATGGGATTCTCCGAAACCTGTATGCCTGTAATATTCGTGGCCGTATGCTGCGAAGCATAAAGGAATATCTGACAGACAGGACTTTCCAAGTTCGTCTCGGCTCAGCCCTATCTGATTCCTTTGTTCAAGAAAATGGAGTCCCCCAAGGGGGTGTTTTAAGTGTGACTTTGTTTTTGCTAACAATGAATTCACTCGCACAACTGCTGCCACCCTCTATTTCATATTCTCTTTATGCAGATGATATACAGATTTCATCATCGTCTTGTAACCTTTCTAGTTATGAGCGCCAGTTGCAGTTAGCCATAAACAAACTGTCCAAGTGGGCCGACGAAAATGGGTTCAAGTTCTCTGCTTCAAAAACAGTCTGTGTCCCTTTTTCTCTGCGACGCGGGCTGTCTTTGGATCCATCCCTGGAATTGAATGGAACTCCGATACCTGTTAGGAAGGAGCACAAATTTCTTGGTGTAATATCTGATAGAAAGCTTAATTTTATTTCCCACCTTAAAGCGCTCAAGCAAAAATGCCTTCAGTCAACAAACCTTCTGAAAGTTTTATCTCACAAGTCTTGGGGGTCTGATAGAAAATGTATCCTACAGCTATACAATGCCCTTGTACGATCCCGTCTTGATTATGGTGCAGTAGTGTATGGATCGGCTCGGCCCTCTGCCCTTAAGATGTTGGACTCGGTTCATCATCTCGGCTTGCGACTGGCAACAGGAGCTTTCCCGACATCCCCCGTCCTTAGTTTGTATGCAGAAACCAATGAGCTGTCCCTGAACAAACGACGTACATATCTTAGTCTAACATATGCTTACAAGATTCTGGCCGATCCTCAGCATCCGACTTACTCTTCACTCACAAGGTCAAGGTTCTTTCGCCTTTTTGAAAATAAATCAAGCATTGTAACACCGTTGAGCTTCCGCATTGAACATCTTCGCTCCTCGCTGCATCTTTCTCTGGACCAGGTCAGCCTCGTTCGGAAAGTGAACAATATTCCACCTTGGAAAACACAGCGAGTTGAATCCGACTGGTCTCTCGCAAAGTTCAACAAGCACGGCATTTCCCATGCTGTAATTAAGCAAGAGTTTGGAGAACTGCAAAATAAGTATGATGGTTATCTTCATGTTTATACAGATGGTGCCAAGACTTCATCTTTCGTCGGTTGCGCCGTATACTCTAAATGCTTCTCAAAGGTTGAACGACTTGATTGTATCGCCAGCATTTTTACTGCGGAGCTCTATGCGGTATCAATGTCGATTGAATATATTATCAATAGTAAAATACTGAGGGCAGTCCTGTTTGTTGATTCTCAAAGTGTGATTCTTGCAGTTTGCTCTCTTAAAGATACTAAAAATATGCTTGTACAACAAATTCGATATAAACTTAACTCTGCTTTGCCTGGGGGTCAAAATATAAAATTTTGTTGGGTGCCCAGTCATATTGGCATTCATGGCAATGAAGAAGCCGACAAACTTGCAGGGTCTGCCGGGAACCTTCCACAATCGCTCTCCTGTCTACCCTATCAAGATAATAAACCCTTGGTGAAGTCCTCAATTCTTCATTCTTGGCAATTGGAATGGGACATGGAGTGCGATAACAAGCTTCATGTTACCAAACCTGCATTGGGAGTCTGGGAAAGCTCTTCATGCAAGAGCCGACTTCATGAAACGTTGTTGTGCCGCCTTTAGAATTGGACACTCATTTATAACTCATAGGTATCTGCTTTCGGGAGAAGATCCACCTGTGTGTGATCAGTGTGGTGACAGGCTCACTGTTTTGCATATCTTGTGGCTGTGTCCCGGCCTTCAGCCCAAGCGCCGCATTCATTTCCCTGAATTTTTCCAATATCATATCCCATTTCATCCTGCTCTCCTTGTGGGAGAGAATCCTCTAGTCTCTTTTGAACGGGTAATGGAATTTCTTAGCAGTATTGGCCTTTTACACCGACTCTAGCCTTTTGGTCAATCTTTTGTAAAACTTCTCCTTTAGTACAATGATCCTTACAATTAGTTTGGCGCAGATGGCCCCGTAGCTTTTGCGCCATTAACCCCCAAAATCTCTCTTTTTTACATGGATTTCTCACATTAGCTAGGATGTTTTCATTGATTTTAGACTATTTTTATTTTATTTGTAATTAAAATGCAGCGATTGGAACCAGTTATGATAATTAGCACAGTTTTCATTGTCATATTTCTTCGCGCGTTTAAAATTAGATCATAAACAACAAATTATAATAGAGATTGAAGAATTACTTATTCAAATGTGTAAATTTTAATATTATTATTATTAATACTAATCGCGGCAATGTATGCCTCTAATTAACGCCAAGATCACGAGAACACTCTTTTTAACCATAATAGTCTTTCCAGAAAGGTATAATTCTGTTTTCTTTTTAGCATATGAAAAACTCTGACATAGTTATCAAGATAAACAAACAGTTAAACGCTGGATGTCATGAAGTCCTACGCGTCCACGCGGTGCTATAAAAACACGCACACACTTCAGCTGTCTGACTCGGATTTCGTCTTGGGTTGTTGCAGTAAGAGCAGCGTTTTTTGGTTTATGCGTTTCGTGGACATATTGTAAAAATTAGAATTATTCATTTATTCTTGTGCTGGGATAATTGTCATTATTTCCCATGACAATTATCTGAGCGAAAAAAAGGCAGCGAGAACGCACAGATATCAGCAATGATTTTTTCAACAACTACGAATGTCAGCCTGGATCGAACAGTATGTCACAAAATAAAGTTTCTGCGAACAACTTTTCTAAGTAAATACGATATGAGACACATCTTGAGTCATGAAAGAATCCGAAATTAAGACCTCTGTCGAGAAATTAAATCCAAAATAGAGGTAAGTTTCGGTTTCGCTCCAGAATTAAAACGTGCATCCTTCCGTAATTAATACGCTAAACACCGTTCTTGCTTTCAGGTTAAAGAGTTGACATGCGCTCATAAAACATTAGCTTCCTCGTATTACCAGAAAAAATATATGTCGCTCAGTGAAGCCAGCACACTAGACAGGCTCAACAGCGGACCGCATCTCTGACCCTCACTAAACCCGCCATCTTGGTAAATGAGTGGCGCCACCTATAGTTAGTTGGAGTCGCGAATACGCGCTTTGAGCTGCCTCGTGTGTGCTCCGCGTTTCGTCCCTCTTTTCGGCCGCTGCTCCGGCCATCGTTCATCGCAGCCGTACCAGTTGTGTTTCTACGTTTTCAACATGTGTGGCAGTGCCGCGGCGTCCAAGCGCAAGAGCTGATGCGGTATTAACCGCGCAACGCCCACCAGAACACTCGCCGGTGAGCCATCGACAGCGCGGGCGGCTGGTTCTACGCTGTCATTGTGTGCGGCTATACGCGCGTTGAGCTGCCTCGGATGTGCTCCGCATTTCGTCACGCCTCCCGTCCGCCGCAGGCCTACTGAAGCCATTCTGTGAAGAACTCGACCGTTCTCGAATGTGTTCTGGCACTACAAAGGACGTCCACTTGTGCTGCCGAGAGCTTAATGCTGCGTGTCGGGATTTCCAATCTATGCGCAGGTGAGAGAGTGATCTTTTAACAATACCCGATTGTTGTTGTGCCGCCTCAGGGCTGCAATGGACTGCCTAGCCTGTTTAGAGCCAGTTCCTTCTGATGGGAGGTTTCTGACTTGCATGGAATGTAATAGCTCTTATCATCTTGGAACGTGTGCTGGAATTTCGGATAACACATTCAAATCCATGGGCTCGGGGAAGCGGGAGAAGTGGGAGAAGTGGCAGTGCAAAACCTGTCGCCATAAAGATGCGAGATCTCATTCGGTCTGTAGTGCAGAAGCGTCGCAAGTTACGAGTGGGGGTTCTACTGCTCTAGATGAGGTGAACAAGAAGCTAGACATGTTGTTGTCTATTAAGGCAAGCGTCGAAAAGCTGCTTCCATTACCAGCCAAGGTAGATGACCTGTTGTCCCTAAAGCCTGCAATGGCAGAGCTTAAAGTTCAGGTTAACGAACTCCAGGCCTCGGTTGATTTCTGTTCCTCTCAGTATGACACAGTATTACAAACGGTCACGAACAACGAAGCAAGAATCGAACAACTTGGTGGCGAGCTTGCGGCTACCAAGGAAGTTGTTCTAGAGCAGTCGAACACCATCCATCAACTGCAGAGCGACTTAAATGATATGCAGACTTTGCTGTGCAAGTCACCTCTAGAAATTAGCGGCATACCGTTTAGCCAAAACGAAAATTTGGGTCTCGTTGTCAATAACCTTGCAGAGAGACTTGATCTGCCACCCTTGCAGCAAGCGGATGTCAGTGAACTATGTCGCCTGTCGTCTAAGAAGGGTTCCACCGCTCCCATCCTGGTTAGATTCGCGTCCATAGACGTTAGAGATAGATGGATGGCCTGCCGTAGCCGGCTGAGAGCGCTGCCCTCCCCTGACGCTCTCTCCAATGTCTTCTTTAACGAGCACTCCACTCGAGTAGGTAGAGAGCTGTTCTGGAAGGCGAGGGTCAAGGGGAAGGCCAATAACTACAAGTTTGTTTTGGTGAAGTATGGAAAAATTTACGCTAAGAAATCCGAAAACATGGACTCAATTCGAATCAACTCTGTTCAGGATCTAGAGAAAATTTGCTAGACTCTATTCAGGATCCGGATAAAATCTGCCAATTTAAGGCTGTATCTTTCGAAAAGTGTGATAATTTCGCAGAATTTAAAAGGCTCCATGTTACTCCTTTCCGAGCGTTTTCAGTTGTCCACGTTAATATCAGGAGCTTAAGGAAACACTGGGAACTTTTCAAGGTACTGGTTAATGGAGTGTTGTCTCGTATTGACGTGTTCGTGTTGACGGAGTCTAACGTCCCAGAAGAACTCAGGGATCTGTTTCAGCTGTTCGGATATAGCCCCTTTTAGTACTCCCGTCCGTTCTCGTTGGGAGAGGGAATTTTTGTTTATGTTAAAAGTGAGTGGTCAGTAACGAGACTAGATGTCTCGCTTAGTTATGCAGAATGTATTTCCTTAAAAATAGAGAACACTTCGCATTCAGCTGGGCTCTTTGCCTGCTATAGACCTCCTTCTAGGAGTATCAGGCAATTTCTTCAAGAGCTTACGGCGGTCCTCACGGAGAGCTGGAGTCAGGGTTTATTTTTTATCGTAGGAGATATTAACATAGATCTGTTAAAAGATCATAAAACCGAGGTTTGTGACTACCTAAATACTCTAGCTACCGCGGGTCTTGAAAGTGCTGTCAGCGCACCTACCAGAGAAGAAGTGGTGGCCGGTAGGCTGGTGTTTTCCTGTATCGACCATATCATGCTCAGAACTCTAGACGCAACGGTGACATCGGCGGTAATTTCCGAAAAGCTGGCTGACCATTACTTTGTCGGGTGCCAACTAGTCTGGCAGGATGTTAAGGCAAGTCCGGTTGCCGATCGGCAGACAGTTCAAATTACTGATAACAAGATTTTGGACAGTCTGGTTTCATCCTATGATTGGAGCTCTCTTCTCGAATCTGCTTCGTTTTCGAATGTTTACTTTGAATTCGTGGAGGTGCATAACTCTTTTAAAGTTAGAGCTCAGAGAACAGTAACACTTAAAAAACGAAAAACAGACCGGGTTTGGTTAAGCACAGACATCTTGATAGCAATCACAAAGAAGGAAAGGTTATGGGCGCGCTGTAAGCGAGCGCCGAGTAATGCCGTCCTGCGTGCTGCATTCCGTGCGGCTAGAAACAGAGTAAACGCCATGGATCGCTCTGCTAAGCGAATTCATTTACATACGCAATTTTCCGAAAACCGTTTCAATATTGCAAAGACTTGGTCACTTGTCAATGAGCTCCGAGGCCACCATTGCCAACGCTCACTCGATGAGGTCTTGCTCAAGAATTTCGGGGACAACAACACAGAGACAGTTAAAAATTTTAGCAATTTCTTCGCTACTCCGTCAGAGCAATCTACGGTTGACTGCGTTCAGGATGTAACCCTAAAAGAGACAGTCAGCGCCTCCGCCTCCCTTTATGACATAGACGAAGAAGGTTTACGGTCGGCCTTGTTTAGTATTAAGGGGTCTAGATCACCTTGCGTTGATGATATTAGTGTAGGTTTCCTTCAAAGGAATTTCGAGTCTTTAAAGTGTGTACTTTTTTATATGATCAACGGCTTCATTCAGCGTCGTGCGGTTCCGGAAGTTTTAAAAACAGCTATTGTTAGGCCAGTGCTAAAGGGTGGCAAACCAACTGTAATTGGTAATTTCCGCCCCATATCTATTCTGCCTGTTGTAGGACATTTATTAGAAAAGCATCGTGTTTCGATGATGACCAGTTTTTTAGACAAGTACCCAATTGTACCGGAGACGCAATATGGTTTTGTGCCAGGTAGAGGCACGCAATTGTTGTTAGATGACGTTGCCGATTATATAAACTTCGCTTTTGATGATAACATGTCTTGCTGCGCTCTTTTCTTGGATGTGGCAAAGGCATTCGACACCGTGAACCACTCCGTCCTGCTGCGTAAGCTTTTCAAGGCGGGTTTTAGGGGGCCTTTTTTTTATATATTGTCTAATCTGCTTTCCGGTCGCTCGCAGCGGGTGCGGGTGGGGCACGAGTTGAGCGCCGTGCGCTATCTGAAAGTAGGCGTTCCCCAAGGCTCGTTGTTGTCACCTTTGTTATTTAATATCTACGTCAGCGATCTTCCCTCCGCCATCGAGCGTTGTACCTGCTACCAGTATGCTGACGACACTCTGCTGATATCTCGGCATATCGATTTTGCGAGAGCCCTAGACATTTTACAAGCCAATGCTAATAAAGCAATGGATTGGTACTCTGTGAATCTTTTAAAGGTGAATGTGGCTAAAACAAAATTGATGTGTTTTCGAAATCCGCTGAAACACGGTTTCGTAGAAATGCCGTTTTTCCTTCATGGTATAATGTGCGACCCTTGTACTTGTGTCCCGGTTAAGTGGGTGGAGACCACTAAGTACATGGGAATTTTTTTTGACCACGACATGTCTTGGAATAATCAGTTGGCATATATATGTAGAGTGTTACGGAAAGTGGCCTGTATGCTTTATAATATTAGAATCTTTGTTCCTTTTCATGTTCGAAAAATTTTGGTTTATGCCCTGGCATACAGTGTACTTAGGTACGGGATTACGGTGTTTGCGCACAGTAGTGGACAGTGGCATGCTGAAGTGAACTCCTTGTTGAAAAGTGTTTTGAAAAGTGTGGCGTACAATTCAATTTTTACAGACAGCACGAACATTTTCAGTGACCTTGAGATGCCAAATTTTTTTTCTCTACTTCGACAAACAGTGATACTTCGCTATTTTTGGACGAATCAGTTTAAGATTTTGCACGAGCCGTCTCGCACGCTAAGGAAAACAACCCGTTTTATACGGCCTCGTTGCTTCACGAGGTATGGGATGAGAACCCGGGATTACTATGTTCCGGATATTTTCAATGATCTTCCTGAATGTGTTTTCTCTTTCGACTCTAAAACTACGGTTAAAAGATGGCTCAGTTCTTTTATGGTCGATTCAGTGTAGGTAGTCATGGGTGTGTAGAAGACCAGAGTGTTAGTTACGTAGGTTAGGTGTGTGTGTGTGTTTTTTTCTCTTCTTTATTTTCTGTCTTTTTTTGTATTTTTTAATTTTTTTTAATTTTATGTTTTTTTCGTTTCCTCTGCGCTTTTGTAACATGCTGATGGTGAGGTTGAAGGGTTCCAGTCCCACAAGCCATTTAGGCTTTGACTGACCCGATTTTTTACTGTAATGTGGATGTTGCAAATAAAATTATTATTATTATTAATTATTTTCTTGAGAAACACGCAGTAATATCGCCAAACCAATACGGTTTTGTCGCTGGTCGTGGTACCACCAATCTTCTAGAAACCTTTTCAGACTTCCTTCACTCTTCTTTCGAACACAACATGTATGTGTGCGCACTCTTTATCGATGTCGCTAAAGCGTTTGATACAGTAGACCATGACATCCTCCTAGACAAGCTGTATATATTGGGATTTCGTGGCCCATTTCACGCACTGCTCAAATGTTTTCTTACAAATCGCACACAGGTTGTAGCGGTAGGCAATGTCCATAGTGCAAAGGCCCTCCTAAGATCTGGAGTCCCTCAGGGTTCGATTTTGTCACCACTGTTATTTAACATATTTGTGAACGACATTTCATCATCCATTACCAATTCAATAATGTTTCAGTACGCTGATGACACTGTTTTGCTTTCTCGCCATCTAGTGTACCAGCGTGCAGTGGACATGCTCCAACTGGATGTAATTAGCGTCATGGACTGGTTTTCGGTAAAAAAGCTTCGAGTAAATGCCTCTAAAACAAAGCTTATATGTTTCTGCAATCCCTTAAAGAATATAAGGTTGACCTATCCCCTATTTCTCCACAACTCCGGTTGCTTGTGTACTCAGTGTGATCCTATAGAATATGTGAGTTCGATCAAATACCTAGGCATTTACTTTGATTGCGATCTTTCTTGGACTACTCATATGACGCATCTTTGTCAACGGCTGAGGTCAGTGTCTTGTATGCTATACAACATAAAAAGATTCCTACCTTTCTCCATCAGAAAAAGGGTTGTGCACGCTCTGGCCTACGGTATACTAAGGTACGGGATCACAATTTTTTCTAATTGTCCACTCTTCTGGCATTCCAGAATTGACCGAATTCTAAACGCAATCCTCAAGAACGTCACGTATAACACACCATTTTCGTCAAACGCTAACTTGTTTGGTTCGCTTGAACTGCCCTCATTCCACTCCCTCTTTCTCCAAACGGTGATCTGGCGCCACTTCTGGGAGAGCGAATTTAAGGTCACATCAGATTCGCCGCGGGAACTAAGGACTACCTCTCGTTTCGATATACCACGAGTGAGAACGCGATATGGTGAAAGTACGCGCGCTTTTTATGTGCCGAAAGTGTTCATTGATTTACCAGACTCAATATTTTCCATTACCTCAAACAAGAAATTAAAGAAAACTCTAAAAACAACATTTTCTGACGTATCGCGACAGTGACTGTGACCTTCATATGATATCGGTGAAACGTTGATTATTCTGTTTGCGATATTATTTTCCTTTTCATTTCCCAATTTTGTCCTGAAGTAGATTGTTGTTTTATCTGCATCATCGTGAGGCCCTAAGACCTCTGCGAGTTTGCCCAGTGATTTTTTGATTTGATTTTTTTTTTCTCGTTGGTGCTCTTTTTTTTTTTTAGTGCCCTACACTATTTGTAACTACACTCTTGGTCTGTTCGTCCCGACGTTCTGCTTCGCCTTTCTTCAATACGGACGTACAAGTGTACGTGTGTGTGTGTGTGTGTGCCCGCCGATGAGTGCCGTTTTTTTATTTAGTGCTCCGACTGATCTGCTGGCCCAGCGGCTAACTGCGTTCGTCCTGCGGGAGCAATGACAATTTTTTGTGTAATTTTCTTCTCTTCTTTTATTTTTACATACTGTGTGACAATATGCGAGCTCGCCGTTTGATTCTTCTCTTGCTGGATCTGGTCCCACAAGCCCTTGCCGGCTTTGACCAGGTCCGAAGCTGAACTTGGTAATTCTTCTCTCGTGAATAAATATTATTATTATTATTATTATTATTATTATTATTATTATTATTATTATTATATGACTACAGTCGCAGCAATGCGCTGCGACTGTAGTCATGGATTGGTTTCAACGAAATCTTCTGGACGTTAATGTAAATAAGACTAAGCTTATTTGTTTTCATAATCCTCTTAAATATGTGTGTCTTGATTTCCCTTTCCTTTTACATAACTCAAACTGTGTATCTTGCAAGTGTGTTCCTTTAGTATATGTTGAATCTGTAAAGTACTTCGGAATCTTGTTTGACTGCGGTTTAACTTGGAACGCTCAACTCACGTCCCTCTGGAAAAAATTAAGGAGTACTTGTTGTCTGCTATATAATACAAAATCACTTATGCCTCTCTCAGTTCGCAGACTAGTCACCCATGCTCTTGCATATAGTGTGTTACAATATGGCGTTACGGTGTTTGGAAACTGTTCCGGCTTCTGGCATGAGAAAATTGACTGCATTTTAAAAAATATTTTGAAAAGTGTTTCTTATGGCATGCAACTTCCCGATGGTACTGATCTCTTTCAACATTTACAATTTCCCTGCCTCCGAACACTTTTTATTCAAACTGTTATCTTACGATACTTTTGGACAGATCAATCCAAAAGAAAAAACGTTGTTCTTCGTTCTCTTCGTTTTCAAGAGACTTTCGAGATACCTTTCGCCCGAACAAGATATGGACGATGTACACGCGAATTTTACGTGCCTGAACTCTTTAATAATCTGCCTTCTGAAATTTTACAAGCGAATTCACTGCGTCAACTAAAGAGAATGCTGAGACTTCACCTACTGGGATGAGATGTCGCCTAGCGTGTGCATATTTTGTTAGTATCAGTGTGTATGTGCCTAATAACTGATTCAGTTTTTGAACATCCTAAAGTTTTTCAGTCTGTTTTACTGATGTCTGTGTGACGAACTTTACACTGCTTTTTCGTGGACATATCAGTTGTTTTTGTTTTTTTTGTTGTAATTTTTTGGGCGGCATCACACAAGCCATTTGTTGGCTTTGATTGCCCCCGCACTCTTGTATGCTTTCATGAATGTGTCCTGAATACAAGTTTATTATTATTATTATTATTATTATTATTATTATTATTATTATTATTATTATTATTATCAGGGACATAGAAAGAGCGTATGCGCTCTTTCTATGTCCCTGAACTTTTCAATACATTGTCAGAGTCATTCTTGGAACTCAGGTCAAAGCGTCAGTTGAAAAAACAACTAAAAACAATTTGCTAAATATCCTGCTTCTGAACATGTCCTTTTTGTGCATCTCGTGTTTTTTTCTTTTTTTTTTTGTTTTCACACTTCCCAGTTCTTGAATAGATTTTTTGTGGTCAAAGAGTGTATTCCGGGGCCATCCGTTCTTAATCCCCTTTAGTGTATTTATTGTGGTGTATGATTACATGTCAGTAATTTTTTTTAAGAGTTATTTATGCATAGTTCTTGGAATTGTTTTTTTTTTAAAGTGTTTTGTTTGTTTTTTGTGATCAAGCGTCAGAATTTGATTTTCTTCACGCCGCTGCTGGGTCCAGTCCTACAAGCCTCTTTTGGCTTTCGACGGACCCGCATTCTTGTATGTTGTTATGAAATACTTGAAATAAAAAATTTATTATTATTATTATTATTATTATTATTATTATTATTATTATCAGTTCTCATCTCTCTTCCGTCGGAGTTGAGGAAGTGGAGTGCCGGAAACTGAAGACGCGCTACGACTCCTACGCCTCCTTCCATGTGTCTGTGGCTGCAAAAGACTTCGAAAAACTTTGTGATCCTACCGTGTGGCCCAAATCATGCCTCTTTAAGGCTTTTCGAGGCGCCCTTCGCGAAGACCTGCTCCACGCATCCGAGGCAGCCGCCTCCCCTTTGAACGTTGGATAGACCAAGGATGAGTCACATTGATTTATTTTACCAAAACGTTCGCGGCCTGCGTACAAAAGCCGATCGCTTTTTCTCTAATGTTACCTTATCCAATTGCTCTATATTCTGTTTAACTGAAACATGGTTGTGTTCTAGCATCGGCTCCTCCGATTACTTCCCTCCTTGTTTTGAGGTGCACCGTTGCGATCGTGATTCTACCCCGCGGAGCAGAATGGGAGGTGGAGTGTTGGTCGCAGTCGACAGGCGCTACCGCTCTGGGAGACGCGAAGACTTAGAGAAATTTCCCGAGAGCGTATGGGTCGAGATTGAGGCTGCAAAGGGAGTACGCGTTTTAATCGGTTTATTTTACCTCCCTCCCCAGACACCGCCAGATGAATTTCATAGTTGTCTTGTTGGCATAGAGAATACAGTGAATGACTTACAGGGATGCGAAGTCTTAATCTTGGGGGATTTTAATGCTCCTGGAGTCAACTGGCCGCAGCTTGATGTTTTTACGCACAACTTTTACTGCAGGCAGAAAGGCACCCAGCTCTTAAACTTTTCTTCTTTCTTAAATCTCAAACAGCACAATAATGTTCTGAATCACCAATTTAATGCTCTAGATTTATGCTTCTCAAATATGGACAGTGTGCGTGTAGCACGGGGTGAACTGCCATTAGTTCCTCAGGATACATATCATCCTGCACTTGATATAGTACTTTCTTTCGAGAATTCCTCTGTTCGTGCTCATTCTGGTGATTCCCCGCCGCACACCTCATATAATCTGTCGGCAGGGGACTATGTCGGGATGTATCATTACCTCACGAGTTTTGATTGGGCATTGATCTTGGAGTCGCCTGATGTGAATGACCAGGTCATGCTCTTCACGCAAACTGTTCGGAAGGCTATGGATACTTTTTTTCCGTTAAGGACCGTTACTAAATCTCGCTTTCCTAACTGGTTTTCTAATGAGCTAAAAACACTACTGAAGAGAAAGGACTTCTTTCACAGGAAGTTTAAGAAAAGTGGCCTTTTAAAGTGGGAGGTAGAATTCAAGAACTGCAGAAAGCAATGGAAGACGGTCCTGGATCGCGACCGCCAGGCTCATCGTTGCTCAGTGGAATCAGATCTTGTCAATAATCCGAAGAAATTCTGGAGGTACATTAATTCACGTTCTGGAAGGCATATCGAGTCGAAGATTGTCCTGGATAATCACGAGAGCGATTTGAAGTCCGTGCCTGAGTTATTTGCTGAGCAATTTAGGTCCGTCTACAGGGATAGTACGCAGCGTTCTGCACCTGTGCTGCCTCACTTAGATGGGTTTGGTGACTTGTTAAGTTGCATTAATGTTGATGAAGAGTCCGTACGATCCTGTATTAAGAAAATGAGAGCAACATTATCACTAGGGCCCGACGGCATTCCCTCTGCGATTCTCAAAACGTATCACGACATATTCACGCCGGTACTGTGCTCTATATTTAACAACTCGTTAAGGTTGGGAACCTTTCCTGAAACGTGGAAAGTCGCTGCTGTTGTTCCAGTCTTAAAGTCGGGAAAAAAAGGTGATATTTGTAACTATAGACCTATTTCTCTTCTCTCTCCATTTTCTAAGCTCTTTGAAATGGTAGTTCATCAATTCCTGTCTTTCAAATTTCGAAACTTAGCAATTCCCAATCAGCATGGTTTTATGAGCGGCAGATCAACAACTACCAATCTCGTTAGCTTTATGTCTGCTGCATCTCGTGTAATATGTAACAGAGGTCAGTTAGACGTTGTCTACTTTGACTTAAGTAAGGCTTTTGACGTAGTCAATCACATTATTCTTTTATCCAAACTTTCCTCCTATGGAGTATGTGGCTCAGTACATGACTGGTTAAAAAGCTACTTGTCAGAGAGAGAGGCATATGTCCGGGTTAACAACATGAACTCTTCGTTGTACAGGACTCGCTCTGGCGTTCCTCAGGGATCTGTTTTAGGACCCCTTCTGTTCACAATTTTCGTAAATGACGTCTCTTTTGCTGTTTTAAATTCTTCATTCCTGCAATATGCTGACGATATAAAAATTTATCGAGAAATAGTTACTGAACGTGATTGTGCTAAGCTCCAGGAAGATGCATGTTCTTTCTACCGATGGTGCTCTGAAAATGACCTTTTCTTGAACCCGTCCAAAACCAAGGTCATGACGCTCTCTCGGAAAACTCACAATATCTCTTTTGCATATAATATTCAAGGAGAGACTTTGTCTCGAGTAAGTGTAATGAAAGATCTCGGAGTCATTGTTGATTCTGGGTTGCGTTTCTCTGATCACGTTGGTAGGCTGGTTAACTCGTCTTTGCGAATGTTGGCTGTTGCCTCTCGCTTAACCAGGGAGTTCGAAAACCCAACGGCTTTTATCACGTTATACTGCTCGCTATCCAGGTCACAGTTAGAATATGCCTCCGTTGTTTGGAATGGAATTTCTAAAAGCCACTCCTTGGAGATCGAGCGTGTGCAAAAAAAGTTTGTTTCTATCTTTAAACATCGCTACATAAAGGAGGATGGTCACTGTTTAACATATGAGTCTGCGTTAGAGCGTGTTGGTTTGCTTAGCTTGCACCGGCGTCGGGAGAACGCGGACTTACTATTTTTGTTTAAAACGCTGCATGGACTCATCAATTCTCCGAGCCTGTTATCTGAACTGTGCCTTAGGGTCCCACGTGTGCCTACTCGTCTTTTGTCATCTTTTTATGTTTCTAGAACGTTTAGTCCAGTAAACCCAATTGTGAGAATGGCTCAGCGTTTGAATCATTACTCTGAAAAACTTGATATTTTTAACCCTTGCTACAGGACGTTTGTCCTTTCTATCAAAAACTTGCCCGTGCAGGATGAGCATTGCTGAATTGCTCTGTTATGTCTGAATGTCGTCATCTCCATGTCGTGTTTTCTGGTGGTGCACTTGTCCTTCGGTCTTGTGTTCCGTCTCTACTGTTACTGCCTCGTTTTTATTTCACTGTACTAATTACTCGTGCACTGCATAGTAGTATGCTAAAAATGTATCTTATTTTCTGCGGAGATGTGTATAGTCTTTTTTTGTTTTGTTTTTATCTACCAGTGTACCAGCACCAAGACCTCAGGGTTGTTCCTGGGCACTGTATAATAAAGATTGATTGATTGATTATTATTATTATTATTATTATTATTATTATTATTATTATTATTATTATTATTATTATTATTATTTACAACCCCATGTACCCCCAAGAGATTTGCGCAGAACGAACCGATTTGTAATCCCCCGGTGTTTTACAAGGTACGGTAAACGTGAACCTTCTTACTATGTCCCTTTCATATTTAATAAACTTCCGGATTGTTTCTTTCGTGAACTTATTAACAAAAGAAAATTGAAGAAGTTATTGAGCAATTTAGCAGTCTCAGTGTTTTTATACCGTGCTTGTTCTGCTTTCTGTTTCTGTTGCACTTTTGTTTCCTGCTGAAGTGAATCGGTTACCTGTGTTGATGCTATCGGCCGTGTCGTTCGACTGCCGGGTCCTGTCCGTCAAGCCTTCATTGGCTTGAACAGACCCGTCTCTGTATCTTGCGTATTTGCTTCTGTTGAATAAAAATTATTATTATTATTATTATTATTATTATTATTATAATGTTTGCATGATGATGATGTTTGCATGACCCGGTGATCGTTCTCACCGTCCGAGGATTTCCCTCGAAAGCAAGAAAAACGTGATCTGGCATACTCCTGCGGACGAAGACTTGATGCCTGGAGTTGTGCTGACCTTGCCATGATCATCCTCGACGGGATATCTTCAAAAGAGCTGGCTGCGGCTTTCTGTCACCGTGAGGCCTAGCCACTCTGACGCTCCAGGAAATGCCCGCGCGACCATCTATGACCAGGTATCGTGGCGTCTCATGCCTTCTCCCACCCTTCCCAGCTGCGGTCTGACTCGGCTTTTTAGATCCGCCGGTAGGTTTACTGTATTGGGTATCCAGCTTCCCTTATTCTGCTCTCAACGCCCGTCGTGCCGTCAGTGTGCAGAGACCGGCAGCCATCCTGACTAGCTACCTGCCTCGTTGGCTTGGGTCATTACTTCGCTGCGCTTTTCTCGAGCCTAACGGCAGTACACGTATTTCGCCACCTTTCTGCGCGTCGATTCAACTATGACTCCAACCATCGAGTGTGTGGCGTGTACCAAGTCAGTGGAGGCCGATGGAAGGCACATGTCGTGCGCAGACTGCAAAGGTGCTTACCATTTGGGCCAGACTTGTTCCGGTATCGCCGACAAGACGTTCACCACTATGGGTCAGTCTAAGCGTGACAAGTGGAGATGCCGGACGTGCCGTGGGAAAGAGAGTCAAGCGGGACCACCTGATGGGATCGAAGCCTCGCAGGGTGTGGAGAGTCTATCTGCTCAGCTGGCTGCCATGACTGAGAAGCTGGATGGGCTGCTCACCCTGAAAGGAAGTGTAGATTCCCTCCTGTCTCTGTCGGCGCAGCTCAACGAACTCTTATTGGTAAAGCCACTGGTTGAGAGCCTGAGAGAGACAGTCAGCGAAATTCAACAGTCCATGGACTTCTTCTCCGCTGACTATGATCGTCTTCTCAAGCTGGCAACAGCCAACGAGCAAACTGGCAAAGGTCTCCAGGACGAACTGTCGCAGCTAAAGTCAACTGTGCAGATACAAGCAGCCGAAATCCAGGAGATCCGGGGCGCGCTCAACGACAACGAGCAGCACAGTCGTCTCTCAAACCTCGAAGTGCACGGACTTCCTGTCTCGCCTAAAGAAGACCTATTATCCTTCATTGAGTCTCTCGCGGAAAAGCTGAACATCTCTCACTTCCATAAAACCGATATACTCGCTATACATCGCTTGCCTGCCAAACGTGAAAAGGCCCCGCCGATTCTAATTCGATTTGCTTCGGTCAGCATGAAGGAATCGTGGATGGAAGCGCGGGGAAAGCTTCCCTCACTCAGTCAGGTTGGTCCTTTCCCCAAACTGTACTTAAACGACAACCTGACTCGTGCGAACAAGGAGCTGTTTTGGCAGGCTAGACAGAGAGGCAAGGAGCGAGGCTACAAATTCGTGTGGGTGACAAGGGCTAAGATATACGCCAGAAAGATGGAGGGTTCTCTCCCTGTGAGGATCAACCATAAGTTAGACCTTGAAAAGATTATCTAGTTGCATGACAAACTTCGCTCAGGTTTCAGATTTTTCGTCTTTAAGAAAGTTTCTTGGAGTCTCTCATGACCACACTTTTTCTGTTTTACATGTTAATATAAGGAGCATACGAAAGCATTGGAATGAATTCGAGATAATTTCAAGGGATATTAGTTCGCTGGTAGATGTCTTTGTTTTAACAGAAATAAGCATTTCCTCTGTTGCTACAGATCAATTTTCTTTACCAGAATATATAGGTAAATTCTACACGCGGTGTTCCGGTCATGGAGGTGGCATCGCGGTTTTCGTGAATGAGAAGTGGTCCATTACTAATATTTCTTTGTACTTCAATCACGCAGAGTGTGTCGCCCTTTCTCTAGGAAACGCGGCAACCTCGGTATGTTTTTTGGCAGTCTACAGACCGCCTTCCACGAACGTTGGATCTTTTCTGGAAGAACTTGAATCTTACATAAGTAGTCTCACCATGCATGACCAGTTATGCCTTGTAGGAGATTTTAATATTGACATTTTAAGCACGACCAAATCTACAGTGTGCAAATACTTAACCATCTTGTCAACGCATGGGATAGAGTGCACTATTAATGCTCCAACTCGTGAAGAGTTTCTATTAGACAGACTAGTTTGCTCCTGCATTGACCATATCAGCATCAGAACATCTGCGTCGATCGTTAAATCGGCCATTATTACAAAAAAACTCGCTGACCACTACTTTGTGGCCTGTCATTGTTCTTTTGGTAACTTGGCATCGCGCCAACTACCGGGCCGTATTAAAATAACCAGCATAGACAATCGTGCCTTTGATAAGCTAGTCTCGTCATATGACTGGATCGGATTTCTGGAGTCCGTCCACCACAGTGACGTATATAAAAACTTCGTTCTTTTGTTTGATAAATTCTATAATACCTGTCGGAAAGAGGTGTACATAAAGAAACGTAACCCTGACCTTTTATGGCTAAATACAAATATTTTGACAGCAATTAGCGATAAAAATGCTTTATGGGCTAGATGCCGTCGTTCACCTAACAACGTGCAATTGAAGTCAGACTTTAAATTCCTTCGCAACAAAGTCAACGCAATGATTAGATCTGCCAAACGATACTACTACCAGAAAAAATTCGCAGAATTTCGGTCAGATGCACGAAAGACTTGGTCCCTGATTAATGAGTTCCGTGGAACTAGCACGCGCCACTCTATCGACGATACGATGAAGCAAAATTTTGGCGGTAATTTATGTCATGTTGTAGAAAATTTCAACGCTTTCTTTGCTACTTTTTCTGGAAAGGCGAGAGATACAGCAACTCCTATTGGTAACACTGTCAGCTCCTCTGCGTTGCTTTTCCCACTCCAAGAGACGGATCTGCACTCGATCTTGTTTAGCTTTAAGCCAAGCAAGTCGCCTGGAATTGACAACATTCGTCTCTCCGATCTTCGCAGAAATTATGTCAGTCTCAAAGCGGTCCTTCTTTTTATGTTAAACGGCTTTATTGAGGCTAAATCGATTCCCGACGACCTTAAAACATCAATAGTGCGTCCTCTATACAAAGGTGGTGCCAAAAATAACATCGAGAATTATCGACCGATTTCTATTCTACCGATAATCGTGCAGATACTCGAAAAGCATGTGTTTCAGGTAATGACGTCTTTTTTAGATAAATTTAATATATTGTCACCTACTCAGTTTGGATTCGTGCATGGGAAGGGCACACAGCCCCTTCTGGAAGATTTTTCTGATTATCTTTACTCTGGTTTTGATAACAACGTTGTCACGTCAACACTATTCTTGGACGTATCTAAAGCGTTCGACACCGTTAGTCACTCGTTACTTTTACGTAAACTTCACAGCATAGGCTTCCGTGGCACTTTTTTTTTCTTGTTTTGAGAGCTATCTTGACAATCGCTCCCAGCTGGTATCTGCTGTAGGTTTTCAAAGCTCACGAACCAAACTAAAAGCAGGTGTACCACAAGGTTCAATTTTGTCACCACTTTTGTTTAACATCTTTGTCAATGACATCGCCAGCTATGTACCAGGATGCAAGATCTATCAGTATGCAGATGACACTGTAATCATGTCCCAACATATTAATTGCGTAGACTCGATTCGCCAGTTACAGCACCATGCGACTGCGGTCATGGACTGGTTTGAGAAAAACCTAATCGCTATCAATCTAAAGAAAACAAAACTAATGTGTTTCTACAATCCACATAAAACAATCAATCTCAGCATTCCTTTTATTTTACACTCATCTGCTTGTAATCAGTGCGCCTGTGTCCCCTTAGAGTACGCTAGTAGTGTTAAGTACCTTGGTATTTTTTTCGATAGTGGCCTAAAATGGCATGCCCATTTAGCATATATTTGCAAAAAATTAAGGAGCGCCAGCTGCATCTTATATAGATCCAAATGTCTCATGCCTCTTTCTGTTCGTAAGGTTATTGCTCATACTCTAGGGTACAGTATCCTTCGGTATGGCATAACAGTTTTTGGTAATTGTTCCGCTTTCTGGAGAGCTAGAATTGACAGCATCCTTAAAGGAATCCTAAAGAGTGTCTCCTATAACATGCAAATACCCGAGGACACCACTCTTTTCGACCTTCTTCAACTGCCTGACTTTCACACCCTCTATGTTCACACAGTTATTTTGAGACATTTCTGGAGCTCTGAATTCAAAACTTTAAGCTCATCATCTCGTGCCCTCCGACACGTGCAGCCTTTCCAAATACCTCTTGTGCATACCCGATACGGTGAAAGTACGCGAGCATATTACGTTCCAAAGCTTTTCTCACAGCTGCCGCCCGAGCTTCTAGGCCTTACTTCGCTCCGTAAACTTAAGAAATCACTTAGAAGTATGAGTTTTTGATGACCTCTGTTTCACTTTGTTTAGTGTTTTCCAGTGTGGGTTTCACTCGTTTAGCCTGGACGTCCTGGACGACCGCTCGTTGGACGCCGTGTACTGCAATTTCGTTTTTCGCCTGACTATTTTTTTCTTTTTCTTTTACACATCAGGCGCGACACTTTGGTCTTCGTGATTATCATTATTTTTTATATTAAGTTCTTTTAAACCTTATCTATGTACTTGAATCAGTATTTGGAGGCGTGATTTTGTGTGTTGCATGCACCCAACTGCTGACTTTGACTTTGGGACATTCTAAGGACGTGTATATGTCAATCTGTCTTATTTCCTTTTGTATACCGGGTAGCAATGTTTAAAGTGTTAATTCTAGGGTAGCATCACACAAGCCTTGTTTTGGCTTTGATGCGCCCGTCACGCAAACAGTGTTGTGCTCCATACAATAAATGTATTATTACTATTATTATTATTATTATTATTATTATTATTATTATTATTTCAAACTCGCGTTTGCTGAGTCCCGCAGTCCGCGAACAATGCTAAGAGCAGGGGTACCCCAGGGCTCAATTTTGTCTCCACTTCTATTTAATGTGTTCGTTAATGATATTTCAACATCTCTCTCTGAAGCCAAGCTTTATCAATATGCGGACGATACCGTAATAGTCACTCGACATCTTAATTTCGAAAATGCCGCCCGCTCACTACTGTGTGCTGCGACTACAGTCATGGACTGGTTTTAGCGAAACCTTAGGGATGTTAACGTAAATAAGACTAAACTTATCTGTTTCAATAATCCCCTTAAATACGTGCGTCGGGATTTCCCTTTTGTTTTACATCACCCAAAATGTGTACCATGCAAGTGTGTTTCATTGGAATATGTTGAATCTGTCAAGTACCTTGGAATTTTATTTGACTGCGGCCTAACTTGGAGTGCTCAATTCGTGTCACTTTGTGCAAAGCTAAGGAGTGTAAGTTGTCTTTTATATAACACCAAATCGCTTATGCCTTTTTCTGTACGTAAAATAATCGCCCACACACTTGCATATAACGTGTTAAGGTATGGGATTACAGTGTTTGGAAACTGTTCTACCCCGTGGCATGGTAAAATAGATAGCATTTTAAAAAATATTTTGAAAAGTGTATCTTACGGCTTGCAAATACCTGAAGACAGTGACCTGTTTAACTTCCTGCAATTCCCATGTCTCAGAAGTCTTTTTACTCGAACTGTTGTCCAACGTTACTTCTGGTCTGATGATTTCAAGAGAAAAAACGTACCTACTCATTCCCTTCGTTTTCAAGAAACATTTAAAGTCCCTTTTGTACGTACTCGATATGGTAGGAATACGCGCGAATATTATGTGCCTGAGACGTTTAACGATTTCCACTCTGAAATTCAGCAGGCTAATTTTTTGAGCCAGCTGAAGAAAAGTATGAAAGTTCATCTTTTCGGAGGAGAGATTACATAATATTTATATTTTGTGCGTATGTATTTGTGTACATATTATTCATGTTTTGTGCACTCCTAACTGCTTTATTCTTGTTTTTCACGTCCCCGCTGCTTTATTTTTGCGAATTTTTGTACTGACTTTGTTCTTGGTCGTTTCACAATTGTGTCTATATTTACTACATTTGCATTTGTGTATATATTAGTCATCCTGTCTTGTGCACTCCTGCTTTATGATCGTTTTCTTTCCCGTTTTCTGCTTTCTGTGTGGCAATTTTTTACTGACTGTGTTCTTGGACATTCAACCTCTGTTTCTTTTTTTTCCTTTTTTTTTGGGGGGGGGCGGCGTCACACAAGCCACCGTTGGCTTTGATTGCCCCCGCACTCCTGTATGAATTTATGAATGTTCCTGAATACAAATTTATTATTATTATTATTATTATTATTATTATTATTATTATTATTCTGATGTCCCTGTCCCTGTTTAGCGTTTACCCTGCTTCGTAGGAGAAAACTTGCTGATATCTTATTTTTATACAAACTTGTCCACGCCGTCACTGATTGCACGGTATTGACGTCAAGAGTATTCTTAAAAATTCTTCCAAAAACAACAAGGCAAAATGCGTTTTTCTCTAACAGGCATCTACTCAACCTCCACGATCCTGTGTCCAGACTTGGGCATACTTATAATTCTTCTTTTTCTGAAACGCTCGACATATTTAACAATAACACGCTGCAGTCTGTAAAAACGTTAAAGGCCATCACTTAAATTTGAACTGTATGCACTAACTTGCGGCGTTCACACCTAAATTCCCCACTTTGAATGCATTTTTTTTCTTTCTTTCTAGCAATTGGTGGTGGCGGTAGTACCATTAAGCGTATCGTGTGTTGTGGATTTGTGTTTATCTTTTATAATTTTTAAGTGTATTTTTTTTAGGGCTTGTCCGTTGTGTGTGTTGTCTGTACTATTGCTTTATTCCCTGTTATACCTTACATATTAACACAGTGCACCTGTACCAAGACCGCAAGGTTGTTCCTGGGCACGAATAAAAACATTGATTGATTGATTGATTATTATTACTATTATTATTATTTTGTCACAACAAAATATGGGAAGAAGGTTCGGGCCTTCTATGTACCAGCGATTTTCAACAGCCTACCAGACGACGTTTATGATGCGGACTCCCTGAAGAAACTAAAACGAGCACTTCAAGATCTCAGCAAAACATCATGAATTTGTGTGTCTCTGTGTGCGTGACCCTGTGCGTGTTTTGCGTGAACGCTAACAAACGTGATCTTTTTCTCTCTTTTCTTTCTTTAATTATCATTGTCAGTACCATAGCGTGGTAACAGTGCTTGAGTCGGGAACTACAAATCAGAGGGACATTTTGTACTCATGAAGTGAAGGGTGCTGTCCCACAAGTCATTCAACTGGCTTTGACAGACCCGTATTTCTACCAAGTATGATACATGCAAAAAAATAAACATTATTATTATTATTATTATTATTAAGTTCGCATCTTACGCGATGTGCTTGGTAAGCGTGCAAGAACTGATGTTGAAGTTCAGGCAGGGCCCTGTGGAGGAAAAACATTTGCTGCAGCCCTGCGCTTCCCTCCTGCCTCGGCTCTCTCTGCAAAGCCTGCAGGTGCACCAGCAGACGGGACGACGAAAGATGATGCGCTGCCTGGTAAGCCGAACCCCATGAGCCCGCAAACACCGGTCTCTGCGCTGGTGAGCGAGGCGTCGGTAGATGATCCACTTTCTGTGAAGCCCAATCCGATCAGCCCGAAGACTCGAATCCCCGCGCAAGCCGGAGCGTCCGTGGCGTGCAAGCTGAGCGTTGCCCCCTCATCTTCCCGCCGGAGGGCATTGTTTGTGACCAAGCTGGATCCGGTCACCACCTCTACTGACGTCGTTGGGCATCTGTGTTCCCTCGATGTGGAAAACTTGAAGTGCCACCGACTGAAGACTCGCTACAACACTTACGCCTCTTTTCACGTCTCTGTAGCTGCCGAAGACTTTGAGAAACTCTCTGACCCTGCTTTGTGGCCGAAGGATTGTCTTTTTAAACCTTTCAGAGGCGCTCTTCGTCAAGAACTCCTTCACTCGTCTGAAGAAGCCCACAAGCCCAACACTAAATACAAAGATGAGTAACGTCGATTTGTTTTACCAGAATGTCCGTGGCCTGCGGACGAAAGCTGAATGTTTCTTTGCCAACATTACTCTATCTAATTACTCAATTGTTTGCTTAACGGAAACTTGGTTATGTCCTAATGTTAGTTCCTCCGACTACTTTCCGCCTTGTTTTGATGTCTACCGTCATGATCGTGATTTCTCTTCCCGGGGCCGAGTAGGAGGCGGTGTATTGGTCGCGGTTAACAAACAATATAGTTCACGAAGACGTGAGGATCTGGAGAGATTTCCTGAGTCTCTGTGGGTTGAAATTGTGTGTTCTAGCAGAGAACGTATTTTAATAGGTCTGTTTTACCTTCCTCCTCAGACGACACCAGATGATTTCCAAAGATGTCTTGCTGACATTGAAAATACTATTAATAATTCACAGGGGAGCAATATCTTAATCTTGGGGGATTTTAACGCTCCAGGGATTAACTGGACACAATTCAATGTCCTTACTGGCAACTTTTATTGTAAACCAAAGTGCAACTATCTCCTCAACTTTACTTCCTTTTTAGATCTTAGACAGCACAATAACATTCTAAACGACCAAGGTAATGCTTTAGATTTATGCTTTTCAAACACGGACGGTATACGTGTGGCTCGAAGTGAACTTTCTATGGTTCCTGAGGATAGCTATCACCCTGCTCTTGATGTAGTTCTTTCTGTTTTTGATCCTCCGGTCCTCAGTCCCTCTAAAGGTCCTTCCCCACACACATCATATAAGTATTCAGCGGGGGACTACACTGGAATGTATCACCATCTTTCGGGTGTTGACTGGGCTTCTATCCTGGAGTCGTCTAATATCAACGGCCAAGTATATCTCCTCACAACTGTTGTTCAGGAGGCTATGGACATGTATATCCCTCTTAAAACGTCTAAAAAATCTCGCTTCCCTATCTGGTTCTCTCGTGAACTCAGAACGCTTTTAAAACGGAAAGATTTTTTGCACAGGAGGTTTAAGAAAAGTGGTCTTCCAAAGTGGGAAGTTGGATTTAAAATTTGCAGAAAGCTATGTAAGAAAATTTTAAACCGTGATCGCCAGGCGCATTCTGACTCGGTGGAATCAGATCTTGTTAAAAATCCCAAGAAATTTTGGAGGTACGCTAAATCGCGCTTGGGGAAGAATATTGAGTCCGAAATCGTCTTGAATCAGCATAGCGACAGTGCGAAGGGCATGTCTGAGTTGTTTGCTGATCACTTTGCGTCAGTTTACATTAATAATAATAACTGCTCCTCATCTATTTTGCCTCACTCGGACGTTTTTGGCGACTCATTAGGTTCTGTGGTTGTCGATGAGGAATGTGTTAGGCTATGTATTAAGAAAATGAAACCCACATTGTCTGCAGGTCATGACGGGATACCCGCTGCAATTGTTAAGGCTTATCATGAATTACTTACGCCTATACTGTGCACAATTTTCAATAACTCCTTGACGTCAGGGATATTCCCTGACGACTGGAAACTGGCAGTGGTTGTTCCGGTCCTGAAATCTGGAAATAGTGGTGATGTTCTTAATTACAGACCGATTTCTCTTCTCTCTTCTTTTTCCAAACTCTTTGAAATGGTAATCCATCAATTTCTCTCCTTCAAGTTTCGTAGTATAGTCATTCCTAATCAGCATGGTTTCATGTCCGGCAGATCGACATCCACCAATCTCGTATCTTTTATGTCTGCTGCCTCTGAAGTAGTTTGTAAGAGAGGTCAGCTTGACGTTTTTTATTTCGACCTGAGTAAGGCATTCGACGTAGTCAACCACAACATCCTCTTATATAAGCTTTCTTCGTACGGAGTATGTGGTTCGGTATACAATTTGTTAAAAAGCTATTTGTCTGATAGGCAAGCCTACGTCCGCGTCAACAATACTACCTCGTCCTTGTACAAGGCAAGCTCTGGAGTGCCTCAGGGATCTGTCTTGGGCCCCCTCCTTTTTAATATTTTTGTAAATGATGTCTCTCGAATTATATTAAATTCTTCATTTCTGCAGTACGCTGATGATATAAAACTTTACAAAAAAATATCGACCTTAGAGGATTGCATCGCGCTTCAGAATGACGCATATTCCTTCGGTCGTTGGTGTTTAGACAATGACCTCCGTTTGAATCATTCTAAAACAAAAATAATGACATATTCTCGCAAGACCCATGATATATTCTTTCCATATAGTTATCATGGCGAACTGCTGTCACGTGTAAGTGAACTGAGGGACCTTGGAGTTGTCTTTGATTCAACCTTGAGATTTGACACTCACGTCATCAAAGTGGTTCAATCGGCCTTGCGCACGTTAGGTGCCGTGTCTCGCATAACGAAGGAGTTCAAAAGCCCGTCCGCTTTTTTTACGCTGTATTGTTCCTTAGTTAGATCCCAGCTAGAGTACGCCTCGGTTGTTTGGAACGGCATTTCCAAAACTAACAGCTCATCTGTCGAGCGAGTCCAAAACAAATTTATTTCTATCTTTAAATATCGTTACCTTGAGAATGGTGATCCTTGTCTGAACGGTGTGTGTAACTCGCAACTTGTCAACTTGTTGAGCCTCCAGCAGCGTCGGGTGAAGGCAGATTTGTTGTTTTTGTTTAAGACCCTGCACGGCTCGATTAACCCTCCCAGCCTTCTGTCCGAAGTGAGCCTCAGAGTTCCACGCGTGCCTACACGGCTCCAATCATCTTTTTATATAGCTCGACATTTTAGCAACTTAAACCCGATCCAAAGATCGGCGGAGTGTTATAATCGCTACTCTGACACAATTGATATTTTTAACTCATGCGGGACCAAGTTCGGAAATGCTGTTCAAATCTTCCTCCTGCAGGAAAAGGGCTGATCAGCTGAAGCGCTGATGTAGTATTTGCTTTTTGCTCTCACACCTGGTGATGTCTCTGTTTTTTGCTTTTGATTTCCCTTGTTAATCTGAGTGTCTTTCATACTTGTTAATATTTTTATTCTCAGACTGGAGAACTACGTTCTTTTTCTGCACTCGTGTGTATGCGTGTTTGTATGTGTGTGTTTTTGCTCATTTTTTTTTAGTGTGCCAGCACTAAGACCGATTGGTTGTTCCTGGACACTTTAATAAACATTGATTGATTGATTGATTGATTATTTATACATACCGCTGGCCCGTAGACCACGGCAGCAAGGAACAACATTTAACGAAACGTTACAGTTCCTACCTCCAATAAATCTTTGAAGAATACCGTAATTACAAAAAAAATAAACGCAAGACGCGCCGAAAGCGCAAATGAAAAGAAAAAAAAGACTAATGCACGTAAAAATAAAAAAAGAATCAATTCAGCAATAACAATTTACTGAAAACAATATTAAAAAATAATCGAAGACACGTGCAATGCACATTCGAACTGATAAGAAAGAAGCCAATATATAAAAACAAAAATAGAATACAACACTCAAAGAATCACGCGATATATACATATTTAACTTCAAATGAAGGGAAACGAGAGAAAATAACAGCGAAGCGATATGCTTGCGCTTTAAACCGTAAAAAAGTATAACAGCATTCTCAAACATTGAAATATCATTGTGATTTACAGTACGCTCGGGAAGTCTATTCCAATTGTTAATGGTATTTGAAAAAAAAACATTTGGTATTTGAAAAAATGCGTGCCCATAGATGCCCAGAAAATATGTCACGACATCGCATGCATAAGCCACATCATGTCGTTATAACCAGATTTAGCAGTTGTGCCAACTTTCAGAACAGTGAATTTAATGAAAGCCAAAGTAAGTATGCGGAACTGACACGCCCCTTTTACAGGTGTTGACAGAATTGTTTGCCTTTTTCTAGCCTTGGCCCTTTGTCTTTTTTTTTGCACTATAACAGTTTCACAAGAGAGACCATTTAGCATTCAGACCAGCTACCTTTAAACAAATCAATTGAATGACTGGTTCTGCATTTTTGTTTACCTTTACTGCAGAGTACTTAGCTAATTCAATCAACTTTTTTTTCAGTGCAATGTACACCTGCAGCATTTGTCATTGCTGCTGTACCAGTTTATCACTCTGTCTGAAGTATGTTACATTGCATAAGAATGCCAACAACATGTAGATTCAGTGGCCCCTCTCAAGATGCAAGAGAGTATTCAGGAAGATTGGCTCCATCTATAGCCACCTGTCACGTGACCACAAACACTGGAGTAGATTTGAGGCACCCCTTGCTCTGCTTCATGAGGCTGTTCCACTTGCGTGCAGTGTAGCCACTTGTCTTCAAGTCTGCAGCAATTTGAAGTCACTGATGTGTCACCTAAAAGGCCACATTTTGCAACTGGAGGCGACTACAGGCCCTTTCCCTGGATGCACTAGGACCTACAAAAAGAAGTCATCGTTTGAATCTCATATATCACGCTGTCACCGATTTGCAATGCAATAGGCTCACGTAGATGAACAGAGATCTCTCGACAACTTCAATCATTCCCCTGATCAGGAGGTTGGTGCGTCGTTTGATATGGGGTCTCAATCGAACGGTAACTTCGTGAGAAATCAGAGTCAAGTTGTTGTTGTTTGGGGGTTTTATGGCGCAACCGCTACGGAGGCCATACTGCGCCAAACAAAATTATAAAGAAAACAAGCTGTTGTTGTTACTGTGCTACAAAATAATAATTAGCTATGTAGAACTAGATCTGATTAATAAAACCTGCGTTAGTAATAAAAGTCAACACACAGTCAAATGGAATGAGGGGATATTCTCCCAGTAAAAGAGCAGGATGGAATGGGATTTGGAAATGAAACAATTCAGGAAAGTGAGTACGACGTTCATTGTCCAAAGCTGGACAGAGCCACAAGATACGCATGCTGGTAAGTGTATCCCCACAATGTTCACACACCGGTGGGTCCTCCCCCTAAGAAGATATTTGTGCGATATCGTAAGAATGACCGATTCGAAGACGACACAACAATACTTCATGGAATCGGTTGCTGTGAGAGGAGCTCTCCCAGAGCCCAAGAACCGACTTTGTAATATGAAGTTTATGGTTGCACTCCATCTTCCATTCAGACTGCCATAAACTAACAAGGGATGACTTTATTGGAGGTTTAATGTCTTGGTGTGGCAACCAGGCGTGAGACAGGGGAAGATCACCTGATGATGTAGCGAGTCTGTCTGCTTCCTCGTTACCATTTATTCCCATATGACTGGGCACCCAACAAAATTTTATATTTAGGCCTCCATGTACAGTTTTATTGAGCTTATTTCGTAGTTGCTGCACCAGCATACTTTAAGTAACTCTTAAAGAGCATATTGCGGTAACAGCACTCCCACAGTCTACAAATAGGACAGCCTGCTTTATTTTAGCCCGTAGAATATAATCTATGGCCATGGATATTGCATAAAGTTCAGCTGTAAAAATGCTGGAGAAAGTATTTAGACGTTTCACTTTAATAAAACAATCAGAATGCACGGCACTGAAAACAATAGACGACTTAGCACCATCAGTGTAAAAATGTGTGTAACCTTCATAATTCTTCTCAAGCTCAGAAAATTCCTGTTGGATGATAAGGGCAGAGACAGTATGCTTATTACACCTTGTGAGAGTCCAGTCACAAGCAAATGGCACTATGTCCCAGGGGGCAACACTATCTACCTTTGGCGTAAGGTTAACTTCGTCCAAACAAAGATCAAGTGAAGAACAAAATTGCTGTACTCGGAAACTCAAGGGTCTTACGATGCTTGGCCTATTCTCAAAGAGGCGGCAAAATCTAGATTTTTGGAGGGAGTGGTAGGTTGGATGATTACGGTTCGCAAGCACCTTGTAGTAATAAGTTAAGCTTTGATGATGGCGTCTTTTCTCGAGTGACATCTCATTTGATTCAGCATACAGGCTGAGGACGGGCGACGTCCGAAAAGCACCTGTCGCGAGTCGCAGTCCAAGGTGATGGACTGGATCCAACATCCTGAGCGCGGACGGTCGTACACAACCGTAAACTGGAGCCCCATAGTTGAGCCGGGATCGAACAAGAGCGTTGTAAAGACGTAGAGGCATTTTCTGTCAGATCCCCAGTTTTTATGGGCTAGGACTTTTAGAATATTTGCGGTTATGAGACATTTTTCTTTGAGTAACTTCAGGTGAGAAATAAAAGTGAGCTTTTTGTCAAAGGTGACACCTAAGAACTTGTGCTCTTTTCTGACAGGGATGAAGGTTCTTTGCAGTTTCAGGGATGGTTCTAGTGACAGACCACGGCGTAGTGAAAATGGGACGCAGACGCTTTTCTCGGGAGAAAACTTAAAATTATTTTCATCTGCCCACTTGGTAAGCTCATTTATGGCAAGCTGTAGCCGGCGCTCACAGCTCGAAAGATTGCACGACGATGCTGAGATCTGGATATTGTCTAAATAAAGCGAGTATGCAATGGACGGCGGCAAAACCTGGGCAAGAGAATTCATTTTAATTATAAAAAGTGTAACGCTCAAAATACCTCCCTGGGGAACGCCGTTTTCCTGAACGAACGGATCCGACAATACGGTCTCAAGTCGAACCTGAAACGTCCTCCCTGTTAAGAAATCTTTTATGCACTGCAGCATACGACCGCGAATTCCATAGCCATAAAGGTCTTGGAGGATGCCACATCTCCATGCCGTATCGTAGGCTTTTTCTAAAGAAAAAAAACCCTGACACACAATTCTGCCTATTCACGAATGCTTCACGTATGACCGTTTCTAAGCGCACCAAATGATCCAAGGTGGATCGTCCTCGGCGGAACCCGCACTGATTGTTATCCAAAATGCTTTCCTTTTCTAGGACGTACACCAGCCGCCTGTTTATCAGTCTTTCATAGGTTTTCCCTAGACAGCTCGTTAAAGCGATCGGACGGTAACTAGAGGGCAGAGATGAATCCTTACCTGGCTTCAGGAGAGGGATAATGCCTGCCTGTTTCCAAGCTGCTGGAAAACAAGCCCTTTCCCACAAGGAATTAAAGAAATTAAGAAGGGATTCAAGAGATTCTGGAGAGAGATTACGCAGCATTTCGTAATGCACTCCATCAGGTCCATGAGCAGAGAGTTTTTTTATATCAAGGGCTGATTATAAGATACGGCATTTGATCCCGTTGTGACTATATTATGTTGCTCTGTACCAGTATTGCGGAGCTGCCACTCCGGAGTTGGAATGATTCCGCATTTTCGCGACCCCGGAATGGAATGGGAATGGAATGGCGGCAACGTTCAGGGGAATGGAATGGGAATGGAATTAGATGCCTTTTGCCCGGAATGGAATGGGAAGGGAATGGGAATGGAATGGAATGGGTCAGGTTCTTTATATATTATTTATTTATTTATTTATTTATTTTTTACGTTCAGCTATACCGAGCCAGTCAGGGAGTCGGTTGTTCAGAAATAAAATGAGCGGGAAACTGCCAACCCGCGTAAGGCCCTAGCAGACGTATGCGCAAAAGAAAAAAAATTCAATACAAAAAACAAGCGTCAAAGCAAAGAACAAAAGGGCGATGGGAGGGGGGGGGGGGCGGTGGCGCCTTTCACTGGTGAAGTTCAACACATATCCGAATGCGTCTGCGCCTGTAATATTGCACGGCTGGTACGTCATCAGCCGACGTGAACGTGACCTGCTGCACTGGTGATCCGATACCCAGGAAGGAGGCCAGATGTGGCCTCGCTGTGCCGACCCAGACTTCGTACACTTTCGAGTCGTCTCGAGTGCGCTGTTTCTCGGAAAGCTAGCACCTGTGCCGGCCATCTCAGATTGCAATACACGAGGTCTCTGTTTGAATGATGCTAGGCGAAACTTGAAGACTGCCATTCATGCGTTGGAGGCGGAGAGTCGACAGGAAGGACCGTCACAACAGGAATGCCACCGTATCGTTTTTTCAACCGTAACAGAAGGTAATACATGTGCTTCAGGATGCTTCACGTGGTCAACTTTTCTCGAAAATTCCAAATGCAACTAACTGCCTGCATGGTCTTCAACGAGGTCAGCTACAACGAAAGTATGTATTGTCCTTTCATACAGCAGCGTGGGTAAAGTTTCATGTTCAAGGCAACACCTACAGATTCAAGAATACTACTTCATCCCACCGTGATGTCATGTTATCAGTGCTGACAGGGGCGCCCTTATTGGACGGGGAAGTGGTGATGTTTTGATGGAATTTATTTTAGAGGTCGTTTCGCATCACTGGTCAGTCAGACAGGATGCTAGGGAAGGGACCGCGGTCAATCCTTGATGGAACGTTTTTTAAACCCATTTAAGACTCTTCGTCCGGAACCACTACCTTCAAGGCGAAGTGCCCCAAGCCTGCGGAAACGCAAATTCGGGACAAAAAGAAAAAAGAAACTTCCACTTCAAACTTAAAGCCTGATCTCAGTTGGCGTCTCAAAGAAATTTGAAAAATGTATTGTATTATCAGTATTTATATTTCTGCCCTCCCTAAAATGTATTCTTGCATTTGTATCTCCAAAGACCTTCTGTCTCTTTTTAAAATGTATTTCGATATGTATCGCGATAATTTTTTACAGATATATTTGAAACTTTGAGCAACTATTTTCATCTATCCCAGTGTTTGCATTTCCAAATACATTTTCTGAGTTTCTGCCCAACCCTGCAACGCAATGCAGCTGTTAAGGGACACTATTAACGTTTAGGAATTAGAGGAATGGAATGGAACGATTCAGCCATTCCAGGAGTGGGAATGGGCCCAGAGTCCCCATTCCTAGGAGTTGAAAGGAATGGAATTATCGAAAACCCTAATTCCCCGGAATGGAATTGGAATGGAATGGGGGTGCCCATTCCGCAACACTGCTCTGTACGTCGTTTAAATAACTTGAAGGAATCTGAATAACAAGAGGAGCTGGACACAGAATAAAAGTACTCCCCAAGGACGTTAGCCGTATCTTTCAGTGATGCAGATGGAGGGTTGAAAATGGGGATCGTAAAACCCCTGTAGACCCCTTTGATTTTCTTGAATCTATCCCAGACCTCCTTAGCAGTTACAAAGCTGCTCAGAGATGGCACATATTTCATCCAGGTTTTCCGTTTCAATCGCTTACGGGTCCACAGGGCTTTGGCTTTTCGTTGTTTTAAACTCTACCAGGTTTCTGGAGGTGGCGTACCGCATGAACTTGCCCCATGCCGTATTTTGCTCCGTGCACGTAATGGCGCACTCCTTATTCCACCCAGGTTTGCACTTGCGTGGCAGAGTACCGGTACTTTGGGGAATCGACTGCTGAGCGGCGTTTATTATTTTCTCTGTCACATACAATGTGGCCTCATCCGCAGTCATGGAGGAAAACAGGGATGTATCCAACGTGGAGTTTAACTTAAAAAGAGACCAATCTGCCTTGTCCAACTTCCACCGAGGCATTCGTTTTAAAAGGGTGGGAAGAAATATGTCGCTCTCTAAAACAATAGGAAAGTGATCACTCCCAAAAGTGTTATTAAAGGGGTACTCCACCGATTTTTTGAGCTACCTCTACTAACTATATTCTCTGACTCCCCGGCCTTTACTCTCGCCGGTATGCTATCTAGAATAGCGAAATTCATAATAGGTATTGTGAAATCGGCAAATGAAAATGATGCAAAAACCAAACTTCAAATATACGCGCACTTTTCAGTGCCATGACGTCAGTGGCAGGCAGGCTTGGCATTCGGCCGAGCAGTCTAAAAAATAGAATATGCCAATCATTTGCTCCGTGCTGGAGGGCGGGTACTGCAGCGAGCTTCCCAAGCATTCATTTGACACCATGAAACTGCTTCGAATCAGTTTAAAACAAAATCTACAGCCCAAAGAGTGAACCCCTGCCTTCCACTGACGTCACTTTTTCATTGTTGCCAGTAGAGCCTTCGAGCTTGCAAAACACGGTGAGGACCAAAACTGTAAATTCAATAACTTCGCGAAAAAACAATATTTTGACCTAATATTTGGGATACTATTTTCGCGATATTTGTAGGTTAGTTTAGCAAAATTTCAAGCAAATCGGAGACAATGAAAAACCTGTGGAGTACCCCTTCAAGAACCTGCCAAGAAAAACAAGACAGAAATGAAGGTGATGCAATAGATAAATCAATAGATGTAAACGAGTTGTGAGCCGAACTAAAAAATTCAGGCTCTCTACTATTAAAAAGACATAATTGAGATGATAGTAAAAACCGTTCAATTACTCTGCCTCGAGAGTCGAGACGAGCACTGCCCCACATGGGATGATGGGCATTAAAATCACCTAAAATTAAAAAGGGTTGAGGGAGTTGTCCCACAAGTCCCTGTAGGTCATGGAGATGCAGGAGAACACTTGGAGGCAAATATATAGAAATAACTGTTATAAGACGGTCTAGAAGAACACTTACTGGTACGGCTTCCAGTGAAGTGCACAGTGGGACCTCAGAGCAGGCAACCCCACTCTGCACAATCACTGCCACGCCCCCAGAAGTGGAGTTAAGACGATCTTTACGAAAAACTTGATGACGCCTTAAAATCTGTGTATGATGAGCTTGAAGATGAGTTTCTTGTAATGCAAGGGCAAATAGCCGAAGATCATCCATAAAATAATTAACGTCATCAATATTAGGTAAAAGACCACCACAGTTCCACTGCATAAAATGCAAATTCTTCATTTATCTAAAAAAGGTGAAATGTAAAATTAAAATGAGAGAGGCAATAAAAAAATTGAGAGTAATAAATTAATGGTTATTTGGGAGGGACCACTGGCTTTTTCCCTTTGGACTTCGGAGTCTGCCACTCCATGTCATCCTGGTCGGGTGCAAGAGTGGGCGACTCAGAGGTATCATTCATCGCCTCCACTTCTCTAGGCGAGCCTTTACCTGAAGGTTTTGGCTGGTTCGTTGCACGGGATGGCATGCCCCGGCCACGACCAGCCGAAGAGGCACCGGAGGTGCTGGGCAGAGTGCCTTTCAACTCTGCCCCTTCCGGCCCCTTGGGTACTGGTGGAGCGGCACGAGGGTTGTGCCGCTCTTTCGAAGAGGAGGTCCTCATTGAGGAGGTCGGGCGGGAGTTTCGCCCCTTCTCCCCGGAAGAGGACCGCGATGTGCGGACACGTACGGCAGTTGCCGGCCTGTCTGGAACCAGCGAAGGAGCTTGTGCACTCCCTCCAGAAGGAGGCGGGCGCTGCTGCCCTAGCTGGGAAAGTGGGGCCCTGAGGGCTGCCTCCAGAGCCTCAGGTGAGAGCTGGGTAGCCCTCGATTCCGAACGTGGCGCAAGACCCCTGCGCGCCACGTCGGCGTAGGATCCCTTCGACATAAAGGAATACCGTTTCTTAGCTTCGATATAACTGATGTTTTCTTTCACTTTGATAGCAATGATTTCTATTTCTTGCTTCGAGATGGGCCAGCCGCGATAATAAGTAGGGTGTGGTCCATTGCAGTTAGTGCAGTGGGCAACATTCTCACAAATGTCAGAGACGTGATCTTGACTGCCACACTTTGCACATGTCTCCTTCCCTCGACAGCTGCGTACTCCGTGACCAAAACGCTGGCAACGGAAGCACCGCTGGGGGTTGGGGACATAAGGGCGGATGTGGCAGTTGAGGTATCCAGCCTTGATTGTTTGTGGTAGTGTATGCCTTTCAAACGTGAGGATGACATGTTTTGAAGGGATTTCTTTGCCGTCTTTTCCGAACATAATCCGTTTTACGGCAACGACGCCGGCACCTTGGAGTCCCTCGAGGAGTTCTTCCTCACTAGTGTGAAGGAAGTCGTCCTCAGACAGGACTCCACGGATGGTGTTCAGTGTGCGGTGAGAGCTCACCGACACTTTCACATCAAGTATGGTGTTCTGCTTGAGCAGCGCTTCACTTTGCTTTTTGTTATTTATCTCATTTAGGAGGTCTCCTGAGTGGAGTTTTTTAGCCTTGTAGGAAAACCCTACAAGGTGTTCAAGTACTTTGGCTACAACAAATGGCGATAGCTTTGACACTGGTTTCTGTTCATCGAGGGAATGAACAATGAAAAACTTCGTGAAGTTTTCAACCTAAGGTTCTTTTTCGATAGTCTTCTGTTCAGGACAGCGCCTTTTAACGGCTTGTCCCAAACTGGGTTTGGAAGAGAGGGGCGCCATAGGAGGGCAAATAGTCTTCAGAATCCACGGTGCACCGCCCACCACCGAGCCCAACAAGGGGTTAGGTAACGCACCATAACAAGAAGGGCTTGGCTGGAGACGTTACGCTAACAATGCTGCCGGGAGACTATACCCAAGTGTGGGTCAAGACAAAGGTCTATTGCCACCCAAGGTTAGCCCTTGCCGCCAAAGAGGGGTGAAAAAGGAGCAAAAGAAATGAGAAGGAAGTGAAAGAAACAGGAAAGGTAAAAGCGAAAGATCGGAGGGGATAGTAGAAGAAAAGGCGACTAGACTGAATCATCCTGGCCGCGCCTTACCAGGACTCCCATCTACGAGAAGCGGTGGCTGAAGTGGTGTATTGCCTCACCCGGGGGGCCCCGAAGGGTCCAAACCTACTCCGGGCTCGGCTCAACCACCAGGATGCCCTTTTCCCCAGACACGGGAAAGCCACGCACAGCCAGACGTGGGCGGGTGAACCCGCATGGCTCGGGGTCCGTGGAGACGCCACTCTCCAAACACCTGCTTTCACAGGTGCCCCCTGCAGGGTGGACCACACCGTAATCATGTTTTGAAAGACAGTCATTAATAGTGACTGTAATCACTCATACATTGTGCAAAAAGGCTGCATAGCATAAGCTAGTCAATATTTTTTTTTTCATTTTTGTGCTGTCCAATTGATGAGCCGGACAGAAGAACACTTCTGGTAGGCACCATATCGTCGTCATGGCAGCCTGCTGCTACCTTTCTGGTTGGGAGGTTTATGTTATTGTGGTTCAGACTCTGATAATGACTGCCCTTCAAACTTGACGAATACGACTCAAAAAGTGGCATGTAAAAATTAACACAGTTTAGTTAAGCATCAATGTAGTCCTAGGGGCAATCCCAATAGCAATATAAGAACAAGTACAATACGCACACGATGAGAAAGAACTCGGGGATTGAGCACTTTGTTTTTCAGACTTACATGATTTAAACTCAATATCCTTCTCAAAACAAATTCTGCAGCCTCAGCAAAGTGGGGGCATAATATTGATAGTTGCAGCTGTGAATGTTTGACATGACGGATGGAGAGGGTGACCTAATGTTTTCTCTGAACAAATGGTAAAAAAGCGGACAAGAGTTGGCCTAAACCAGACCGGACCCGTAGGTACGCATCTGTTCATGTTAACATTTTTAATTGATACTGTTTGGTTTTTCAATCTTGCATCACATATTTGCCTGATCATAATTTTGCTTACTAAAGGGTGCTTCAGGCATCTGCGTTTGGTTGCGCTAATCTCAAGTGCGTCCGCTTGAGACCATGCGCGCTACCTTCGTAAGGGAACTATTGCAATCCTTTTACAAAGGACGCCTGCCTTTCCTGATGCGACGCGGCGCAGTTAAACGCTGTCTGAAGCACCTCTAAGTGTTGATTAAGTAGAACATGAGTGTTGGTATGTGTACCTACCATTGCTTGGAACAACCCATGTGCAAGGTGTGTCTGTGCACGAGGGTGTTTTGATTGCCACCAACCAGGGATGGGCAAAATACATGTCAATATGTATCGAAATATAAATACAAAATACTTCGTCAAAAATGTATTTAATTACAAATCTAATTACATTTGCAAAAAAGCATTTAAATACAAGATACAAATACAACCAAATGTATTTGGTCTCCCTCCAAATACTTTTCCAATTACATTCCCCAAAATTTTCGTTAGCGACTTCAGGGCACGTGCAACGGGTTTCTGGGTATCTCATTTTAATTTTGCATCGCACACTCGGGAGTTAGTGTGCGAGGCTCTAGTAACTTAACAGATATATAATCACAAAGAAATGTAATCAGCTTGGACGTAATAGGTGACAAAAGTACACAGCTTCAAACAGTTTTTTTGTCGATTATATTTTGGCATAGACCAACAAAGAACCGAGACGACCAAGACGCGCAGCGCTAGCTAGAGATTTTTTTATTGTTGCAACTCGGATGTGGATGGAAATCAAGGTGGAAAGCATCACAAGTTGTCACAGGCACTTATTTAGCCAGTCTGCCTGTGAACGCCGATTTCGTCACTATTCTTGCCCAGGACTAGCACCGTAATCAAAAAGTCAGTAAACGCTTGTGCTTGATTGCGAGACACTGCATCCGGTGCAGAACTTAGTTTTCTTCCTGCTCTGGACAGTGACAATAAATTTGAGGGATGTAATTTCGCCCACAAAATTGTATTTAATTACAATTGTATTTGAAATACCTAAGTTTTAGTATTTAAATACACTTGTTAAATACATTACCCAATTTGTAATTAAATACAAATGCAAAATACACGAAGTATTTGAAATACATATTTCAAATACTTGTATTTGAGATACTGCCCATCCCTGCCACCAACGTATACAGCAAGCCGGCGACATGCTGGCACGTTTGGCTGAGCCTGGAGAGTAAATGAACTCATTCGAGTATGTGCACATTTATTATATTGATCTAACTTGCGACTATTCTAATATTGATAAAGAAAACAAAGTTGCCGAAAATAAAAAAGGCATTATTTGAAACATCACACCCGGCTGTATACTGGCAGATTGCGTGAGATATCATCACCGCATCATCCTCGATGAAAACAAGCTGTTTGTAGTGGCCTGCCTTCATAGAGCTTCATAGGCAGGTGCTTTTTATGTAGCAGCTACTGTCACTGTTTCGCAGGCAGCAGACGTTCTTTACGAACTTCTCTTCTTTAAAGCTCCCCTTCTGAGCGTTTGTCTTGCTGAGATCGAACTCTTTCCCTGGAGTATCTGTCTATGTCTCCCTCCGACACCGCGGGAGCTTCCGCTAGTTCGTTTGTCCATCCCTCTGCGTCTAATGCGCTGGAAAAAAGGAGCAGGTTGCTGCCATGCTCGTTTATGCGCTTCAGAACTCCCGCGCATAACAGACAGCATATACGTCGTCTGCTACGCGCCATGATAATCATATTGATCTGCATGTGGCCATTTCCTTTGAATCCTGCGATTCGTTTTTCGTGTCGAAATCCGCAATCTTCATGCTTGCACTTTTCTTCGCAGCGTTGACTGCTTATCTCTACGGGAGTTTGTTGAAAGTTGGAAATTAAAAAAAACACAACCTTCCACATCGAAAGCTCCGAACATCGCTTGACCGCTGGGCGCTTTGCCATTGGGTGAGCGTTGACTGAGCGCAACAGTAACGGGGTCACGGTGGTCAGCTGAGCGGTTGAGTGGGCGCACAAGTTGGATTTGATATTCCCGTATAGTTTGGTGCCTAGGTTGTTTTTGCGCGCTAATTTTAGTCTATACTGTTCCATACTTCAATACCTCCTTGCAACGCAGTCAATGCTGCTGTTGCGAGCGCGTGCGAATCAAGCGCTGTATAAAACCACAACCTCGCGTCCAGCGTTACTCGTGCCAGTGGATATAGCAGTGTTGTATGCTTCTTTTCATCACTTTCCGCCAACCGATAGAAATGGCTGAATACAAGAACACCCGCTGTGGCAAAACAAATTGGGTTGTGTGTATGTTTATACAGCCTAGAGCTTGGTCTGCCTCAACGGGCGACGAGTCTCTCAGCTGTAGATGAGAAATGTAGCCAGTGCAGTACAACTGCTACCCTAGGGTGGTCCTTAACGTGCACTACGCAGTAGTGATACACGACCGAACGCCGGTACGATGCTCATCCAGATCAAAACGGGCAGGGGTGGCGATGGAACCCAGGATGCCGGGTTCTGCAGCGCGAGCTTTCGCTCCACGTGCTCCGAGCTGGTGTGCGCTAGACCACTCGGCCACCGTTTCCCCCCACCCCCGTTGTGGCAAACCTTTCATCGAGAGCGTGTGTGGCGGTAAGGAGAATCCTCACGGCGGGCTGTCCAAGCCATCCCAACCGAACGTTTTGTAGACGTTTGACCATTTCCATTAATAAATTCCATTAATTAATAAACAATCCGGGAGCATTGTTTTGTGGAAAAGGCGCCTTACACGTGGCGCGCCCGGGGTTGTATTTCCAGTTGTATTTCTTAGCGACTGATACGTTGCAGAGGTAGCAAAGTAATGTCCGGTGAGCTGCAGTCGTACGTGGAGTGTAAACCCCGCGAGAGAGCACGACAGCTTCAGTTAATGCCAGTGTTTGACGTGGGCTGAGATGAAGTTCCGGTCGCACGTTCATCCCGAACGTTTTGCTTGTACAGTCACTACCACGGCTGTTTTGGAAATCATTAGATCTTAATCACTTTCATTAAAGAAATAATCACGGTGGTGTTTTTGAAATACTTCCTGCGACAAAAAGGAAGAAAGAAATGTAAGGAGCGGCCAGCTTCTTGCGCCCATGACATGGTTGCTTTCTGAACCTTAGGTGTTCCCCATGCTAAAGATATACCTGAAGTGGTCTCTGCACGAGAGCCGAAAGCACAGTACCAAGAATGCAGTAGCCAAGGAGAACCTTCAGCCACGGAGAAAATACTGAGATACGAGTGAGGAGTAGAGGGGGGACATGAGATCGTCGTCTTTTGAAAGCAGGGAGGCAATTAGTAAGTTGAAATTTGAACGAAGTTTGACCGAAATGAATGATACGCGGTGGGACCGAAGCTATTTAGGTATTTATACGTAAGAAGTTTAAACACAAAATGAAGAAACCGAACCCGAAAGCCTTCATTTATATACCTACACTCTTGTGATGGGGCTGAGCAGAATACTTCAGTAAAAAAGGGGGTGAAAGAGGCAGAGAGGAAAGTGTGGGAGGGAAATATGCAGGAGAAATCAGCGCTAACAGTGTACAGATGACGAAAGCAGGACATAAGAAAGGAAAATGTATTTGACAATTCAATGGGAAGTTCATTGCTGTTCGAGGCGAGAAGGGAATTTCGAGGACGAGGACGTATAGAGCTAAATTTCAGGAGACAGACATTACGCGCCGCCTGCTATAATGATAGCGAGGCACTAAAGCGCTTGGTTTTGAAGTGCACGGGGCTTCGCCCTGCCCTCCATGAAGGGTGAACGGATTCGGCCGGGGCCCTGGGTTTTACTGGAGACGATGGAAGGACTCTAGAGAAAAAGATTACAGTGAAAACGAGGTGATTAGAAGATTGGTGGAAATTATATAGGAAAAATTGAATAATGAACAACTAACTGGCACAGCTAGAGACAGGCGAGACAGAGTAAAATTGGTAGTCTCTCCCCCGTGGCTCCGGCCCAAAGTTTCAACCCTGCCTCCCAGTGGGTCCGGTGCTGGGGTAACGCCGACAAGATTTGACCAGAGGAAAATTGGCGGCTCCCTCGCCGGGGGGAAGAGGCAGGGGGGTGATGTTTCTAGTTTTTTTTTGCCCGACTCCCGAAGGTCATCTGGGTGATATTCCACACTACCTGGTGATAGTTGGGGCAGAAAATTGATCTTAGAAGGGCGTACGCTCGCGCTGCCCTCTCTTTGTCGTCGTTCCAAGCTCTTGCGTGCCTAGTTTCCTTCCGCTCTCCCGGCGTGGTGATCACGTCGCGCGTGCATACTTTCCAGCGGGTAACGGTTCCGTCGCGCGTGTCTAGTTTCCTCCGGCTCCTCGGGGCAGGTCTGGCTCGTGTGCTAAACAGCTTCGCTGGTCATCCACCTTCAGGGAATGGAATGGCTCATGATTTTTATTGCTCTCTTTTTAGATCCAGGTTAGAGATTGGCTCTATTGTGTGGAATTCGCTCAGTGCACATAATGCAGCCATAATAGTCAGTTCAGCAGCTTCTTTTGGTCGAAAGCATTTTTATAACCGTGATCTTTTACTTGATAAACTTGGTCTCCAAGATCTATTTATCACAAGGCTGTAACGCGATGTATTATTTTTGCACAAAATACTTCGCAGCAACAAACAATAATAATATGTTTATTCAACCTTGAAGGGCTGCGGTACCACAGAAAGCAATTGACCGATTCTTGAGGCCTGTGGCGCCACACTGCTAAGCTTTTATGTACTGTGGCTTTAAATGTACCTGCTAGTGAAAACAAGAATGCACACATGCAGGAATAATTTTAGTCATGGAGATCTCGATGTTTTTGAGAACTTTATGCTAATTTCAAATGCGAACCGCTGAAGATGAATTACATTTTTTTCTCCTTTATGTCTGATTGTCATTTGCATATGGATTATTTATCGTTCAGCATGTTTTATGTATGTATTGCTATTTTACTTGCGCAACATTACAGTTTGCTCATGGGCACAAAATAAAGACATGTTGAGGAGTTATTGCTTTCTTTGCTTATACACGAACTCATCTCTCTCACGTCACGGCGCGGTGGTGGCGCGTCGGGCACACTTCCTGTCTGGAGCTGTGGGCGAAAGTCGCCATGGGGCACGTGCATTCCTCCGTTACTTTGGAAGAAGCCGGACAAATACCTGCCTTCTTGTCAAAATGCCGCGACTGGGACTGTACCAAAAGAGTCTGAAAAGGTTTGAAGGTCAGTTTTCATGTGTTTTATGTCTGCTCGGTTCGTCCGAGAACGTGATAGGGGCCGTGAAAAAGAAAAAAACAGACGCCGTCGGACCACGATTGTTTGGGCATGAAGCACTTTGGATTGAATTCACGAATACTTGTCGTCGTCAGATTTATTTGTTTTGAACCAACATGAACGTGGGAAAACCGTCAAGTGGCACGGACCACCTGCGGACTACGTTCAGTGCGTCATCACGTTCAAACGGCCGCCTCATCGTTCCAGCAGTCGTCAGCTCTCTCAAACGTTTCTGCTTTTTGTCTGCTCGTTGAAACGACAGCGGCACGTAGATCAAACATTGACCCGGTAATTCCTATAAGAAGTGCAGACCTCAAAAGACGTCCAAGTTTGAAGGTTGCTTCGGGTAAGTAGGCTTGATGTAAACAGTAGATATTAGGAGAGGTTGATAATGTTACCCGTGGACATCACTGACCTGTTATGCCTGATTCACTCAGTCCGACTCTGCTTGCGATTTTCAGTATCGACGTCGACATCTCAGCTAGAGTTGAGGCTTTTGCAGCTCGAGCGACGTCATTACTGAAAATAGCGAGTGGAACCTTACCATGCGAATCAGGCTTTAGCGTCCATGCTGCGGCGTCCACGCGGAATGAATCGCCGTGTGTCACATTATTCGCGCGACGTTTTGCGGTGTAGCGACCCTCGTCGATTTCACTGAGGCCACTAAAGCAGTCAGACATTGCCAGGAAGACGTAAAATCAACAATTCCAAGGCGAAAAAGAGCACGGGGACTCGCACCGACGCCGAAAACATCCCATTCCAAAGGTATGTTTATGGGCGACGGCGACAGGGTTCCCAGGTAGTTTCTAGCTGAAACCGCCAAAAGCCAGACAGTGTAGCCCAAAAGTAGCCAAATGCAAGAAATTTGTGTAGCCCAAAAGTCGCCATATTCAGCAGAGCCCAAAAAATTGTGCGCTCGAATGTGCGTGCTCAATTCAAAGGCACTGCGTCTGCATATCTAGGGTTTAGGAGCAGCTTTCAAGATCTACGACTTCTTGAAATGTGTTGAAAGTCTTATTTCAAACACAAAAGTACAACAATTTTCCACACGCGTTTTTGCAGTCACATAGTTATGAAGGACTCGCTCGTGCCCGGCTTACCCGCTTCATACATGATTTCCCGGTTAAAACGGGCAAAAACTTCTTCAGTAGGGTTGATGTCCTTACAGAATTCGTCCTTCCCAAGGAAAGCAAACTTTACCAAACTTTACATAGAGGACGTTTTGAAGAGTCGGAAGGGACACTTTTTCCTTAGGCCTGACTTTGTGAGGGACACGTGACTGAATACTCTCTCCACGGCGGCATTCGACATGGGCAGTGTCGGGAGCGCGATGGCAAGCTCGGATAGGAACGGAAACAGGGCTGCTCCTGCGCATTGATCTTGGCCTTGTTTGGAATATTCATTGTTATGGTTATGGCTCATTGTGCTTTAAGAAACCATGTTTCGCGGGAAAGCCTCCTTTGTTATATCCGGTACCGCACGCGTTATCGGGCGACGTCAAATTCTTCAGGATGTCTTGAGTTGTCTTTGGTATCATTATTCCTCGGATGAGGTGCTTCCTGTAGGAGGATGGTGGGAAACTCGAGAAAATAAGAGACGCCACTAGGAAGCAGAAAGAACTTAGGATAATAAAATAAGCCACAATTAATACAAAAGCAATGTCGTCGGAGCTGAATCTAGGCCACGGTAGCCCACTTAAGCTAAGAGGTTCTCGCATCACGCCCACGAACCTTCACGCAGAAAATCCCTGAAAGCGGGAATCCCGAAAGGGTGGACTGTCACTTCGTGTCCATGCTTAAGTGTCTTTTGTACAACGACACTAAACCAAGCAAAAAAAAAAAAAAAAAAAAGACCGCATCTCCACGTGGTGAATGATGTTGATTGGGGCGAAGCTCCGGTCGTGCTTGTCTGCGTAGACGCTGAGCCGCAGCATGCCGAACCTTTCGTTCGTTTTCATCCATGTCAGAAAGAAAATGTG